>NW_020954595.1:2332633-2393588 GCF_900497805.2 Vombatus ursinus | reverse complement strand
GTGCATGGTGGTGACCCCCACAGTTTATATATAGCCACCTGGGTGCATGGTGGTGTCACAGACAGAAACGAGCAAAGCCAGAAACAGGAATGCAGTCTGAAGGAGAGAGAATACACTCTATCAGCTTGGGGCATGTCCCTGGGGGATCTTGTACAGAGTCAGTGACCTGGGTCCAGTTCAGACTCAACTGCTTCAGGGTCACTTCAGGACCCTGCCACCAAAGGCAAGTCACTCCATCTTTTGAGCCAAAATTCTCATCCATCAAATGGGGATGATAACACCGATCCTCTCACCTCATCTATTACTGCGAGGACTAACTGTGCACGAGGATGGTTTCTTTATAAAAGGAAGGTCCTCGTGAGCATCACTGGTACTCCTGCTAATGTTGAAGCCTCACGCTGCAGGGAGACACGATCTCGCAAGAGTGGGGAATGGGTGGAGCCCAGGACTCTGGAAGTCGTAATCAAACACGTGCGGTCAGGGTGGCCCAGTCTCTGGACACTACAGCAGGGGTCAATAGGAAGCTTCAGTTATGTTCTGGCCCTTCATGTGACCCCATCTTTGTAAAATGTGGAGCTTGGAGGAGTTTCGCCCTAATGTCCCTCCAGCTCTGACCTTCTATGAAAAGAGAGCAAGAAGGAATCGATTGTCAGCATACTTTGTCACCATCATCGCCCACACACGCCACTGGCCCGTGAACTTGCAAGAGCGTTATTTTTAACAGCTGCCCCACAACCTCTAATCTACATCGAATGAAAAGCTCTCACAAAACAGACACTGAACAGCAGGTATTGAGGCCATGGAGGAGAGACAGGAGACATGGTCTAGAGCAACAGGTGAAGATGGTCACTGCATCTCCCCTTCTTGGCTTGAGCAAAGCCACTCTAAGACAAGCTTCCATCTCCAGGGTAAATGGGCAGTGACACCCAAGGCCTGAGGGCCTTCCTTTCCTTCAATCCTTCCCGAGGCTTATCAAAAGATTAACAGAGTCTACCTGCCTCCCACCCCTGAGGCCAGCAACAGACTAGCACATTAAAAAGTCTGTTTCCCCTCCTCTGAAACTGTTACAAGGCCAGCTGCGGAAGCCCAGAGGACCACCTGCTTTCTGTGAGAAATGACCAGAGTCAGAAGCCCACGACCCCCCCAGAGGGAGCCAGCTGAGGCTTCTCCCTGCAGAGGCTTGCAACAACACGCAAGGAACGACCATCTTTATTGATTTATATACTCAATTGTGATAGAACTGATTGTCTTGCCACAGCAACCCCATGCCTGCTGTGCCTGCTGCTACTGTGGTTAGAATCTACAGAGCACGCGCCTCCACCCAATAAGTTTTTCAATGATGAAAGGCAGCCTTTGAGGCTCAGGTGCCCCAACTCCCTCTCTCATCATGTTCCCAAGGGCAGGGATGGTCTACTGCTCTTGGAACAGTGTCTGACTCATGCTAGGTGCCTAATAAATGCTTGTTGACCAATTGGCCAATTATTTCCTCTTCATCCGCCTTGCGCCATCCTGAAGCCCAAGTCAGCTTCGCTGAGCTCACCTGAGGGCCTCTTTGTGGCTCCTTGACTCACAGACACCATTAATTCCCTGGAGACTGTGGGGTCACAAGAACAGCAGCCACAGAGTATGCCTGACCCCCTTCCACTTCCATAGTCACAATATTGTCCAATAAATCAACTCAAGCGGGTGGAGGTTTTTAGTTCTTTAAAAATCTTTTGCAAAAGCATATTTCAGATTAAGAGAGGCAGCTGGACAACGTGGATAGGACAGCTGCCCGTGGATCCAGGAAGAGTCGGGTGTGAGTCCAGACTCAGACACAGACAGACTGTTTGACCCTGGCCAAGTCACTCAGTCTCAGGGACTCAGGCAACTCTCTAGGATTAGAAATGGTGTTGGCACTGGTCTGCCTTCTGTAGCAGCCTCTCCCAATGCCCCTTCATGCCGGCACCTTCCCTCTGATGATCGTCTCCTATTTATCCTGTCTATACTTCATTTGGACTGAGTTGTTTTCATGTTGCCTCTTCCCTTCGAAAGGGAGCTCCTGGAGAGCAAAGATGGTCATTTGCCTTTCCTCCTATTCTCAGCTCTTAGGACTATGCCTGGCACATAGTAGGTGCTTAAGAAATGTTTATGCCCGACTAGTGTCTTATGTTTCTTTTTGGCTGGCGGTCAGTATTAAAGACCAATTTAAGTAGTTGTTATAACAAAGAGTTCTGTTTATTTGTTTATTAAAAGGTAAATTTCTGGAATTGTTTGGATGTAGCTATGAAGAGACCAGATTAAGAATCACTCAAAGAGAAAATACCAGCCTTCTTCTCCACAGGCACTTTTCAGAATCTCTCTTCCTGCCCCTTCAGGAGACTTTGGCCCTCAGCCCTATGTGTCCACCCTCATTAGCATTGTCTCTGCTTTCCTTATCCCACGCCCCCTCCACTCAGTATTTTCTTGGTTTTCATCCTAGAGTCTGTTTACAGAACATAAACTCTTTGGGGATAGGGGCTGGGTGACTTTTGGTCGCTATTATTTTTATTACTATTATTCTTGGCTCCCAGGCACTCAGCACAATAACATGCATCTAACAGTTACTTATTAACAATAACAGGAATAACTAACATTTATACAGCACTTTACAGGTCTTGTTTTATCCTCACAACACCCCTATGAGGTGGGCATTATTATCATCCTCATTTTACAGATGAGGAAACTGAGGTTTCAAGTGATTCAATGACGGGCCCAGGATCACATAGCTAGCAACTGTCTGGAGACTGGATTTAACTCAGGTCTTATTCACTCCAATTCCAGCATTCTAACCACTATACCACCCAGCTGTTTAATAAACTTTGAATGGAACCCTCTCCCAACTACTCCCTCTGAATGGTCGATATAAGGCTCTGCAAGTCCCTCAGCCCCCTGAGAGGTCAACCCTTTTAGGAGATGGCAAAGGTCACACATGGCCTCTCAGAAACCACTCGTGCATTAAACCAAGTAGTTCTATCTGGAGAGAGTATCAAGCAGGAACAGGGGGTCAAGCTTTAAAAATCATCACAATCTTTACTATACGATGATTTTTTAACAACAGTGGGATTTAAATTATTATTTTACTCAGTCCATTGGAAAAAAAGAATATAATCATGGCCACAATTTAACCCCACATTCACTTAAAGCACAATTGACTCTGGAAAGGAAGGAGAAAATGAGCTTCCCTCCTCTCTCTGCTCAGACAGGGGAATATGGGAGTGGAACATTGTATATACACAGTGAGACTCGGTTGATGTCCTGACTCATTCTGCAGAACTACTCTTTTCTCTTCCTTTTAAAAAAAATGTATTTTTTGGGATGGCCTCCAGGCAGGGTAAGGATAATATCTGAAAAAGAACATACTATAAAAAAGACGATATAGCAATAAAGATAATGAAGGTCCAAGTCCAAACACTCCAGTGGAAGAATTCACTGAAGACCTGGAGATCTGGGCCCCTTGCAACCCATTCACCACCCCCACCCCTCCTTAAAAGCCAGAAGCTATTACTGATATTGTATGCAACAGATGGGCAAGCATTAACTTCTGCTCCTCCTTCGGCCCCACTGCCTCTTTGCACAGATGGAAACGTTCTCTTTAGAGGGATGCAGGGAGAACTCCCCAGCAAAGCCCCCGAGGTGAGGGTGGGCAGCTGAGCTCATCAGCTCAAGCCAACAAGCCTGGACTGAGCTAGCCTTCAGATCCCCAGTCCCTGTCTAAAGCATTCATGCCTTGGTGTTTCTCCCAACCACACCACGCCACCCTGTGGAATGTCTGGGCTACTGCATGTTACTGCTTCCCAAAGAACATACCAGACCAGACAGTGGGGCAGACCAGATTCCATCCTTAACATTAAATCCTGATGCTCTCTTGTTACACCCCCAACCCTTTCCCACCCACCCCACTGCTTGACCGGGCCATATGAGAACGCCCCCAAAACAACAGTGCCAGTTTCCTCCATTCGCCTCTGCTCTGAATTCCAGAGCAGCGACTCCATTTCCTTTGTCTTGAAGCTAATTGTATAATGGGATCCAAACCTTAACCAGGAAAACATGTTCCCAAAGACCAGGGCATTTCATGTCAGTTTTCCCTCCCACAGAAAGTGAATGAATTGGGGGCAAATACAAAACATCCCTGTAAGAATAACTGTAGCCAAGTGGATCGATGGATTCTTCAGCTCCTGGCCCCCATCTTGGAAGGTGGGCAACATCAGAAGTCACCTGGGAAGAAACTCCAGCCAAGGGGACACAGGCGATGCTCTGGGCAAGATCTTTGCACCCAAGCCCTTCCATGAGATCCCAAAGCCTCTAAGGGGCCAGAAGTCTAGGAAGAGTAAAATCTCTCTCAAGTATCACGTGTATATTTGGCTGGATGCCTCCAATGGTGAGAAATACGGTCTCTCAGAAATGGTGGTTTTCCTTATAAAAATCATGAAACTGATCGAGAAAAGGTAAACGAATGAGATAACGATCCAGTGTTTCAGACACCCAGACCGACTAAATTATCATACAGAAACATAAAGGGGTCTTGGTGCTGGTCATTTATCAAAATGATGCTTATAGACATTGGGAATGCTGCCACCCTGTGTGGGGGGTCTTTCTTTTAGTAAAAATGGTACTTGGCTCCGTGCCCAGCAGAAGATAGACCCTGGGTGGGGGATAGATATGTGCATATGGAAGAAGCAGAGGAAGAGACAGAGTGCTAGCTAGCCGTGGAGTCAGGAAGACTGAGGTTCCGTGCTGCCTCTGGCACTGACTAGCTCTGTAATCCTGGACAAGTCATTCAATATCTCGAGGACAGAGGCAAGTCCCTAAGATTTATCTATAAGATGCAGACCGCTGAAGTCTGCACTAGTGGAATGCTGACACAATAACAGATCTGTCACATAAAGTCACTATTATTATTAGTCAGTCACCAAACATTTATTAGGAGCCTGCTATGTGCCTGGCTCTGTGCTGTGTTAAGCTCTGGGGATATAAAGAAAGATAATAGAAATCTACTTCAATTTTAACAAATACAATGATAATGTATTATTATACATAGATTATATTTATAGCATGTTTTAAGGTTTGCAGAGTGCTTTTATGTACAACAGCTCATATGATCTTTAGAATAGCTTTTAAAAGTAGGTGTTCTTATAATCCTCACTTTTTGAATGGAGAAACTAAGGCTCATTCAAGTGAGGTGAATGGCACAAGGTCACACAGCTCATAATTATTAGAGGCCAGATTTGAGCTTACTGCCATCACCAGGCTCAGTATTCTTTCCATTGCATCATGGGTAGAGGGAAAAGCTGTTTTAGCTAAAGTTTTCTTAGCACTGATTTAATTTGGATCCTCATGAAAGTCCAATGGATTCAATTAAGTATTTCTGCTGAATGTATCTATCCTTGCCTCCACTTTACATGGCCAACCACTAGAACTGACGATTTCCTTTAAATCAACATTTAGCCTGCAAGATGTGACAAAGTTCACTGTTCTATAATCTCCATTTCAACGATTAAGTTGACACACTTTTGGAAAATAAAACACAGCATTTCTTCTAATTTAATAACATAGGATTGTAGAACAAAAGGGGGACAGGACCTTAGAAGCCAGCCAGTACAAACCCCTCATTTTACAGACAAGGAAATTGAGGCTGATCGAGGTCATGACTTGTCCTGTGTTCCTTAACTAATTTCAGCAGGAATTGAACCCAGGTCTCCAAACCTCCAGGTCCAGCACAACCCACTGTGCCACCCACCTGCCTTAGATTTATTTCAGCCATTGAAACAAGGACAGAGCAAAACACAACCAGTCCCCCCCCCCAAAAAAAGGCAATTAGTTTTTAGGAACAAAAGTCTTTCTTCATGGTTAGACAGTTAAGACCCAAAGTGTCCATCTGGTCTCTGTCCTGGCACTGAACCCTGGATGGTTTCTGAAGGAATCAGTACCATCTAAGCTGCCAACAGCCTTCTGAGCATTCTGGAGAAAGCCCAGCTCTAAAAGGAAAATGGTTTCCATTCTATATTTAAAGCCCCAGATGCTGTACCTTCAAGAATCTGCAGGAAAACAACAGCCTCCAGGAAGCCAGTTTACTTCCAGCAAGGTGGCTTCTCAAAGCTCTTTCCTCAAAAGTTATTCCAGAAAACTTCTTTGGAAAAATCTTCCCTCCCCAAAGGCATCATGAGAAAGCTCACCATGGGAACCACAGCCACTGAACTTCCAGGCAATTTTCGCTCTGTTCAGGTGCAGTTTGCTGGTAAGCCACTCTCATTAGTGACTGGAGTTAGGGGCAGTCCTTGTACTGGGGTCTGAAGTTGACACCTCAGATAAATGGGGGACTGCTAGAAGCAAGCTTCCCCCACCTGCATCCACACCAAGAAAAGGGAATGCAAATGGAAGATTCAGCAAACTTTAATTCAAAAGTGAATTCAAGGGAAGACCTGGTATGGATATTCACATTTAATTTAGGATAATTCTATTTGTACCATCTGTCTCATTGGGCTGTTAAGAGAAAAGTGTTTTGGAAATCTGGGAAAGTAGAAATGGGAAAAATTAGTCCTAGAGAGGGGATGAGCCTTGGCCAGGGAAATCCAAGTAGTAAGTGGTAGAGCTTAGACTCTCATTAGGAAGGAGAGGAGAAGAGAGGGGAAGAAGGCAAGGGGGAAGAGAAAGAGGGAAGGAAGGAAAATGGAAGAGGAGGAGGAAGGAGAGAAAGCAAGGAGGAAGGAGAAGAAAAGGGAGAGGAGAAAAGAGGAAAGGAAGGATGGAAGAAAGAAGGAAAGATGAGGAAGAAGATATTCTCAAAGATGTATGGTAAACCTGATATTATTGGAACTGGCACTAAGTCATTCTAACTGAAAGCATCCAATTATAACTCCAATTTAATCTAAATAATATATCTAACTTGATAAAATAGTCATGTGCTTAAATCTTTATTTCTTAGAACAGAAAGAAGTTTAATAATCTCCCCAAGATCAATCTTCTAAAAGCATCTGATTTGTGCAGGGTGCTGGGGAGGAAGCCAAAGGCAGAGAGGGTGGGGGAATCAGATTGCTCATTTGGGACTCTCCAGTGCCCTTCCTAGATAAACAAATCCTGAGCTTCTCACCACAGCTCAAAGACAAATCCAGGGGTGACCTGTTGGACTGAGGCTTTGCAACTGCCTCCATCGTTACTTGCAAACCATTTATTTAGTTATTCGTCAGTATCCATCATGCTAAATGTTCTGTGTGCTGTCACAAATGTTCCATTTCAAAGCCATGGCAACATATTCCAGAGTAGGAAATCACCCAAGAACTCTGGGAGATGAAGACTTGTCTCAGACCAGACGGGAACAGCACAGATCATTCCTGTAGCAAGATGGTACCTCAGTAGCAAGCTGAAAAATACTCCCCCAATAATTAAAAGAAAAGAAAATCATCTTCTAGTTGGAATGAAGGCATTACAGACTTTACAAAAAGTTGCATGTTGTTCCCCTACCTTACATATAAAAGACATTTTATATGTTATAAAGATGTCCCACAGAACCAATTTGGGGTAAGTTCAACACTAGAGGCACCCAATTCAACATAAAAAATGTGACCACAGAAAACTTTTTTTAAGGGTGCAGTTATTCATTTTACTGATGACTTCCATATTTCCATAGATCGTAAGAAGAATTTTATGATTTGCTTAATCAGGTCCGGGAGCCATCTCAAGAATTAGGTACTACCCTCACTCACTTAAATCAACTCATTTCTGATTGGTTTCTTTTGGAAATTTCAGTTCACATTCTATTTCAACAGAAGCCATATAACTAATTCTGGGCTTTCCCAAATGGAAAAGGGGAGAGATTTCCTTCTTTGATTTTGAATAGAAACTGAGATAGTAAGGATGTCTGGAAATAAAACATTTAAATATAGGGACATCTAGAGGATGGTTCAGAACCCAGTAAGTTAAGCTGTGTGGTGGAACACCAGGATGGGGAAACACAGACACCCTAGCAATGTTGTCCCAGCACCTTGGAGCTACATCAGTAGACACATGATTTATCCCATGGATCAAGTCAGGGCTTCCAAGATAAACAAAATCTATTCCCATCATTACTTACACTGTGAATAGCTATGAAACAGGTCATCTTTCAAAATATCAAAATTACTCAGGGAATAGTACAAAAGAGCTTTTTACAATAAAGTAACTCAGGAAAACCAAGGCTCCCTCCACATCTCATGAGAATGACAGGTCCAAGGATTCACCAGAATTCTTCCTCAGCCTTCTCGCAGCTCAGATGCTGTTTTACAAACGCGGAGCCCAGAAAGGCATCTGTCTCTTCACTGTCCTCTTTGAGCTCCCCACCCTCCTCTAGGACTCAGTCTAAGTCTCACTTTGTGCAAGAAGCTTCTCCTGCCCCCACCTCCCCAGGATCTTCCTTCAGAAGCTACCTTCCATTTCTGCTATGGGGCCATCTCCAGTCATCCTGAATGATATCTGGCCACTGGACCCAGATGGCTCTGGAGGAGAAAGTGAGGCTGGTGACTTTGCACAGCCCTCTCTCACTCAAATCTAATTCAATTGCAAGTCACGTCATCATCTTCTTGACGTCATGGTCTTCTCAGAGAACGAAGGACAAACCACACACACAACCATTTATGCGTATATACTTCTTTTGTATCTACTTAATTAAATTTGGTCTCCTCCTTTAGAATGTGAGCTCCTTGTGGGAAGGGACTATGATTCTCATTTTTTTCTTTGTATTCCCTGCACTTAGCATAGTTTCTGGTAGGTAAGTGCTTAATAATCAATCAATCAATAAACATTTATCAAGTGCCTACCACAGACCAAGCACTGTGCTAAATCCTATGCTCATGCTTGTTGACTAACTGATCATCATTCTCTGAAATGCCCTCATAGAGGAGCCAGGGGCTCTCCTAACTTTAATGAACCTTAGAATCCTTATCTTCCTGCAAGACTCATCTAGGAACCATCTGTGTGTGACCTGTATAGGACACTGGGCAAGACAGCTAATGTCTCAGCCTCACTTTCCTAAATAGCAAAGTAGGGGGAGGAGAGGTGGACTAGACAATAAATGGATAGAAATTATAAAGATGGATGGATATATATGTGTGTGTGTGTGTATGTATACATATATATATATAGCTAGATACATAGCTAGATAGATAGATATATTGAGAGAGAGAGAGAAATTTATTAAGAGAGCACTGGACAGTCCAGTCTAGCAGAAGGATGGCCTGGAGTTTTATCTTTTCCAGGGCTCTCCCAACAGACCAGTTCTTAAGCATGTAGGGGATAGGTCAAACAAAAGATTTCCTTGGTAAGTCAGGAGTTCATCTTATATTGGATCAGACTTTTAGAACTGGAAGGACCCCTTCTAGTCTAACCCCTCCATTTTACAGTTGAGGAAGTAACAATTTGCCCACTGCCATACAGCTATTAGCAGCAAAGAACCCAGGATTCCTTACTCCTTGGCCCACGTTCTGTTCCCTATGAACGGAGTTTAAGGAATTTTGCCATTTGGATTGCCTCACTTGATCCTGACTTTCACTCTCAACAAAACCGAAACTCTGTTTAATCTAGAATATCTTAAACTTTTGTAGGGCCATCATAATTGTTTAAAAAACCTAACATTTAAAGGAAAATTGCATGTATACTTGTTGCATTAAAAGCCCATTAACTTTTGTATTTAGCAAAGGTCCTGAATGTTATTTTTTCCTAAGTCTGATGCCTGCAGGGTGTGCAGATGGTACTCAAGCGTTGGCTCTACCAGTGACCACCGTGGTGACCTTGGGAACAGCAACATCAGCTGCACCCTCTATATTCCACAAGCACCTTTGTCCCCCTGAGCTCCAATGCCACAGAATAGTTCTACTCTGTTGTCTTTGGGGAATATAAGCTAATAGGACTGCAGCTTAAAGAGACCCTATTGGCCATTTGGTCCAAGTCCTTCATTTTACAGGCAAGGAAACTGAGGCACATTGCATGCAGTTGAATGACTTGCTCAGAGTTGTCTAGAGAGTGTCAGAGCTAGGATTCACACCCATGACTTCTGACTCCAAATCCAGTGCCTTTCCACATTCTACTGGAAGGAAAAAATAATTGTGCAGGTAACTAAAAATAATATACATACAACTTCATGGTTTCTAAATCATGATGCCTACACTCTAGCCATTTTACCTCTTCCCCTTCCCCTTCCCCTTTCACTGGACCTCAGACTCCAACCCTGGGATATAGGCTCTGACAGGTGACCTTTCACCTTATCTTGACCATAACCTGGTCACCACACCACTGGTCACTTCCAAACCATGCCACTTGTACTTTGACCCCTCTCCTCTCATGGGCACCAGTGCAGGTTGATCCCAAGGAGTCATTTGGTGTCCTAAAAGGAGATGGATATCCCCTGCCTCTGTTTGTCTTAATTGACTCCTAGGATTTCTAGCTTCACATTCACAGCAAGTTAAGTGACATTAATGGTGCTTGAGGTCACATGGGCCCAGTCCTATACTCAGGTCTGAAATCTGGGTCAGGCCAACTCTTCTGGTTGATGGATTCATCCCTCCTGTGACTTCTAGAACAGAAACCATAAGCAGTGTTTGAAAAGATGAGTGCTATCAAGCCACTGGATTAGGGTAACATCAGAATTTCCATTCAATGCCTATTTTCCAAGGGTATACCTTGGTATACACTGTATACCTCAGCTGTAAAACTTGGCATCCAGATTTCAATTTTTTTTTAACAGTTTTGTTCTTTGACCTTCTAAGGAAAACATCTTTGCCCTTTTCCCCTTCAGAATGACCAACATGCCCATTTAAAAACAAATAGCACCTAGCTGTAGACCCTCCACTCAATGACCACAGCCCCTAGGAAAGAGTCCTGTTTTCTCCGTTAGGCTTTAGGGCCAGTCTCAGATGAGACCAGCATCCAGGCAAACTAACAAAAGATCTCGGGGAAGTCAGTGTAGGGAGAAAGGATGCTGACTTCTAATCCCCAAGTAGATTCACTGTGCAGCTAGTCAAACAACCACAAAATCAACCAGGTTAGATTTATCTGTCAAACGGCAAGTCTCAAGAGGTAGAAAACCGAGCGGCCCCTGCTGACTTGTTCTTTTTCAGACACGATCCATTGAATGTAAACATACTCACCAGAGTCCCTTCTGGCTCAGGGCAGGGAAGAGGGGCTTCCTTTGAGAGCCAACAGGTCTCAGGACATGCTCCATTTTCCACAAATGAAAAAAACATAGAGAGTTGCCTGCCCCAGAGCATCAATTGATTCAATTTAAATCAATTCTGTGGCATTTGTTAAGTGCCTACTGTGTGCCAGGTGCTATACAATGCCCCCAGGCTCCAAGAGCCATTAAGAAACAGACTGCCCTCCAGGAGCTTAGGGAAACTCCATAAACGTATACAAAAAAAGTATAGAGAATAAATGCAAAGTAATTTGAAGCGAGGAAAGCACCCACAGCTTAGGAGCATCAGGGAACGCTTCCTAGAGGAAATATAAGCTGAGCTGGGATTTAAGGGAGCTCAGGATATAGAGTGGAGAAGGGAGGACAATCTAGGCATAAGACACAACCATGGGGACGGGAAATGGAACGTCTCCTCTGGAAAAAAGTAAAAAAAAAAAGTCAAAATATTTGTGAATGAGGGGAATGAATATAGAGTCCATGAAGGGACATAATATATGGCCAGTTTAGAAAGCAAGTCTGGAGCCCTAATACGAAAGACTTCACACGAGCACATATTTCTATCCTAGAGCCACTAGGAACAATGAATAAGCAAATGAAGGGGAGAATGAATTGTTGAGTTTTAGGGACACAAATCTGGCAGCTGTGTGAGGGAGGACTGGGAAGGGCAGAGAGACCAACAAAGAGGCCAGACCCACGAGGGCCTGAAAGGAGGCGGTGGTCACCTGAGGAATGCGAGAACTTGGAACGGACAAACCAAGCGGTCTCTGGCTACCGGCAGCAACGGGATGTCGTTCTCCTAACAAGGAAACCAAACCAAACCTCAGAAAGGAGAAGGGATGGAACAAGGTCATATGGCTACTAGGTATCTGAAGCAAGATTTGAACCCAGGTCTTTCTGACTTCACGTATAGAATTCTATCAACATCAGACTGTTTTTTGTGGGTTTTGTTTTTTTAAAGCAAAGACTGAAAATAACAACTTAAAATCTTATAGCCAACAGTGGTCGTTATCTAGTTGTCTTTGTTGTAAGAAAGGAGGAAGGGGTGGATTGATAGCCATCCTTAAAGCTGGGAAAATTTGGGTTCAAGTCTCCCCTTTCATATATAGTAACCATGTGACTCCAGGAAAGTCTCTCAAAGGATGAGATGGAGAAGATGGCAGCCTCCTCACTATTCAAGATACTCCATCACTTGATTTCATGCCTTTGCTCTCTCTGTGACCCGTGCCTGGAATGTCCTACCTCCTGACCTCTGCTTCCTGGCTTCCTTCAAGAGTCAGCTCCAATCCCACCTTCTGCAGGAAGCTTTCCCAGGCTCCCCTCCCCAACACACACACCTTGTGCTTTCGTTCTGAGGTTACCTCACTTTGTCCCATGTATTTCTTATCAGCGTAGAGTAGCTTGCACATTGCTTCGCCCCTAGAATGTAAGCCCCTTGAGGGCAAGGACTGGTTTGTGCCTTTCTTTCTATCCCCAGACCACAGCATAGTGCCTGGCATATAGTAGGTGCTTACTGAATGCCTGTGGCTGATAATGATGATGATGACCATGATCTGCATTGACAGGAGAGCTCCCCAGACAAATGAAATCACAGACCCAGCCCCTAACTCCATCTTCATCTACTATGTGAAGCATGAGTCTCACCCCAGCATGTAAAATTTAAAGCTCCTGAAACATTTTACCTTATGTCTTTTTCCAATTCCAAAAACTTGGGCACCCAATAAAAGTGGTGAGCCAGAGGCCTGTAAAGCAGAAACAGACCAGCTCGAAGCTAAGGCAGAGCATTTTCTATATTTCACACTTTTCAAAACCCCAGTTAGAGTTTCATTAAAGACAGCAATGATCTGGACTTGCCATTGGTCCCCGTGTAAAGGGAGCGTTTCTCTGTAAAAAGAGATCCGCGTATCCTACGTCACAGCAGATGTGACGAGGGGTGCGCAGCCTGCAATGCATTACAAACCATGTCTTGCCGGTAAGAAGGGGGATAAAAAAATCAGCAAGATCATATACAACCAGAAAGAGAGGATGGACGGTCATATAGCAATGATCCACAGACTTAATGAGTTCTGTACCCACACAGTACTGAAAGACCCCAAGGAAGGCCTCTGGCATGTTGGGTAATTCTAACATGGAGGCCTGATAGAAGGAGATGAACCAAAATTACATAGGATGAGAAGAGAGAGATCGGAAGTGGTCTGCACCAAGGGTGGGATGACAGACATCGGAGAGCTCAAAGATTTAATTCAGTTCCAGAACCACCTGCTCTCAAATCCTCATTGCCAACATGGGGTTTTCCATAAGTGCGGATCTAACCATGTCACTCCCAGTTGGTCTCTTATCGCTTCTAGGGTAATATATAAACTCCACTCCTTGGTTTTTAAATCCCCTTCCTGCCCTTCCAGGCTTCTTACATATTACTCCCTTTCCTCCATGCTCTCTGTGATCCAGTCATACTGTCCTTCTGGCTATTCTGCACTCGTGACTCTCCATATCTCAACTCATGGTATTGGTTGTCCCCCATGTCTGGTTTCTCCTTTCTCATCTATGCCTCCCACCTTCCCTGGCTTCCTTCAAGTCTCAGCTAGAGCCCCACATTGTGCACGAAACCTGTCTCAGTCCCCCTTAATGATAATGCCTTCCCTGTGGTGCATATCTCCAATTCCTCATGCATATATCGTATGTTTAGCACATATATCTCCATATAAATGGAGATCATAATAGTACCTGCCTCCCAAGGCTGCTGTGAGGAATAAATGAGGTAATATTTGTAACATGCCTGGCAATTAGTAGGAACTTAATAAATGTTCCTTCCCCTTTCCACCCCTATCCTTTACAAAGGAATTAAGATTTTTCTAGCTTTCATAGGATAAGACCTTCCATTTTGAAATGCAACTTTTAATTATCTGTTAAGGATTCCTTCAAGCCAAAGAGGAAGGGTCAACTGACAAACATCAATTTAACAGAAATATCTTCAGCATCTTAACATGTCTACTGAAAGTCTTATTTTTTCCAGAGAAAACAGCTGAAGAAAGTAGTCATTTTTAAAGTACAATTTTCCTTGGAACCTGGTAAAGCAGAAAGGCCAGTGTGTTGGAAGCTACAAGACCTAGACTCAATCCGAAATAATTAGAGCTGTCCAAAAGTGGAATTGGCTACCTCCAGAGACAGTGATCTTTCCCTAACCACAGAACTCCAAGCAGAGGCTGAATGGGTGACCACTTGCTGGGCATTCTCTAAAGGGAATTTATGTCCATTTACAAACTGTGTACTCTATGTTCCTTCCAAATCCAGGATATGGAGATGAACAGCCAGTCAACAAATATTTTTTATGTGCCAACTACGAGTCAAGCCCTGTGCTAAGCGGTAGGGATACAAAGAAGAGAAAAAACATAGTCCTGCCCTCTGGAAGCTCACATTCTAAATGGGGAAGACAGCATTCAAACAACTCTGTATAAATGGGAAATCATCACATGACCGGGGAGGCATGAGACATCACAGAGCCTGGGAAAGGCCTCCTATGGAAAAGTCTAGTTAAATTCTTACAATGCTACAATCCCAAAGAGTCTCCAAGTAGAAGATTTATGGAGAGATGTGGAACAGCTCATCTGATTTTATCAGAAAAAACTTCTGTATAAAATCTGAAATAACTGTCTTGCAGAAAACAGGTTCACTTGGCCCAAGACCAAGACGGTGAGATGTTATACAGATCTCAGGAGGTCACAGAATCATACCCATGGCCATTGCCTCATGACCCAGTCTAGCTGTTCCCTCCATAAAAGCAGCAGCAGCCGGCTTAACCAAGGAGGAAGGGGCTGCCAATATAGAAATAAGAGAGTAGAGGAAGCGGCTTGCTGCCTGGATTCCAATTTTTAAGATGTCTCCACATTTATTAAGTTCTTCCACTTCAACATCTGGCCAAGGTGTACACTTTTACATCAAAATGAAATGAGGAGCTGATACAGTCCAAATGTGGCTCATTGGGGGCTTCCAATTTCCCACACCATGTGCTGTAACTGAATATGGGCAATAGTGAGGCTACAGAAGACTTCAGCCAGATTGGGTTGCACCACTAGACCCTGTGGGCCAGACACAGACCTCCAGTGACCATGCTATCAAAGCCCTACAAACTGGAACTGCGAAGGAAAATGCAGTGATGGGGACCTCTTTTGTTCACATCTGCTCAACAGCTTGAGCCTTGCTGGAGTGCAGGGAAGATTCCCTGGAAATTCTTACTATCCGTGGCTGGCAATGGGGGTGAGTGGGAGGAAGGACAGGCAGCAGCCAGGACGATGGCTTTCAAGAGAAAAGACAATGACAACTGTTCGGTACAGTTTGAGTTTTTTCTCTTCCCCAAGAGAAATACAAAAGCCATGAGTCCTATCCTCTTTTAGAAAAACATTATTGATTGATGATTGATTGATTGATTTTTGCAACATAAAGGAATGGATAATGTGGGCAGCTCCATCATCTGCTGCCTAGGTTAGTCTAATCAAAATGCAGACAAAACTGTGTTCTTCTTTGCCTCCGTTTCTGGAATTCACCCTGAAATCTGATTGTTCACAGGAATTAGACAGAAAAGATATATTTAGTCATTGAGTCTATTGCCTCACTGTACGTCTTCTCAAACATCTGGAAGGGAGGGAGTGTCCCTCCCCACCTCTGATGATGTAATTAAAGAACCCAGGATTTTTAAAGAGTCTTCCTACAACACCACAACAAATGTGTAACTCTTTCATCACATGCAGAGGTTGATAGGGCCCCATCCATTTGATCAGGCAGCTGACATCCCATGGGAAACATCTTGTGATCTGGGAAGACAATCAGTGGCATCCCTTGTGTGCAAAAGAAATGATGGATTCTGTGGTAGAATAGTCCAGACTCGGTGTTCTGTGGAGGGAGACCTCTTCACCCTTTCGGGTGTGAGTGTGGGGGAGTCTCTTTCCCCTGAAAGAATGTTATCTCCTTGAGGGCAGGCATTGTTTTTATTTTTGTTTTTATATCTCCAGCACCTAGCATAATGACTGGCACATGGTGCCACTCAATAAATGTTCAGTGATTGACTGATTTCCCTAGCTATGGCTCTCAAGCTGGAAGGAGATCCCATTGGGGATATCCCGTTGTACCTACATGGCAGATATGCAGAAATCTGGGATTAGAAGCAAATAGGAGAAAGAGAATGGGCTGGGTCATATGTTCTAATTTGTACCATGCTATCATTGGCCTCCACATGCTCCCATTGTTTGGAACATGACGCTACACGGTCATGAATCTTGGAACACCACCCCTTTTGAAAATCAAGATTGTGGGTCAACCAAAGAGCACTGGATAGACAAATGAAAGCTACAATTAAGCAGTCCATTTGCTCATGATGACTTCTACAATGGAAGTACCATCCGAGATATAATGTGGGACACATATGGTCCAAGATGAAGGCATGCCAATCCTATTTTAAACATAGGGGACAACAGATGGGCTGTCCAAGTGCTTCACTGATGCCCATGAAAAAGTTAGGAAAAAGACCCAGAAAGCTCTGCCATGATGGGCAGGAAAACCTCTATGAAGAATTTATGGTATCGCATGGATAAATGTCCCTAAGGATGAGAAAACATAGGTGGGTTATCATCTGTGCCATTGGAGAGACTGCCATATGGACAGAATAGTGGATCAACTAACATACTGAAGCAAATCATTTCTAAGGAGTCTCTCCTTGCCTTGTCTTGAGTAGGTGGGGAGGTGGTATAGACTTGTGATTTTGATGGTACAGGGAACTTCAGCTAAGAAAACTCTCTCTACCAAGGAAGATCAGCAACTTCTCTATGACTTGCTATCTTAGAGAGTTGCCTGAGGGCCAGGAAAGATTAGAGGGCTTCAGTCTTGCTAGACAGTTGCCATGTGGCCATGATACCACAACTTGAAGGTGTCAACAGAGGTAAGACTTGCCCCCAAATCTTCCTGACTCTAAAGCCAGACTTGTATCCACCTTCTAATTTTTTTTCTTTCAATGGAGTTTTAATTATTTATGACTTCACCTCTCTGGGCCTCAGTTTCCTCATGTGTCAAGAGAAGCTGACTCCAAGGCCCCTTCTGGCTCTATAACTATGATCCTGTGATCATTTTGACTGTTTTTCCCTGAACTTGTCTTAATTCATCAATATCACCCTCGTGCTGACAGATCCAGATTCGGTCAAGATTTCCATGGCTGATTTCCTGTCGGGTATCAGCATCCCAGCTCTGAAACCTACTTTCTGTGGGACCATAGTGTGCAAATTACTTTTTAACCTCTTTGAGACTCTGTTTCTTTAGCTGTAAGATGAGGATAATACTACCCACAGTACTGATATTATGAGATTGTCCTGAAAAGCAAATGAGATGCAAAGTCATGTAAAATTTGGGAAAGCTTAAAGTCTGTGGAGGAGAAGGAGGAAGGGAAGGTGGTGATGAAGAAGAGAAGGAGAAAGATAAGGAGATATGAAAGAGGAAAAAGAAGGAAGAAAAGGAAAAGAGAAGAAAAAGATGAGGAAGAGAAGAGGAAAAGGAAAAAAAGTAGATAGTTAAAAAAAAAGAAGAGAAGGAGGAGAAAGGAGAGGAGGAGTCTGCAATGTTGTTTGGCTTTTCTCTGCTATCATTGTGATGGAGACAAGTACTCATGGTACAGCTAGACTGCAAACCGGCTAAAGTGAGCCCTGAGATATTGTGAAGCTTCTATGAAGAGTCACTCTGAATCCTCAATGAAGAATTGACATCGAGAGCTCCTTAGCTCACCTCCAAGGGTACAAGGGTTGGGTGTAGCTGGAAAAATCAGTTAATATGCCCAACGGTTTCCAGAAAAAGAAAATGCCACAAAGGCACTGAAAATCAGCAGCATGGCCAGCTGGATCCCAGAGAGCCATTTAAGCAACTAGCTAGGTATTATTAAGGAACCACGGTAGCAGCAGTGAAAAGGTCGGAGAGTGTTATGAGTTCTAGCAAGCTGAGACCTAAACCAGATAAGACATTGGGTCCAAAGACTTTGACCTGTGATCCAGAGTGGGATGCAGAGAGAAGAGAGGGGGAATAAAAAGAATGGGTATATAAAGAGAAAAATGAACAGGAGGGGAGGGAAGGGCAGGGAAAGAGAGAAAGAGAAAGTGAGGGATGGGGAGTAGGAGAGGGATAGGCTTAGGAAGAGGGAAGAGCAGATGTCCACGGTTTATGTGAAAGTAGAAATCGAGATCGTTGCCTCAGAGCTCCATTCAAAATGAGAGATGGTCATGAGAGGGAGAGCAGTAATAGGTTGGGACTGAAGGTGATGCTTACTCTGATACTTGAAGGAAGCCAGGCATTTCCAGAAGTCAAGGTAAATGGGAGATCATGGGGGGCACGGAGAACAGTCCATTCAAAGGCATGGAAATGCAAGAGGGAGGGTCACATTTGCAGAACAACGAGTAGGCCAGGATGGCTGGGTGGCAGAGGGCAAGGAGAGAGGTACTGCCGCTCCTACTATCCCAGGAATTGTTTACAATCATTTTTCCATAAATAATTTGCATTTGCTCAGTTTACATAGGAATATTTACTCATCTGTGGCCATGTTGTTTCCTCTCACTAAAGTCTAATTTCACTGAGGGCAAGAACTGTTTCATTTCTGGCCGTCTTTGTATCCCCATTCCTCATACAGTTCCTGGCATACAATCAGTGTTTAATTAATGTTTGCTGAATGTTGATGGAATAAAGGACTTTGGCTGGCTCACTTTCCACTCTTCTCTTTCTATATGTCTGTGTGGCTGCATCTTTCAATATGTACGTGTATGTTATTTTGATTGCATGTCCATTCGCCCCTCAGACTCTTCCAGGACCAGACCCAGCGCCTCGCACCCAATGCACTTCTTCGGGGCTAATTGACAACGAGGACACTTAGAGAAGTCTCTGTGTATCATGACCTGACAAAGCTCATTAAGCACATTGTTCATTCCTCCAGATCACTCCTAGAGATGTTGAGGGCTGACCTGATACTGATCTAAGCATCATCCCAATGGACCGCATTCTGCTGTAATTTATTACAACAGCCAAATTGAATCCACATGACAGTGCTCAGAGCCAATTTTCATTGAGTTGTCTTTTTTTTCTCCCACAAAGATCTGTGGAGACATTATTTTCAGTGATTTATTCAATATCAGACATTGTATCTATTGAATTCCTTTCTTTAATCTTGAACCTCTACCTCGAAAACAATAAAGTTTGCCCGGGTTTATTTCTTCTTCTGATCCCACGTTGATCATGAAGGTAGAGTCGGTGACCTACACTGGCTTGCACAATCTTTCCAAGTCATGGTCTTTAGCATGTGGAATTCCAGTGGCTGGTTGCTACTGACACCGGCGCCTGCCTTCCTCCCAGATCCATTCTACATGTGGGAAAGACAGAACCAGGCACGCTCACTCAGGCCACATCTGTCACTTTCCAGAAATGACACGGAAACAGAAAAAGATCTACATGGAAAATTGCCAGAATAAAAATGTCGGGGTCAGTTGGCATCCCTTGCCCTCATGTGCAGCCCCGGCTTCTACAAGATATTTTTCTGAGTTGAGTTGAGCCCAAAGATGATGGAGGTATGGGCTCTGTTTCATGCACCAACAGCTGTGGAGGGTTTCTGGGACATGATCTTCTGATCTTCTCCTCCTGCTCCTCCTCCTTTCTGTGGTCTGGATAAATCCAAGTCAATGTACCAGTTGAGAGCTGAATGTGAGGTAGTTCCCCGACTACCAGGACACTTAATTGTCTCTCTGCCGGTTTCCTCTGTCTTTACCCTCCATGGAGACCAAAAAGCAGAGGAAGATGTTTAGTTTAAAATCCAGGATAAGAGGCTTGTGGCACTGACTTGAACAAATATACACCACACCAAAAAACACACAACAAACATTTGAACAACATAAGGAATTGAAACACCCAACACAAAGCTCACAACCACAGTCCCCCAGGAATGGTTTTGCAGAGTTTAGATTTAAGCACGGCAAATGTCGACTTTCCTGTGAAAATTACAATGTTTATTTCTAACTCTATTTCAGTGATTTAAGCCCAAGTCACTGTAAACAGTGCAAATATATAAATTATCTTCGGTGTTTAACCTAGTTCTCTAACTAGGGCACAGAGCTGATGCCTGTAAAAATATTTAAAATGGGAGATTTAAGTGATGGCAAAGTAAAGCTGGCCAACTGACATACTCATGCCTTCCTGCCTCAGAAAAGCTACCAAACAAAATTAGCTAAGCGCCGTTTCATATTATTTATATCGTCTTAAAATCACATGACATTTATCTGCCATTTACATTATAAACTAAAGACACATTTTAAATGAGTCCTACTTCTCATGGTTAAATATTTACATATTTTGATCCTTGGAGTAGCTAATAAAAATGGATAAGTATTTTGTAGGGGTCCAATACATTCTATTTCTGAGGCCTCATAACCTGTCATAAATAAAATAGCGACGATGTTAAGGAGGTATACGATGCCTTTTTCTAAGAGCTTATACTTAAAAATCATAACTCACCATAAGAAAAAGTACTATGGGACCTTGAAAATATGCCCCAAATGCCGATGGATCTGAGAGCTTGTCAATGTGGGCACTCTCTTCAAAGATGCAGGGCACAAGCCATTCCAGCCCACCCATTCTGTGCCCCTATGGTCCACATCATCCCGTAAACTCACCACCAGAAGGTCACCCAATGTGCCAGGGGCCATCCTCATGTTCTCTTCACATTGCACAGATACCAATGGAGCTCATAGGCTGTCCATCAGCTACTCCTTGATCTTCTTATGGACAACCATGAGTCTTCAGAAGTCCAAGAAGCGTTCTGCTCCAGATTCATGGTTATGAGCTTCAGGCTTTATTGAGCGCACAGGCTCACCCAGCTGCTGGCCTTCGGTGCCCCTCCCCGCAGTATATGCCGCTTCATTCCACCCTGTCTCTGGTCACACCTGGCCTCCCTGCTGGCTGCCAGTCCTTTGCATATACACGTCCTTAACTGAAAGGGGAGCTGAATGAGAGAATCTGGGCGGGTTTGCCCAAACCTATTGCTGTTTAAAAACAGATAAAAGCCCCTGCTTGGCTTATTTTGGGGGAAATGGGGGAGGAGGTGGGGCAGCTAGGTGGCGCAGTAGATAGAGCTCCAGCCTTGGAGTCAGGAAGACCTGAGTTCAAATCCGACCTCAGACACATGATACTTACTAGCTGTGTGACCTTGGGCAAGTCACTTAACCCCGACTCCCTCACAAAAAAAGAAAGAAAGAAAAAGAAAAGGAGGAGGAGGCAATCAGCAGGCAGTATCTACTTTGGGCCACAGGCTATGGTAGACACTAGGGACTTAATTGTAAAAATATATAAATGATAATAAATGTACAACATAAACAAAATAGAAAACTGATCCTTTAGGAGGAAACAACATGTGAAATATAAGCATATACAAAATAGACCGGAGGTTCTAGGGCATGAGGAAAGAGTCTGTGGAGTTTTGCCAGCAGCTCAAGGATCTGCGGTGCAAAGAAGAGACTAGGAGGGAGAGCATTCCAGGCATGGAGAAAGCCCGGATTCCCATTATCTGGCTTCTGGCAGAGCGACGCTTCCTGCATCACTCCTCTAGGAGGGAAGGGATGCTGCCTTCTCTGCTATCTACATCCCAATTCGGGAGGGCTTTCCATGACATCAGGAAAGAGGATGCGACGGCAGCAAGGAAGCTGTCCCAGCTGGGAGATTTGGTGTGGCACCTTCCGCCTTCTTCCTTGTCTACCTGGCATCCTGTGCCTCCCTGGGCATCCCCAGGATGACCTCTCCCAATCAGGGGTTCCTGTAGGCATCTCTTAAAGACATTTCTCTACTGGAAAGAACCCTGGCTCCAGAGTCAGCGGGGGACCAAGGTCTGAATCCAGTCTCTGACCAGAATTACTTGTGTGACCTTGGCCCACTCAGGTAGCTTCCCTGGGCCTCAGTTTCCTCACCTGTACAATAAGGGGTGCAGACTAGGTGCCCTCTAAGGCTCTTTTCCAGCTGGGGTCCCACGACTTAACTTTAAAATGTTCCATTCCACACTTTACAGCTTAAGAAACAAAGACCGTCCCATCCCTCCCCCAACATCACACACTCCCACGATCATAGATTTAGAGCCAGAAAGACTTCAGAGGGCACCGAGTCCAACTTCTCATGTTACAGGTGAGGAAGCTGAGGCCAGGGGAGGTGAAGACACGTGCCCAGAGTCACCCTGGCAGGACGGGATAGAAGCGGGGTTTGAACCCCGTTCTTGTGACTTCAGAAGCAGCGCGGGGCCAACTGTCCTGGTCCGTCACCTCCACTCATCCGTGAGAAGAGCACCCCCTGGTCCAGGAGCCGACACTTCCCATGGCACGCTGGGAGCGCGTCTCAGCCCAAAGGCAGCAGAGCCTCCACAGAAGCCAGCCTTGTTCCAACGCATGAAGTATTTACCGTCTATAAAATATGAAAATTCGCCATAAAGGCTGTTAGACGTTAGACTTGCCTGAGGCCTGTTGGAACTTGCGATGGAGACAGTCACATATGAAACCTAAATAAACACTGGCGGCATGTTGAATATTCATTAGACATGGGCACTTTCCATAAAAAATCCATCAGCCAGCTAACTCACCTCCCTCAACCCAGCAGGCACGCGCTAAGCCAGCCTAAAAATGCCCAGGCCTGATCTGGGCTCAAAGCGGGCAGTGCCTTACGCCCAGCTGCCAACCCTCTGGTGCCGGCGTCTGGAGCAAACAGGCTCAATGCCATCCTCAACGAGAGAAAGAAAAAGCAGCAACTTCACACGGCCAATATTTATTAAATCAACTGAGGCAGAGAATCCGGGACAAAATGCATCAATGCATTTTGATGAGGCATTGATGAGGCCCTAAATCTAGAAGTTCATCATGCATAAGAAGGTGAAGGATACAAGTCACCTGTAGGAGGTAAGCTCCCTGAGGGCAGGGTCTGGTTCATTTTTTTGTCTTTGCATCTCCAGGGGAGGGAGGGGAGAGAAAGGGAGAACAAGAAGGGAAGGGAGGGGAAAAGGAGGGCGGATTTATGAAGTACCTATTACGCACAGTAAGTACCAAGAGCTCTATAGATATGATCTCATTTGATCTTCACAACAATCTGAGGAGCTGGTTGTTTTATCACACCCATTTTATAGTTGAAGAGCCGGTGACTTGCCCAAGGTCACTGCTAGTAAGTGTCTAAGGAAGGAAAAGCAAAGGGAAGGGAACTAACATACATATTCTTACCTAATCCCCATAATACTCCTTTGTGGCAGGTAATTCAGATATCATTACCTCCTCAGAACTGGCGAGTTGGAAGGGCCCTTAGGGACCACTGAATCCAACCCATAAACAAAAGGAATTCCTACTCTAACGCAACGTGCCTGTGGTCCTCCAGCCTCTGCTTGAAGACCACCAAGGAGGGGGAGCCCACCAGCTCTCAAAGCCACCCGTTCTATTTGGGGACACCTCTCATTTCTAGGAAGTTTTTTTTTCCCTGACATCAAACCTAAATTAATCTTTGTAACTCCCTCCCATCCAGCCCCAGGGGGACAAATGGAACAAAGTGAGTCCCCCCCCCAAATGCCAGCCCTTCAGATCCTCAGAGACACTGCCATGGCCACAGACCCCCCCCTTCTCTTCTCCAGACTCAGCCCCCCTCCCCCAGTCCTTTCCACCTCTCCTCACATGACACGGACTTCAGATCCTTCTCCATTCTGGTTGTGCCCCTCCTAACACTCTCACTGTCCTAACTTCACTGTGCAGCCCAGAACACAATAATCCCAGTGAAGTCTGATAAAGGCAGAGGACAGAGGCTCTCACTCCCTATTCTGGGAAGCTGCAACCTTTTTAGTGCAGACCCAAACCACAAACAGCTTTGCTGACTAACTCATCACATGGCCAACTCACCTGCATTTTACAGATCAGGAAACTGAGGCCATAGAGCTAGTTAATGTCAGAGGCAGGTTCTGAAATCAGGTCTTCCCGACTCTAAGTCAGGCATTCTATTCACGCTGCCTAAGTAAATGCCTCTAAGTCTAACCAATATTAATTCATAACCATTTTAAACAAGCAAATGTGTCTTTTATCTGTCTGCTCACATGAAAAGCAGAGGGAGAACACTGCCTGAGCATTTTATCCAAACTCCTAAGAAGATGGATCTGACTCCTCATGCGTATATATATATCCCTGCTGAGCAAGGAGGGACTCACTGTTCAGGTACTCTGTTAAGGCAAACCATGGTTAGAGTCAGCCAGAGGTTGGGGAGAAGCTCTGTATCCTAAGCCACTCCATTATTTGCTGGCTCCTTGGGGAAAGGATTTATTTGACTTTTGTCTTTGGATCCTAGCACTCAGCACCAGCACTGGCACAGAGTGGATGATTTAGAAGTACTGGATGAATGGAAGTGAACTGAACCTCTTCAACTCACCATGCACGAGATGAAGAAAGAAGAAGGATACATGTCCAGCTCCGGTTTCACATACAGGCGGAAGGGAAGGGGTTAACATCTATAATAATATTTTTACCAACAGGGAAATTGAGAGTGAATGACTGTATGAATGAATAAATGAATTAGTTAAGTACAAATGTATTAAGTGCCTGCTCCATTTCAAATACTACACTAAGCTCTGGGAATACAGATACAAAAAAATGCACCAGGTACTGCCCTTAGGAAGCTTACCTTCTAATGAGGGGAGAGGCATGGCCAGGGAAGAGTATTTTGGTCTGGGAAGTCACAGGGATGGTGAGTGGAACAGTAGGACAGTCCATTTCCAGAAATGGACATCCCTTTCCCAAACGATGGCAGTGATGATTTGATTACAGTCCCGAGGTCAAGAGGTCCGATAGTGGGATGGGAGCAGGAAGGTCCAGGGTCACTGGCATGCATTGTCTCACGGTGTTTACAGCTAGGCAGCTTAGTTTCTCTCAGAGTTTAGGGTTGGAGGGGCTGATAACAGCAGCAGAAACAAAAACAGAAACATCAGGGCAAAACAATGGCTGGGTGGGAGAGGGAGGAGATGAAAGTCAATTGAAGGAAGCTGGGAAGCCTCTCTGGAGGAAAGAATACCTGAGCTGAAACTGGAAGGAAGATGAGGATTCTGTCGGGCAGGAGGGAGGAGTCAGTGCCTTCTGGGTACAGATGGGTTCTGGCAAAAGCACAAAAAAGAAGATGGGGCATCAAGTCTGGGAGTCCAGTTTGGCCCAAACTTCGAGCCCAGGGACAGAAGGAAGATGAAATGTAGCTAGAAAGGACACTGGAAGGCAGAGCGAGGAGAGCTGTAACGACCAGGGCAGGGGAGAATATTATCTTAATGGAGAAAAATGGGCTCCTAAGCGACTGGATAAGTCCACTAACCCTATTAGCCTATTTTTCACAGGCTGAGTTCCAGCCGTGGGTGGCACAATTCCAGTCAGATTAACAGCCATGCATTCTAGAGGGCACAGATACTCCCAGGGAGTATTTGCAGCGTTCAACCCAATTAGCACCAAAGCCCTTGGCACCAACTTCGTGCCAAGAGAAAGATATCCAGGCATTAAAATGAAACGAATTCCAACTTCTGCCATTTAACAAAGTACTGCCACAAACACAGACACATGCACAGATGGGTCAATTTGATGCACTTCACAAGCATCTGAATGCCTACTGTGTGCCAGGCACTGAAGACATGAAGACAAAATCCAAAACTTTCCTGCCTGGCCCTGCCCTCAAGAAACTTACATTTCACTAGAGGAAAATAACATGTACACAAATAGATGAATAAAAACCTATTAATTATTGGCACTTTCCCTACTACCTACAAGCATGCCTACATCTCTTCCAGTCTTTACGATAAAAAAAAAATCACTTGGCCCAAACCACATCTTCAAGCTATAACTTCCTATTTCTCTTCCTTTCCTTAGCCAAACTCACTGAAGGGAAACGTACTTCTTGCCTCAAATCTCATTACTCCACTAAAACTCCCTCCAAAATTACTGACGATCTCCTGATTGTCAAATCTGACCATCTTTTCTCAGTCCCCATCCTTCTGGGCCTGTCTGTGCTATCTGACACTACTGACCATTGTCTCCTCCTACATACTCTCTCTTCCCTTGCTTTTCAGGACACTGCTCTTTTTAAGGTCAGAGATTCTTAACCCAGGATTCACGACATTATTTTAAAAAACATTTTGATTACCGTATTTCACTAGAGTTGGTTTTCTTTGTAATTCTATGCATTTTATTCTATAAACTTAAAAATATTAGTTTGAGAAAAGTTCTATAGGTTTCACAAGATTGCCAAAGGGTTCCATGACCCAAAAGAATCCTTTCTCTAGATCCTCTTCATTTCTTTCCTACCGCCCCTCCTCTGCCCCCTTTGCTGGCTCATTATCCATACCTTGCCCCTGACTGGATGTTTTCAAGGCTCTGTCCTATGAAGTGAGCAGGGATTCTGTCATCTCTCCCTCCCCCTCTCCCTCCCCTCATCTTCAACAATTTCCATGAATTTCACTACCAAGTCTAAGCAGAAGAGTCTGGATCCAAAGATCCGGCCTTAGTTTCTATCCCAAATGCTAGTCGTACATCACCAACTGCCAATTAGACATTTCAAACTGTATCTCAAACTCCATGGATCCGAAACAAAATTCATTACCTCTCCCACCAAACTTATCCATGATTGTATCTTCACTCTTTCTGTCACAGGCACCATCATCATTCTATTCACTCAGGTCCAGAACCTCAGAGTTACCCTCAATTCCTTCCTCACCCTGATCTATTTGTTAAGTCTTGGAAATTGCCCTCAACATCATTTCTGGTACCTATTCTCTTCTTTCTCCACACATAACCACTTGAGATTGCTGCTTAGGGATGAGGAGATGATGGCTGACAACCAAAGGAGGCCAGAGCTGCCCTGTTATTGTCCAGCTTCTCTTCTCTACCAAGAAGAATGACCTTCGGACTGGAAAGGATGGAAGGAAATTGGCAAATAAAGAACTAACACCCACGATAAGTAATGAAAGAGTAGGGGAATAATGAGCTTCTGAGGATGAATTTATCACTTGACCCACATCCTTGAATAGTGAAAGCCCTGGCCAAGGTGTGATGGCGGAACCACTCTTAGTAATAGGCCCTCCTGCCTGACAGAATCCTCATCTTCCTTCCAGTTTCAGCTGAGGTATTTATTCCTCCAGGGAGGCTTCCCTGCTTCCTTCAATTGATTTTCATCTCCTCCCTTTCCCACCCAGCCAACAAGGCTGGAGAAGGGTGAATGCCTTGATTTTCCGAAAAGTGAAGAGGATGGCAAAGTCCAACTAGAGCCCAGTGTGCTTGAGTTTTATTCCTGGGGAAATTCTATAATTTATTATTAGAGAGATGCATAAGGATGTGGTAGAAGAGGACTGGGGTTAAGCCAGTGTGGCTTCTACACCAGGAACAGGTCATACAAGGCTAGCTTGATTACCTTTTTTCACAAGGTAACTGGACCATGAGATCAGAATGCCACACCTAGACTTGTGCAAAGCATTTGGTAAAGTGCCTGAGGTATGGGACTCTCACTTTTTGTCTTTTTATCCCCAGTGCTTAGCACAGTGCTGGCATGCAGTAAGTGCTTAATAAATGCTTGTTGGTTGGTTGATAAAGCATCCCTTGTAATTCTTATGGAAAAGATGGACAGATATGGGTGAGATGTAAGTGAGTACAATTAGATTCAGAAATCACTGGATGGTCAGACTTAAGGTTTCATTATAAATGATTTTGTTTCAGCCTGGGAGGAAGCCACTGATGGAATATCCAGGAATGGACGCTAGGACCTGGGTTGCTTCAAATTTTCTGTGGGAGAATGTCTTGGATAAAGGCCTAAGGAGTAAACTTCCATATCAAATTTTCAGACATCACAAAGTTGAGGACACCAAGACATTGGATGGCATACTAAGAATCCAACGAGGTCCCAAAAGACTAAACATTACATTGACTCCAACGAGATTTAATTTAATAGGGAAAAATGCAATCTTATACTTGGTTTCCAAAATCGATTTCAGCAGTACAAGATGTATGAAAATGAGCTGGGGGTTTCAATGGCCTGCAGACTCCACGTGAATAACTTGTGTGACACAGTCATCAAGGAGAGCTAATGTGATTGTATTAAGGGGAGCATGGCTTCCAAGAACAAGTAAGGGAAAATAGACACCTGGTCCTCCGCCCTGGGCAGACCGCTGAGGAGCGCTGTGCTCAGTCCATGGCTCCACATTTTAGGAAGGACTTTGAGAGGCTGAAAAATGTCTAGAGGGGACACTTAGAATCATAAAAGGCTTTGAATTCACCACATATGATGGGGAGTTGAAAGGAATGGGGATCTTTAGCCTGAAGAATAAAACACTTAGGGAGAACATCATAGCTGTCTTCACTTACTTAAAAGGCTGTAATGGAGAAAAGGGATAATTACATTCATCCAGTTTGGTCCCAGAGGGCTAGGCTCCATTGCAGGCATAAGCTTGGGGGGTGCTGCAAAGAGGTCAGTCTAGACTTGATTTTAGGAAAAACTTCCTACCAATAAGAGAAAAGGAGGGAATAAGCATTTATTAAGCACCTCCTCTGTGTCAAGAACTGTGCTAAGTGTTTCATGAATATTATCACATTTGATCTTCTCAACAGCCCTGGGAGGTAGATGCTATTATTATCTCCATTTTAGAGATGAAGAAACTGAGTCAGACAGACTACATGACTCATCCCGGATCACATGGCTAGTAAGTTTCTGAATTTAAATTTGAACTCAGGTCTTCTAGACTCCAGGCCTGGACTGCTTCTTGACTCCTGACTTCAGTGTGCTATCCACAAGTGGACATCCAAGATGTGTCCAAAAGTGGCATGGGCTACGTGGACTTATTTGAATAATTGAGGTGCAGCCCCTTTGCCAAAAAGATGCTCCCAATCTGTGGAGTCTGTTGGGACGGGGCATCAAAAGGTCATATGTTAAAAGCTGGAAAGGACCTCAAAGGCCCTCTAGCCCAACCTCTTTATTTCACAGATGAGGAAACTGAGGCCCAGCAAAGCAAAGTGATTTGTCTAAGATCACTTAGGTAGTAAGTGTCAGAGACAAGTTTCAAACCCAGATCCTCTAACTCCTAGGTTAAGTCTCGCCTCTGACACATACTGACTATGTGAGACAGGTAAACACTCTACCTCTCAGTATGCATAGGTTGCCAATCTGGCTCACTGAAACGAGTGCCCATATCTATGAGTTCATAGACCCAGAATGTTGGGTCTTTTGTTAAATATTCTTTAGCTTCACAGATATAAAACATGAACCTGACCCCAAGCTTCCAGACCCAGGCATGTTTTAATAAGGGACCATTCCATGCATTCAGCAGCAGCCTGGCCCTCTAAGGCTCCAAGAGCTGGCCTCCATCTTGATGGAATCCCCATCCCCCAAAGCTCGATGTAATCATGGCTTGATGACATTTCCTTTTCAAATGCAATCCCAAGATGGCACTTTATCAGTCCAGAGCCCAGAATTAGCCATGAAAAACAGAATTCAATCAGTTCCTACACGGGGAAATCTAGGTCCTCATCAACTGTCAGTGTAGAGAAAAAAGCAAATCTCTACCGACCCACAGCCTTAGCTAGTAAGAACCCCTTACTATAAATGGATGATCAAACAGTAGAAAGTGACCGATTCAGAATCATGGGTGTGGGTTCAAATCCTGAGTCTGTAGCTTACTGCCCAGCTGATGTTGGGCAAGTCACCCTTGGTCCCAGTTTCTTCATCTATAAAAAGAAAGGTCTGGACTAGATCACATCTTTGGTCCTTTCTGGCTCTCGATCTACAATCCTTTGGTTCCCTTCCCCAGCAAACTTCACAAATTTGGATTGTTGTACTTACCATTATGCGCAACCTAGATAATCCTCCCCACCAAAGCCCTTCAGCTTAGGCCCCAAGGGGTGCTTCATTTGCTGCTGCTAATGAAGAGTTTGGGGAGCATCCCAGCTAGTCCTGCTGCCCAGGAATAGAAATGACCCATGCTGCTCCTGAAATTCTTAGGGACGTAGATTCCTCCAAAGGCTGAGCTGACAGATATGAGGTGTTGGGCTAGCCTTGCCAGCTTAAACACCGTTAGTAAAGCCCCGTACCCCACTTTCCTGGCACTAGAAGGAAGCACCCGAGCCAGAGCTCCTGAGAAAGAGAAATATTGAGTCATCCTGCCCCTCTGACATCGACATCAGCTTATTATTATTATTCCATGCCTGTCCACCTTAATCCAAACCTCCTCCTCGAAAGCCATTCCAAACCAATTCCTCCCCAGGGCAGCCAATTACACTGTTTCGGGGAGCAATTCAGATGTGATACCTAACCAGTACAAGCAATCTGAGAGCACCCTACATAAAAGATGGGGCTTCATTCAGCCAGCATTCAAACTGTCATTGATCCAGCTTTTGTGGGTTTCTTCAGGTCCCACAGAACTCAAGCAGAGAGAGGCCTTAGAAATCATCAAGTCCAACGGTCTCATTTTACCAAAAAGGAAACTGAGGAAGCCCAGAAAATTGAAGCGGTTTCTCCAAGGACCCACAAATAAATGAGAGCACCAGACGTGGGATTTGAAACAGGTCTTCTGGCCCCAGAGTCAATGCTTTTCCCATGGCACCACCCTGTCTAACTGCCCAAGATAACTGCTCATCTTGGTCTTGGCATTTACAATTCATGGTGCTCACGTAAGGTCACTGGAGGGAGTAGCTTTGGAACATTTTCCGGATGAGGAAACTGAGGTTAAGTAACATGGTCAAAGTCACATGTTAATTAAGTGGTAAAGATGTCACTAAGCCCCAGACTTGAACCCTTCATTGGAATCCCTCTACACTTATACCTTAGGAGCCCCATGAGGGACACTGCCTACATGGTACCAGCCCATGTTGGCCAATAATATTCGTTGGTTTTAGTCTCAAGATCACTCACTACTCCTGGTCACAAGAGACCTACATCCCTCTACTACATATGCCGGGGGTGTTAAGCTCTTGAGTCAAGGGCAAAAAAAAAAAAAAAAAAAAAGACAAGAATCCATACAGGATCCAGGCTGAGCAGGTGGAAAGGCTGGGGAATTAATGTCATGCTTCCAGAGGATCTGTGTTAGTGATGGATTATGACCTTCTGAGTCCCTCACCTCCACCCTCTGCACAAAGACCCTTGCAGCCTTCCCTCATAGCTCATAAAGCAAAAATAAAACAAAACAAAACACCTAAGGTACCTACTGGCTTTTGAAAAATACATTGCATCATTCATAATGGAAAACAGGCTTTTTCTGTTATACTTACATAGTTTGTGGAGTTTTTTTTTTACCATTTCAATTTAAAATTTGAAATTGAAATATAAAATAAGCTATTAACACTGCTTTCTTTTTATTTTAAAAACAACAAAGACTTGCAAAGTCTTAAGAGAAAAATTGGATTCAGAAAATGTGAAGGTTCAATCATGTATAATGAGCGAAACCGTGACAAAGATGAAAATCAAAGGATTGTGGGAAAAACTGACTGTCATTACATGAAGCAATGCATCTCACTAATGAAACAGACCTTTTTGAAATAATGCAAGAATAAAAGTCTCACAGATGAACTCAAACAATACAACAAAAAGATCCAGAGAGGAGAGAAAAAGAGAAGGAAACTCCAATATATAAAATATGATTTCATTTGGCTACATAAAAAACTTAGTATATAAAGTCAAAACACATCAGAGCCAATTTATTTACCCCCGATTGAGGGCTGACATGCACACAAAGTTCCAGAGGATCATTATTTAAATACAGCGCTACAGAGGAAAGAGGGCTGGGTGGAGAATCTGAGGACCGTGATTAAATTCCCACCTCTGCCCTTCCTAGCTATGGCACTCACAAGCAGCATCAGGACCCTGGGCCAGTTTCCACAACCGTAAAATGGGCACGTCTTTAGGAGTTCTTAAACTGGAGTCCACAAACTTCTCTCTAAAAACATTTTGATTACTGCACTTCAATATAATCAGTTTCCTTCATAATACAATGGGTTTTATTTGATGAATTTCAAAGATATGATTCTGAGAAGGAGTCTATAGGCTAATTCCCCAGACGGCTGCCCAAGGGTAGTCCAGGATACACAGAAAACAAACCGTTGGACTAGGTGATCTCTTGGGACCCTCCCTCCAAGCTCTCAATGTATAATCATATTCATATTTTCTATGTAAATCACCAACACAGAAGACCTTTTATAGGCTATAAATAGGCATTCCCTTCTGGTCCTGGAGTTTGCTAACAAACTCCCATATTACCTAGGCAATCATTTGTAAACCATCACACTTGGCACAATTTGTGTAAACTTTGTGTCAATGACAATCTCAATGGACAAAGGAGACACGGAAGGAAAGTCTTTGTTGTTCTTAAAATAAGAAGAAAGCAGTGTTAATAGCTTATTTTATATTTCAATTTCAAATTATAAATTGAAATGGTAAAAAAAAAAACACCCTGTGAGTATAATAGAAAAAGCCTGTTTTCCATTACAAATGATGAAATATATTTTTCAAAAGTCAGTAGATACCATAGGTGTTTTGTTTTGTTTTTACTTTATAAGGAAAAGTCGTGTGGTGGTATGGTGGGGGGAGCGTAAGAACCAACATTGAAGCAGCCAGTGTGGGGGCAAGCTCCAGTATGGTGCCACCAGTCTGAGCCATACCATGCAAAGTCAAAGGGAGGAAAGGATGAGTGGGTGCCTAATAAGATCCAGCCTATATACCAACAGCAAGGGTCATAGCTGGTATTTACATAGCACTGTGGGGATTTGCAAAGCGCTTTACAAATATTTTCTCATTTTATCTGTCATAACAACCCTGGGACATAGCTGCTATTATTTTGTGGGAGGTAGCTGCTATTATTTTATCTGTCTCACAGATGAGGAAATTGAGACAATCAGAGGTTAAGTGACTTGCCCAGGGTCATACAGTCAGGCTCTGAGACTGGATTTGAACTCAGGTTTTCCTTAGACTCATTAATATCATGACATCCACTAGCCTTGGGGGTTGAGGAGTCCCCTGGGTAGTGCCTAATGGGTAATTACTGGGACCTTGAACTCCTTAAACAGGAGTTTAAGAAACAGCCAGGATGTAAGAAAGAGACATACCAACAACTATTCTGTGAGCTGTGGGCCCGCTGGACCTTATAACATCCATCAATCCCCAGGAGTGAATATTTTTTAAATTGAAGTTTGATTATTTTCAAATGTACATCATGTTCCTCTGGAAATTAAGGAAAGGAAAGATTCGAGGGCTTGGTTCTGATCCACTCCTGAAGCAAAGCAGTATGGAGCAAACCTCTCTGCTCCCCCCTACCCACCCAAGCATGGAGGGAATAGAAGCATGTGCGTTTGGCAAGGAAGGACATCCGGCTCACGTCTGGAGAAATGAGAAAGCACTGAGATCCAGCTAAGGCAGACCATAAAACAACTGGGTGGCTCTCCCATAAGCACCAAGAACCCAGGGAATTTTAACTCCGACTTGATTGGGTTAGATCACATCAATGTAAGATGCCCAAATCTCCTTTCCATCCTTTCTACGTTATTCGTGTCAAAGCCCGGGATTTATTTCGCAGCCACAAGTGTTGTCCCCAGGTTCTGCGATGGTGAAGTCATAAATTCACCAGGGTTTGATTGCTGGGTAATAAAAGTCCAAGTTCAGTGGAAAACAAAATGATGAAAACCATCGGGTAGGACTGTGAAGACAAACAAGAAACTCAAGGTAAGCGCGCACATTTCCCCTTCGAGAACTTCAGAGAAAGAAATTTGAGTTCTCCATCTGCTTGACAAGAGCGTCCCGTCACTCCCCCACTGGAGGTTCCTCACCGGCTCACTGATGCTGCTCAGGGCCACCACCCTGTTAAGGCTCTCCACCCAAAGACAATCCCATAAGGGCCTCACCTTTTTCTGCAGGACGTTGATTTTCCTTTCCTTCACTTCCAGCATGTCCTTCATATCCCGGATCTCTCCGGCCAACGTCCCTTTCTCTTCTGTGAGGTCCTGTAGCTGTTTGGTCTTTTTGTTGAGGAAAGATTCTTTCTCTTCCAGTCGTAATCTCAGGGCATCAACCTAAAAACAGAGGATTGAAAAAGGGATGGTGACAATTTTAATAAAAATAACCTTGAATTTATCCCAATTTATCAATCGTGAATTTGGACATATGGACAACTTGAGATCAGCAGAGGTCAATTACTAGTTTATAGAAAGAAATTAAATAAAGAGAATGATTGAACTTTAAACGAGCCAAATTCTAACATGAAGAGATAATGATAATAATTATTATTATTATTATTTTATACAGCTATTACTATGTGCCAAGCGCCGTGCTAAACACTTTACAAATATTATCTTCTTTGACGCTCACAACAATTCTGTGAGGTAAATGCTAGTTATTTTCCCCATTTTCCAGATGAGGAAACTGAGGCAATCAGGGGTTAAGTGCCATGATTTGAAATTGGGTCTTCCTAACTCCAGGTCCAACGCTCCACCCAATGAACCACCTAGCTGAGAGAACAATGGCTGGTTAGTCCCTAGAAGGGACCCTCTTCGAGCAATAACACCATCATCAGTACATCCTCGCTCAGGAGTACCTAAACCCAACTTCTTTTCATGATCACTCATGTTAAGATAAAATCATTTGCTCTCATTCTGCCTCCTAGAACACTTATGAATGAGAAATACACTAAGGTCTTTCCCAGGTCTCCGTTTGTTTGAGGCAACACCCATTCAGTGTTTAAGGGCTAGGTGATAATTGAGACCAAAGATCTGGGAGGGAAAGACCCTCTGGGTTTCTGGACAGTACGGAAAACAATTGCTATTCGCACTCACTCTGAGCCATGAAAAATCCAAACCATGAGCAAGCTAGGTTTGGACTGGGACCTATTGTTGGCCAATCAGTGAAAACCAGTGATTTGGGTTTAAAGGCATAGTCAAGTGGCTCCATTTGAATCACAATGGGCTTTTTCAAAGCCTGCTTTTTCAGAGTTATATTTCAAGAAATCATTAATGAAACTACATGAGACAAAAGAGTTAATTGTCCCAGACTTTAAAAAAAAAAAGATAAAATAAACAGGGAAGAAAAAAAATCTAGCCCCCAAATCCCAAGATATCTTGTAAAGTATAAGCCATCAAAAATTATATTCCTCTGGACAGAGCACCCACATGTAAGGGTATGATTCCCCGCCATGGAAGTTCACTAAGTGACTTCTCTAATCGGGAGGAGAAACAGCTGGATATAGGTATATATGTACATATATACATACATACATACTACTACTGCTGCTGCTGCTGCTGCTATTGCTACTATATGTAAAAATAGTATTTAATTTATTCATGATTTATTAAATACATATTTAAAATGTACCATTATTAAACCCCTAATTTATTGTATGATAATATATTATTTTGAAATTTAAATATTAGTTATTTTAATAGTAAATAGAAATATGTATAAATAACACATATAAACTAGCATTTATAGAACATGAAGTGATTTACAACTATTATGCCATTGAATCCATACAACATCCCCATGGTCAGGTGTTCATTACTATCTATAAGTCCCTCCACATGCACACACACAGGTCTGACCATGCATAAATACTGAGATAGAATAAAGCATCATTGTGCCGTGGGAGCTGCCCATTGCTCTATACACTGGGGGAAGGTTAAAATTACAAATCAGAGATGAGAATCCTGGCCTTAAGGAGCTCCCTGTTGGGACGGCAGGGAGAGACCACGTCCAGGGACACAGAGCAAGAACCAGACCCGTGGACGGCATGGTAGAGTGAGGCAAGTCAGTGAGTATGTACTGAGGGCCAATGTGGCCCACCACATGGAAGCATTGAGCTTGAGAGGCCGTAAAGGTGAAACCATTGGATGCCAAAGGGCAGGACTCCTTCTCCATCAGGGACTTCCTGGCTCTGACTCTTCCAGCGTCCAGGCTGACAACCTAACCTCAGCGGCCAGGCTATGACCTCAGGGGAAGAGGATGAGAAGGAAATAGGATTCTGCTGATCTTGGACCTGACTGCCTCACCTTCACCATTTGAGAAGGGGAAAGGTACTTGAGAAGAGTGCCTGCATGTGAGTGAATAACCGGGCTTTACAGATGTCATCCTGGACAGACTCGATTGGAAGATGGAGTAGGCCAGTCGTAAGGTATGAGCGAGAGGGAACTCCCTAGAGCATTGAGACTGAAAGGGTGGCCACCAGTGGGGTGGGTGATCCACTATGGCGGATTCATGAAAGGGCCTGGATTGTAATCACAGAAGATGAGGAGATATGATTTGTGTCACTAGGGGAAGGGTCCATGTCTCAAGGAAGTGCGGCATCATGGAAAGAGCACTAGGCGTGGTAGCAGAAAGACCTCAAAGATTTACAAATGATGTGAGCTGGGGTAAGTTACTTGGCCTTTCTCAACCTCAACCACACAAGTTTTCTCAATGGAAAAATAGGAATGATAACAGCACCTGCCTCACGGATTTGTTGAAGGATAATAGCTAGCATTTATATAATCTACATGTTACTTCACAACATCTTTTCAATAACCTTGGGAGGCAGATGTCATTATCCCCACTTTACAGAATAAGAAACTGAGGCTGGGAGAGGTTAACTGACTTGCCCAGCTGGTAAGTTTATGAGGTTCTTCTTGCCTCAAATGCTAACACTCCATACACCACCATGCCACTCAGCTGCCTAGAAAAAAAACTGAAAGTACTGTCTATACACATGTCAGTCATTGCTGTCATTGAAGAAATCATGACTCTACCAAAGTATTTCAAGTGTGCCAACTTCTTGACTGACATTTATGTCATTTGATCTTCATGCCATGTCTTGAAGAAAAGGAGTTCAAGCATTCATACCCCCACTTTCCAGCTCACAGAGACCCCTCTCAGCTCTCAAGTCCATGCTCCCATGACTACGGAGGGAGCTTAGCACTGTGCCTGGCACACAGTTGGTGCTTAACAAATGCATACAGTAAGAGCTTAATAAGTGCTAGTTTCCTTCCTTCTCCCCTTTCTCCCTCCCCATGAACATCTGCCTTTGCATGGCCATGGCAATAAGGGCAAAGTTTAACAATGTCCTGGTGCCACGTGGAAGGCATGCCCCAGAGTCGTTTCCAGTAGTCTGCTGGAATCCACAGAGCCCCTAAAGTTCCTGTAACAGTCATCCCTATGCTTTGTAGTTGTCCAGGGCAGAGTCAGGAACCTGGATAAAGCCCACATTTGAGTCCCACAGTCTAGCTAGTAACTCTAGTCCAAAAAGAACTGCCTCATCTCCAAAGAGAGAAGAATATAAATTACCTACCATGGGAGAGGTAGTAAGATGCATTGGGCAGAATTCTGCTGTAGAGCAACATGGGAAGGGTCAATGAAATACATCTATCAATCAATCAACAAGCATTCCTTGAGCACCTTCTCTGCACCGGGTGCTGTGTTAGGCACTTACAGAAACAGAGACAAAGAATGAGAATCCCTTACTCTCAGGGAGCTTACTGGACTCAGCCCCTCCCTGCCAGATGTGCTCTCCCCACCACAGCCACATCTTCCAGAGTTGGGGAAGGATAAAAAGCGAGGCAGGCCATGGCAGTGATTTCCCTATGTATCCTGGAGGCTGAGAAGCAGAGATGGCCAGGATCCACGGCCCATTCACTGCACCCAAATTCAAAATGGCAGGCTTGATGGGCCAGCCCGGATGAGGGCGCCCCCCAATGGGAATATGTGCCAGGTGAGTTCTCACGTTGGGAGAGAGTGTTTTCCACGTACAGGAAAGCATGCTCTCAGCTTCAAAGGAATCTGAGCAGGGGCCCATCAATCATGTCCTCTCTATCTTTGGCGTCTCATTCAACTCCTGAAATCACTAACCAAACCTGGAGTTTTTAAATCAAGACACAACTGGGGCCCTGAACCGCATCCAGCTTTTGACTGATGCTAGCCTGGTTTGCAGTAAGCAAGGATGACATCATTTCTGCAGTCAAACTTGAACTTCCAGATGGTGTGAAACCACAGGCAGACAAACGGGCCTTCTGGTTTGAGGGAGCTGAGAAGCCAAGGGATGAGAAGATGGGCAGAGCCATTGTGGGAGTGAGCACCGTGGAGTTGATCCACCCAGGACAAGTTCTACCACCAATTACTTTAGATCAGCTCCGAACTAATAAAAATCTCTGCCACTAACCTTCTCCATTTTCTAGAGTGTGTGTTAAAAAATAATCAGAAAGAAGAAAAAAAATCTGGGTTATATTTCAGCATCAGGTAGATGTATAAAAGTTTAAAAATATGTATTTTGGTCTCTGAGCTCTTTTCTCTTTGACTTTTCACTCAACACCACATCATTTTAAGCATCCTTGACTCTTGCTCAAACTTTGGCAGCCCATTGACTAATAAAACTTGGCAAACTCAAGAGTACCATCATTCCTTGGAATAACAAAAGGAAAAGTCAGACCTCTCCCTATCACACAAAGACACGTAACCAGGTTTTCCATTCTCCTATCTCATTTTTCTCTTCTCATGCAGGTCTTTTGTAAGAGACCTGAACATGTAGTACTCTACCTGGCAGCGGAGAACACGTTGCTAGCGTGATGCTTTGAAAAGAGAGGGAGAAGTCCATGAAATTGGCCCAAATTGCCAAAGTCGGAGGGATGCGCCATTAATCTTCATGTCAGCACCCAGGACTTCGGTCCAATTCCAATGGTGAGCACTATTTTCTAAGGTTCTTTGCTAACATAGTGTGACCTTTTGCAGGATGTCTTGGGGGATGTAGGGGGAGTTGAAAATTAGTTTCTGGGGCTGGGATGGACTCCTTAGCAACTCAAACACAAGATGATGCTCTAAAAAAAATGAAAAAAGTATAGATGTCTGGTCTCAGAGCAGAGAAGAATTCCATTTAGAAGAAGTGTTGTATAGTAGGTAGTGTTGGTATTAGGGTCAGAAAGAGCTTGAACAATTACTACATGGCCCTGGGAAGGTCACTTCATATCCCTGGGACTGCCTCAGTTTCCTCCTCTGTAAAATGAGAGCATTGGACTTGACCTCAAAGGTCCTCTCACCTCGAGGTCCATGACCCCAGGATCCTCTAAGAGAGCATAACCTTTCACACTCAGATCATCTACTGTCATGACCGATTTGTTTTTTAACAGGCAAAACCCTGCCGATTTTACAGCAATCATCCAGAATTTTGAAGTCCCAGGGAAAAAATTGTTAAAATCTTCCCACTTTGGTCTCTTTCACTCAATGCCACACTTTCTGTTTTCTTCAAAAACTGCAATGGAGTACACAAAAGTTTTTAATTACTTTAACCGAAATTGGAAGGAAAAGACAATTTCTGCCTTGAGTATACGCAAAATGTTCAAAGAGAGAGAAACAGCTTGGCTGGAGTCAAAAATCATCTGTAGTGACATCAAATGGCGGATTCTTTGACGCTGGGCGGCAAAGTCAAGACCCTTAGCATTGACTTGAATTTGCACCACCTCTGTGGCCTAGAAGAGCTGGGTCTGCAGAGGGCTTTGCTGCTGGGACAGTAAAGCAGGGGGCCAATTGGGGGACCCAGAGTCTGTGGCTCACTGAGATACCCGAATGATGCCAGAAAGCAGCCATGGGCTATCTCAGACTCTGAGCAAGATTCTTTTTAACCAAGTGACAGGAGAAGGCTAGCCTCAGTATTTCTGGTTAGTGAACTGCCCAAGATGAGGGCTGGGGCCTCCACGTTGTTTGTGCTTTTGAAGTCCCAGGACCGAAGAGTGACATAGCCTAAGGAAGAAAGGAAGAGTACGGATCTGGAGTCAAAGACTTGGGCTTGTGTCTCTCATCACCATACACATGCTAGGTGAGTCTAAGTGAATCACTTGGTTATTCTGAGCCTCAGTCTCCTCTTCTCTAAAATGAGGAGAAGAAGAATTGTACTATCTGGGAGGGAGGATGAAATAGCAGAAAGCGTGAAGAACTTGGACCCATGGGCTCTGAGTTCAGATCCTGATTCTGCACTTTACTATCTATGGAATCTTGGGCAAGTCACTTAACATTCTGGGCCTCGGTTTTTTCATCTTTAAAATGAAGGGATTAGACGAGAGGGCCTCTGATTTCCCTTTCTGTTCTATATTTATTATCTATGAAGCCATTTAACCCATCTGGGCCTCAGTTTCCTCAACTGTAAAGAGAGGGATCCAGACTAGATGCCCACTGAGTTCCCCTTTAGTTCTGCATCTATAATCCAATCATCTTGCCAATTTCAATGGGGCTGTTATGAGGACCACATTAAATGACAGCTGTAATTTTATGTAATTTAATGTAATTTTAAATGCCGAGTGCCAGACAAATGTTATTGATATGGCTCATTATCGTTACTATTATTTGAATTGTCTCATTTTAACGTTCAGGATAGAATCCTGAGAGGCCGTGTGTTATAACGGACAGGGGGCTCACCTTGAAGGCAAAAGGACCTGGCTAGGAGGTCTTTTTCTGACTGCCTTTTTCCCAGCTTACTAAGACCCTATGCTACAAACTGTTTTCCCATCTGCTTTTGGAGAAGGAAATCTCCAACCTGGGAATTCCCTGTAACAGTGAAATCACAAGTCTGGATAATCAATCAACCAATATTTATTAAGTGGTACCTACTATGTGCCTAAGCACTGAAGATACAAAAAGAAACAAAAGATAATCCATGCCCTCAAAGAGCTCACAATCTAATGGACAACCACTAAAAAAGAAAAAAAAAGCAGTATCATAGACTAACAGGGTTGGAAAGAACCTTAGAAAGAATTCAGATGGGTAAACTGAAGGACAGAGGCATTGTGACTTTGGCAAGGTCACACAGTGAGTTAATAGCAGGCCCTTTTCTCCCATGTGCTGAGTTCAGTAGTCAGGCCCCTAAGACAGAGAGTACAGGAAGTGTCACTGGCTGCCAGGACTCCAGCCAGCACGAGCCACGGGAGGTCTGCCTGGGTTTGTGAGCTCCGGCCTGTGCTGGACCGCGTTCTTGATGGAAAAACATTCAACATTCTCAAGACTCATTTAAGAGGCATTTCACATAAAATCTGCCACCGATGAGAGCTTCAAGTTGAAAAACAGTCTCCACCAGCGGTCCCACCCCACAAACGAATCCAGAAGCTACAAAGGGCATCCCCCACCCCTCTTAGTGCCATTATGCATCTTCCTTCTCTGGAGAGCCCATCCGGCATTCTCAATCAACTTCCTTTGGAGAGGCCCATTTCACTATCTCCAGTTCAGCAAACAGAATTAAATGATATTAGAATCAGAAAGCATCATCTGCTCCACTCAGACCAAACCCTGCCCCTACAGGAAGCACGCCTTCCCTGAACCCTCCCCCAGATGACAGTGTCCAATCACCACAAACATATGTACGTGCTTTCACAAGGTCCTCATCCAGAGGCAGAAGGGACCTCAGAGGGCATCTGTTCTAATGTTCTCATTTCACAGGGGAGAAGACTTGGGTCCGGAAAGATGAAGGTCGCACATTGAAGGAGCAGCAGATAGGATGGGACACTCAGCTGCTCTCAAGGGCACGGCATACGCTTCTTGCCCTCTCCAGGCTCCTGGGTGATAGGATGCAAGCTCCTCAAGGACCAGAAAAGTCATCCCTTTACTTTCGTGTCTCCAGTACCTAACTCTGGAGGAAGAAAGCAAGGCAGAGCTGGCAAAGAACATTCTCACTTCTTAAAGGACGGCGGGATTGTACAGTCTTGTGTCTACTCTAGCTCTCGTTCTAAAGAGTTCTCTGGTTCTAGGAAGTTTGCACCACTGGCCATCAGCAGGGGCTGAGGGATGAGAGCTGAGCAAACCATTATCCCCATTCACATATTAGTCTTTTCTCGATACCCTAAGACTGATTTGGTGAGTGGGGAATTGCAGGGGAGAGGGTGAGGGAAGAAATGTAAAATTCATTCTCAGTAGTCCTTATTATATTCCCAAATACTTACCTGTGACTCAGTGAGGGGAACCAGCGCTGTAAAAATTCCCTCTGCTCACAAAGATTGTGACCAGAATCACAGACTCACGGCACCTCAGATGGGGGAGGACTTCAGGGGACATCTTTTGTTGTTCAGCCATTTTTCAGTCGTGTCTGACTCCCCATGATCCCATTTAGGGTCTTCTTGGCAAAGACACTGGAATGATTTTCCATTTCCTCCTCTAGCTCATTTTACAGATGAGGAAACTGAAGCAAACAGGGTTAAGTGCCTTGTCCAGGATCATGCAGCTAGTAAGTGTCTGAGATGGGATTTGAACTCATGACGCTGAGGGATCATCTACTCCGACCTATATCTGAAAGAATCCACTCCACAACACACCCAACAAGAGGTCATGCAGCCTCTGCTTGAAGACTCCACCAGGCAATAACCCACCACCCACCTCTACCACCTGCTACCTGTGAGACTTGGAGCCGGTCCCTTCCCCCAAGTCCCTGGGTCTCAGTTAATTCCACTGTTAAATAAGTCAGATGCAATGGCCTCTGAAGGCCCTCCCAGCTCTATGTCTGTGAGCCTAAGATCTCCCAACGCAGCTCCTTCTGCTTCTGGAATCCATCTATGGTTTAGCAGATAAATTCTAGGGAGTCACCTAGACTCAGAGAGTTTCAATGACTTGCCCATGGTCACAGAGCTAATAAATTTCAGATGGAACATCTGATCCCAGGTTACCCTGACTCCTTGTCCAGCATTCCATCTACTATTCAACACTGGTTCCCTTTCTTTATTATGGAACACCTCATAATAGATAGCATGCCATTTTCATATATCCAAAATCTGCCCTCAATATAAGATAAAGGAACTTGGTTGAATAATGGCTCCCTAAGAGGTAGTGTGGTATAGTAGATAGAGAGGCAGCCTTGGCAGCACAAAGACCTTGGTTTACAGGACTGCCTCTGATGTATATCGGCTGTATGATCCTAAGCAACCGCAGTTCCCTAGGAAACTCTCAATAATTATAAATAATAAAGAAAGCGTTGATCTGCGTCGGTAGATGGAGTTTTCTCCCCGAGAATTCCCTGCACCAATGAAATCACAGGTCCAGAAAAAAAAAATCACTTCCCAAGAGTCACATGAGACAAGATGGCATGGATGGGTTGCAATGCCCATGGTTAGAGGGCATCCCCACACAGGTCAGATCACAGACCCGCTGAGATCTAGACAGATCCCTAGGCCAACCCGGTACCGAAAAATGTTGGGTAGGTGTTTTCTCATCAAAACTCTTAATGGCTGCACAACACACCCATGAATCTATAAATCACCTGGCCAAGATTTTCAGGTTGTAAAGGGAACCCACTGTCCTTGCTGATGTTTCCAGAACAATGCCACCTCATTGAGAGGAGTCGAGGTGCTGTTTTACATCTTCTACCCTGAAGAATTCAGATCATATGTGGGGCAAGGGAGGCAGCCAACTTTTGAAAGCCTGTTTTCATACTCACATTTTTGGCTACTTCCAGCACTAAAATTAGGTGGTTTTAAGTGACTAGTCCAAAGTTCAGAATTTAATGTTTAGTTCAGTTCCAGCAAATTTCTGAAAGCACGTGGGAATTGTAACTCATGTGTTAATACTTACAGTTTTTGTTAATAAAACTCCCAACACTAACCTTACCTCATTGAACTTACCTCACTGGGTTTTATGCTCACTATAAAACTATAGCTGTCATAATGCTGTTGAATTACCGCAGGAGGAAGCCAGTCATTCCAAAGTCAGTGTTACTTTGCAACATAATGAGAGTTGTAAATTCAAAATACTTAAAACCAATTTGCTGAGGCATCAATCTCGGGGCTTCCTAACACAGAGGAAGGCCATCTTCACATCTCACAGTGGTTTCCAAAAATAGGTAAATAACCTTCCCACCCACCCCCAAGAACACCCACACAAAGAAATAAATGTCCACGTCCACAGGACACACTTGGCGTTGAACTTCCTTTGATACATTTGCTACCCAAACATCATGCCACCTACTTTCAATATTGCTTTCCCCTTCGAGAAGCAGCATGGCTCAGTGCATGGTCATCCATAATGTAAGGGAGACCTGGGTTCCAGCCCTGCCTTTGATACATATGGCGGCTGTGGGACACTGGGAATGTGATTTCATTTGTCAATGCTCCTGACGGTTCTTTAGAATGATAACTAGAAGAGAAGGTATTGATTTGAATCTGCAGAATGAGTTCTTCAGTTGGAAGTTCCTTATGACAAGGAAGTTACAATCCTGTCTCTATATCCTTTCCCCCTTTTAACAATAATAATTATTATGATAATGATGAATGATAACTAGCTAGCCCTTATATAGTGCTTACTATGTGCCAGGCACTGCACTAAGCCCTTTAAAATTATTATCTCATTTGATCCTTACACCAATGCTGGGGTAGTAGGTAGGTACAATAATCTTCTCTATTTTACAGGTGAGGAAACTGAGGCAAACAGGGTTAAGTGACTTGCCTAGGGTCACACAGGTAGTCTGAGGGAGATTTGAATTCAAAAAGATACAGCCTTCCTGACTCCAGGCCCAGCAGCACTCTATACCACCTAGCTGCCTCAGTAATAATAGCTAATATTTATACGGCACTTTAAGATTTACAAAAATTTTGCATATATTGTCTTACTTGATCTTCATAATAACCTTGGGAGAAGCTATTATTATTATTAACTCCATTTTGCAGATGAGGAAACTGAGTCTGAGAAAGGTTAAATGCCTGGGCCAGGGTCCCACAGTTGGGATGTGTCTGAGTCAAGATTCAAACACAGATCTTTTTAACTCCATGTCTGACATTCTAATGACCACAACATGCTGCTTCCCTAATATGGGAGGGGACAAATACTGCCCTGTGTGACTGCCTGACCCTGGGGCCATGAGTGTTTGAACCACTGATCGTCACTGAAGCAAGGCACTTCAATAACTCTGAAAAGGAAAACGTGTGTTTTGGGGGGTGCCACACCTGACTCAGGACTATTAAAAGACAGAGATACAAGGAAGAAGAGAAGGAATAAATTGGATGGACAGGAAAAGGAAGAAGGAGAGGAAGAGAGAAGAGAAGAGGAGAGGAGAGGAGAGGAGAGAAGAGAAGAGAGGAGAGGAGAGGAGAGAAGAGGGGAGAAGAGAGGAGAAGAAAAGAGAAGAGGAGAGGAGAGGAGAAGAGGAGAGGAGAGGAGAGAAGAGGGGAGGAGAGGAGAAGAAAAGAGAAGAGGAGAGGAGAAGAGGAGAGGAGAGGGGAGAAGAGAGGAGAAGAAAAGAGAAGAGGAGAGGAGACAAGAGGAGAGGAGAGGAGAGAACCCAGGTTAGAGCCTTGAGGGACCCTCACAATTGAGGGACCCGATATAGATTCTGGACGAGCAATAGAGACCAACAAGGAGCAGTCAAAAAAGAATCCAGAGAGAATGCTGTTGCAAAGCACTATTTCCTTACCCAGAAAAAATAAAGTATCCAGGAAAAGATGATAGTCAACAGTGTCAAGGTTGATAAGGATGAAGATTGAGTGAAAAAATAAACCCTCAGCATTGGCAGTTAAGAGACCATTGGTAATTCCGGAGTATGTGGTTTCAGTTGAGTAATGAGAACAGAAGCCAGATTGCAAAGGGAAAATAATGGGTGACAATGTTAGATAGGAAAAGTGAAGCCAGATTATTCACCTCTCTGAGTCTCAGTTTCCCCATTTGTAAAACAGAAGAATAAGTGCCATAATATCATCCTTACAGGGTCATTGTGAGACTCAAATGAGATGTGTATAAAGTGCTTTGCAATCCTTATAACATGATATAGGATGGTGGTTAGTATTGCTGGTGGTGTTATACCCACTTAAGAGAGGAAGCTTCAGAGGTGACTGACCAAAATCGCCAACACAAGGGATCTACAGCCAACACCGATTTTCCCAGATGGAATTTTTTTCTAGGAGCCACATCTCCATGGAGTCACATGTAGCAACAGCCAAAGCACGTTCAGTGTCCCCACAGTATACCCGTCCCAGATAACCTAAAACTGACACCAGAGCCATTTGAAGAAGAGAAGTCACAAGAGAGATGGGCACAAAATGGGAGCAAGTCAACAAAACAGACCATCAGCGTTCTGCACCCTGTGGGCAAAAAACCTTACAACTGATATCCTATGGTAGAAGGGCCTCAGTTCCCTCCATTCAACTCAGTTCAGCGTGCATTTCTCATTTACTTACTATGTACTAGGCTCTGGTAATATAGAGACAAAATGAAAAAGACTCGCTTCAAAGACCTCACATCCTACGGGGGGAAACAATGTGACCACAGATTAGTAAACACACAATCATTTTGTGGGAAGGTAGGCAGCACTAAACAACAGAGGGGACCAGAAAAAACTTCATAGAGAACATGGCACTTGACTCATGGAACATAAGAGGCTCTGAAGAATGAAGGAGTGATACGCAGAAGGCAGTGGAGAGGAGCGTGGTGGGAGCGAGCAGGCTGCAGGTCATTACAAAGAACAGTGAAGGAGAATCAGACCATAGATTTGGAACGTGTTGAGTTTGAGATGCCTTAGGAGACTGTGGCTCCTTCCCAAGGCCCAGTCTGGATGATTAAACACATACCCATCTGTACCCAAACCTTATCACAGTTTGGTTTTTTAACTTTATGGACACTTATTGCACTAATCTACTCAATTCAAGGATGTCTTCTTTTTTCATGTCAACTAAATAAGTGAAGAGATATTTCCCAATCGTCTTCATGCCTATGTACCTTTGAAATTTCACAAAACATTTTGATTTCTGGACCCTTGTACAGTCATCTCACTGAATTTCAAAAATAATTCCAATGTTTCTGAAGGGAACAGAATCAGCGAACCTTTTACAAAATCAACAATGGGTAGGCAAGATGGAAGGCTTCCACTAGAGGCAGTATGGAGCAGTAATGAGAGCCAGAGACGGAATCAGGAGAGATCTGAATTTGAAACTCCAACAAAATGTGTCATCACTTTGAAAAGTAATGATAGTATGGTCTCTTCTGACTCTCTGAGTCTGGAACTCTGGTTGGACAAGAGTCAGCTGTACCCAGCTTAAAGGAGTCTGACCATCCAGAGTGACAAGGGCTGTTATTTTTACAACAGAGATCACAAATTAGTTTGGGGATGGAAGCATGAGATTTTCAGGACAACCCCCAGACTGACTTTCTGGCTATTTGCTTTGTATAGCAAGCTCATTGTGCCTACAAATCTTGTTGGCTGGGCATTTACCCAATTTCAAAGCAAGACGCTGGCAAAAGACAGGACTAAAGAAAAGCATAGGAAACATGGCTCCAAATATATGTGAAAATCACGGTCTAACGTTAAACAACTGCTAATTTTGCAAGAGGAAAACTGTGTTGACAGCATCCCTTCTAGCTGAAACACTGGAAGAAAGGAAGGAAGAAAGAAAGAAAAAGAAAAAACAACTAAAGCAGTAATCAGAAAGGAAGTGTGTCTGAACTGGAGGGGAAAAAATGTGTCTAGCAACTAATGCCTTCTGATGATTGATAAACCAAATGCACTCAACGAAGCTCTACCCTCTGTGGGATTACAAGAGGCCAAACAGGTTGTGGGTAAAGATAACATCAGCGCACAAGGAAACTAAGTACCTGGCAATCTTTCCTTGTGGCTATGAGAAAACTAATAACTAAAATATATGTAGCACTTTAAGGTTACAAAGGGTTTTGACAAATACTGTCTCATTGGATCTTCTTGGCAAATTTGGGAGGTAGGTGCTATTACTATTCCTATTTCACAGATGAGGAAACTGAGGCTGAGAAAGGTTGAGTTGTCTAGGGCAACACAGACGGTAAGTGTCTGAGGCAGGACTTTAGCTCTGCTGTCCCTGACTCCAACCAGGTCCACTGTTCCATTCACTCCATGGCCCAGCTGTCTCCAATTAATCTCTTAAGTCTAGAGCCTTGTCTTTGGGACTCTTTTACTTAGAAACCTTTCCAAAGGAAAGCAATTGTCACTAAATGCCACACTGGTGTCATGCCAGAAAAATTCCACTCCCTTCATAAATATGGTCACTCAAGTGGCTATTCAAGGAGAATGTGGAGATGCAGTCTTCCTATATTTTAAGAAACCCTGGACAAAGTTGTTTGGGTTAGTCTTGCAGAAAGAATGGGGACAGCTGGGCAGATGACTGTAGTATCTAGTGGATACAAAGATGGTGGAATGACTAGAATCACAGAGTAATCATAAATGAGTCAATGTCAACTTGAAGGAAGCAAGACATAGTGGGCAGGGCACCAGACTTAGTGACAAGAAGACTTGGGTTTCAAATTGATTTATTAATAAATTATCAATGCCTTCCTCCAGCATTTTTAAACAAGTCGTTTAACCTCCATGTTTCTCCATCTTCCCATCTATAAAATGAGAAGACTGGACTCAACGGTTCCCTAACATCTTTTTTAACTCAAAAATCTATGATTGTTTGACCCTGTAGAGGTTGGTTGCTAGTGAAAATGCTACAGAAATCTGCCCTTGGCCTTGTGTCACATCATTCTGAGGGTAATTTAAGGATGAAAGTGGAAGGAGGACCAGAGACAGAGGGAGAGGGGGGAGAGAGACTGACAGACAGATAGAGATAGACAGATAGACAGCCAGAGAGAGAGAGACAAAGAGAGAAAGGAGAGAGAGAAAGGGATTGGAACAAATCTGCAAAATTTTTATAACATTGTTTTTGCTATTAAGAACAGTAGAGGAGAGGGGCATTTAGGTGGTGCAGTGGATAGAGCTCTGGTCTTGGAGTCAGGAGGACCTGAGTTCAAATCCGGCCTCAGACACATGATGCTTATTAGTTGCGTGACCCTGGGCAAGTCACTTAACCCTGATTGCCTCACACAAAAAAAAAAAAAGTAGACGGGGCGGAACAAAATTGGCAGAGAGAAGCCAGGAAGTTGCCTGACTTCTCCCCAGTTTCCCTCAGAAACAACTTTAAATCAAGCCTCTAAAAGAATTCTGGAGCAACAGAATTCACAAAAAGATGGAGTGAAACAATTTTCCAGCTCAAGATAACAGAAGGACTTCTGGAAAGGCCTGTTTCAGTTGGGTAAAAAGGGAGTGCAGCCCAGCGCAGTGTGTGAGCAAGTCAATGAAAGGTTCTTAGCCACAGCACAGGCCCCACAGTTCTGGCTCAGCAGGTTAGCTATGAGGTCTCCAGCCCCACTGTAGCAGGCAAACTGCCAGCCCCAGAATGCAGGGCACAACAGGTACAACTAGGCCGGAACACTCTAGTTCAGTGGCCAAGCTGCCAACCGCAGAGGCCCCAGTGAAGAAAGCCAATGGCCAGGCCTCTGGCCCCCAATGCAACAAGCTTGGGACAGTGCCCCCTGTACCCAGGAGCAGAGCTCAAATTTTTAAAAATTAGCAAAAAACAAAAAAGAGCCCTGACCACAGAAAGCTACTATGGTGACAGGGAAGATCAAAACACAAACTCAGAAGAATAATGTCAAAATGCCTATACATGAAGCCTCGAAGGGGAGCATAAATTGATCTCAAGCCCAAAAAGTCCTCTCAGAAAAGCTCAAAAAGGATTTTTATAATCAAGTAAGAGAGGGAGGAGAAAAACTAGAAAAAGAAGTGAGAGTTATGCAAGAGAATTATGAAAAAAAAGAGTCAACAGCTTGGAAAAGGAAGCACAAAAATTCCCTGAAGAAAACAACTCCTCCAAAAGTAGAATTGGCCAAATGTAAAGGAGGGACAAAAGTTAACTGAAGAAAATAATTCCTTAGAAATTACAATTGGGCAAGTGAAAGCTAATGACTCTATGAGACATCAAGAATCAGTAAAAAAAAAAAAATCAAAACAATGAAACAATAGGAAAAAATGTAAAATATATCATTAGAAAAAAAACTGACCTGGAAAATAGATCCAGGAGAGATAACTTAAGAATTATTGGACTATCTGAAAGCCATGATCAAATAAAGAGCCTAGACTGCATCTTTCAAGAAATTATCAAGGAAAACTGCCCGATATCTTAGAACTGGAGAGTAAAATATTCATTGAAAGAATCCACCAATCACCTCCTGAAAGAGTTCCCAAAATGAAAACTCCAAGAAATATTGTAGCCAAATTCCAGAATTCTCAGGTCAAGAAGAAAATACTGCTAGCAGCCAAAAAGAAACAATTAAAAAATCAAGGAGCCACAGTCAGGATTACACAGGACTTAGCAGCTTCTACATTAAAGGATCAGAGGGCTTGGAATATGATATTCCAGAAGGCTAAAGAGCTTGGATTACAACCAAGAATCAACTACCCAGCAAAACGGAGCATAATCTTTCAGGGGAAAAGATGGACATTCAATGAAAGAGGAAACTTTCAAACTTTCCTGATGAAAAGACCAGAGTTGAGCAGAAAATTTAATCTTCAAATACAAGACTCAAGAGAAGCATAAAAAGGTAAACAGGAAAGAAAAAAAAACACATGGTATTCAATAAGGTTAAACTGTTTACATCTCCACATGGGAAGATGATACTTGTAACTGTTAAGAACTGTATCTCTATTACAGCAGCTAGAAAGAGTATACTTAGAAAGTGTGGGTATAAGTTGACTTTGATGTGACAATAAAAAACATTAATTAAGGGGTGAAAAAAAGGATTGTACTGGGAGAAGAGGAAAAAGGGAGGCAGAATGGGGTAAATTATATCACATGAAGAGGCATGAAAGATCTATTACAGTAGGGAGAAAGAAGAGAAGGGGTGAGCATTGTTTGTACCTTGTTCTCATCAGATTTGGTTCAAAGAGGGAATAACATACACACTCAGTTGGGTAGAGAAATCTATCTTACCCTATAAAGAAGTAAAATAGGAAGGAGAAAAGAAAATAGGGAGGGAGGAACTAATAGAAAGAAGGGCAGATTGAGGTAGGCAGCAGTCAGAAGTAAAACACTACTGAGGAGGGACTGGGTGAAAGGCGAGAGAGAAGTATAAAAGAATGAGAAAATAGGATGGAAGGAAACACACAGTTAGTAATCATAACTGCAAATGGGAATGGGATGAACTCTCCCATAAAACTGAAGCAGATAACAAAATGGGTTAAAAACCAGATTTCTACAATATGTTGTTTACAAGAAACACATTTGAAGCAAAGAGACATACACAGAATAAAGGTAAAAGATTAGAGCAGAATATATTATGCTTCAGGTGAAGTAAAAGAAAAAAAAAACAGGGATAGCAAGCCTGATCTCAGACAAAGTGAAAGCAAAAATAGTTCTAATTAAAAGAGACAAGGAAGGAAACAACATCTTGCTAAAAGGAACCATAGACAACGAAGTAATATCAATACTAAACACATATGCACCAAGTGGTATAGCATTCAAATTCTTAGAGAAGTGAAGGGAGTTACAGGAAGAATTAGACAGCAAAATTATATTAGTGGGGGACCTAAACCTCCCTCTCTCAGTACTAGATAAATCTAACCACGAAGTAAACAAGAAAAAAGTTAAGGGAATGAAGAGAATTTTAGAAAAAAATAGATATGATAGAACTCTGGATAAAAGTGAACAGGGATAAAAAGGAATATACTTTTTCTCAGCAGTACATGGTACCTACACAAAATCTGACCATGTATTAGGGCATAAAAACCTCAAAATCAATTGCAGAAAGGCAGAAATATTAAATGCATTCTTTTCAGATCATGATGCAATAAAAATTACATGTAATAAAGAGCCACGGAAAGACAGATTAAAAATTAATTGGAAACTAAATAATCTAATCCTAAAAAGTGAGTGGATCAAACAACAAATCATAAAAACAATAATTTCATCAAAGAGAATGACAATAATGAGACAATATACCAAAATTTATAGGATGCAGCCAAAGCAATATTTAGGGGAAATTTTATATCTCTAAATGCTTACATGAACAAAATAGAGTAAGAGCAGATCAATTGACCATGCAATTAAAAAAAGCTAGAAAAAAATTAAAAATCCCCAATTAAATACCAAATTAGAAATTCTGAAAATCAAACGAGAGAATAATAAAACTAAAAGTAAAAAAAAGTTATTGAACTAATAAATAAAACTAAAAGCAAGCTTTACGGAAGAAAAAAACAATAAAATAGATGAAACTATGGTTAATTTTATTTTAAAAAAGAAAGAAAGAAAACCAAATTACCAGTATCAAAAATAAAAAGTGTGAATTCACCACCAATGAAGAGGAAATTAAAGCAATAATGAAGAGCTATTTTGCCCAACTGTATGCCAATAAAAATGGCAATCTAAACACAATGGATCACTATTTACAAAAATATAAATTGCCCAGACTAACAGAAGAGGAAACAAAGTATTTAAATAACCCCATTTTGGAAAAAGACATTGACTAAGCCATCCATGAACTCCCTAAGAAAAAAATCTCTGGGGTCAGATGGATTTACAAGTGAGTTCTACCTAACATTTAAAGAACAATTAATTCTAATACTATATAAACTACTTGGAAAAATGGGTGAAGAAGGAGTTCTGCTAAATTCCTTTTATGACACAAATGTGGTGCTGATACCTAAACCAGGAAGGGCCAAAACAGAAAAAAATTATAGACTAATTTCCCTAATGAATATTGATGCGAAAAATTCAAATAAGATACTAGCAAAGAGATTAAAGCAATTTGTCATAAGGATAATACACTATGACCAAGTGGGATTTATACCGGGAATGCAGAGCTGGTTCAATATTAGGAAAACTATTAGCATAATTGACCATATCAATTACAAAACCAACAAATCATATGATTATTTCAATAGAGGCAGAAAAAAGCTTCTGACAAAATACAGCACTCATTCCTATTAAAAACGCTAGAGAGTATAGCAATAAATGGAGCTTTCTTAAAATGATAAGTAGTGTCTAAAACCATCAGCAAGTTTTATCTGAAATGAAAATAAGCTAGAAGCCTTCCAAAAAAAGATCAAGGGTGAAATAAGGATATCCCCACTATTACTCAATACTGTATTAGAAATGTTAGCTTTAGCAATAAGAAAAGAAAAAGAAATTGAAGGAATTAGATGAGGCAATGAGAAAATAAAACTATCACTCTTTGCAGATGATATGACGGTATATACTTAGAGAATCCTACAGAATCAAGTAAAAAACTCCTTGAAATAATAAACAAATTTAGCAAAGTTGCAGGCTATAAAATAAACCCACATAAATCATCAGCATTTCTATATATTACCAACAAAGCTCAGCAAGAAGAGACAGAAAGAGAAATTCCATTTAAAATAACTGTAGACAATTTAAAATACTTGGGAGTCTACTTGCCAAGACAAACCCACGAACTATATGAACACAATTACAAAACACTTTTCATACAAATAAAGTCAGATCTAAACAACTGGAAAAATGTCAGTTGCTCATGCATTGGCCAAATTAATATAATAAGCATGACAATTCTCCCCTAAATTAATTTACTTATTCAATGCCATATCAATCAAACTACCAACAATTATTTTATAGAGCTAGAAAAAAATAACAAAATTCATCTGGAAGAACAAAAGGTCAAGAATGTCAAGGAAATTAATGAAAAAAAATGCAAAGGAAGGTGGCCTTGCCATATCAAATATAAAACTATATTATAAAGTAGCAATCATCAAAATTATTTGGTGCTGGCTAAGAAGTAGAGTGATAGATCAATGAAATAGGTCGGCACACAAGACACAGCACTCAATGACTGTAGTAATCTACTATTTGATAAACTCAAAGACTCTTATCTTCTGGGATAAGAACTCACTATCTGAGGAAAAACTGCTGGGAAAACTGCAAAATAGTATGGCAGAAATGAGGCATAGACCAACATCTCATACCATAAAACAAGATAAGGTCAAAATGGGTACATGATTTAGACATAAAGAGTGATACCATAAGCAAATTAGGAGAGCAAGGAGTACTTTACCTGTCAGATCAAAGGTGGTCAAAGGATATAAATATCTTCAGATGAAAAAATCAAAGCCATCTATAGTTACATGAAAAAAAAATGCTCTAAATCACTATTGGTTAGAGAAATGTAATCAAAATGACTCTGAGGTACCACATCACACATATCAGATTAGCTAACATGACAAAACAGGAAAATGATAAATGTTGGAAAAGATGTGGGAAAATTGGGACACTAATGCATTGTTTGTGGAGTTGTGAACTGATCCAATAATTCTGGAGAGCAAGTTGTAACTATGTCCAAAGGTCAATCCAACTGCATAGCCTTTGATCCAGCAATACCACTACTAGGTCTGTATCCCAAAGAGATCACAAAAAAAGGGAAAGGACCTATTTGTACAAAAATATTTATAGCAGCTCTTTTTATGGTGGCAAAGAATTGGAAATTGAAGGGGTGCCTATCAGGTGGGGAATGGCTGAACCAGTTATGGTATATGAATGTAATGGAATACTACTGTGCTATAAGAAATGATGAGCAGGTAGATTTCAGAACTAATGCTGAGTGAAGTGAGCAGAACCAGAAGAACATTGTACATAGTAACAGCAACACTGTTCAGTGATCAACTATGATTGACTTAGTACTTCTCAGCAATACAACGATCCAAGACAATTCCCAAAGACTCATGATGGAAAATGCTATCCATATCCAGAGAAAGAACTATGGAGTCTGAATGTAGATTGAAGAATACTATTTTCATTTTTTTTTTGTTTTTTGTTTTAGCTTTTCCCTTTTGTTCTGCCTCTTCTTTCACAACATGATTAATGTGAAAATAGGTTTACATGATTACACATGTATAATGTATATCAGATTTCTCACCATCTTGGGGAAGGGGGTGGGAGGTAGGGAGAAAAAATGAAATTCAAAATCCTATAAAAAAAATGAATGTTGAAAACTATCTTTACATGAAATTGGAAAAAACAAAATACTCTTCATAAAAAAAAACCAGTAGAGCCACCACACTTGGACTCCACAGTCCCAGATGTGTTTATTTTTTTTTTAAGTTAGAAATGGTACTATAAAAAACAAAGATAAGCAAAACATCCATAGTGAGCCAAGCAAACACACATGAGATCTCAGTGATAGAGGCCATACAACTGGGAAGGCATTGAAGGATTGACTCAAAGTATAGAAGAGGAAAATACCAAAAACATAGAAAAAAGTCTTAGATTTTACTAATACCGGAAAAGCCAATGGAGATGTAAATAAATACTAATCAATATGTTTTTCCCATCTGTACAAAATCTTCCTAATGATCATCTATAGACACCATGAGGTCACCCAGGGAGGGTATTATTAAGGGAAAAGCCATCTTTCCCAAGTGATAGCCAACTTCAATGGATGCCATCTTTACCATCTCAAAACTTACTAAAAGGTGCAGAGGATACAAGATCCTACATAGAGTTATTGACTCTGTTTGGACTAGTCTAGTTTTCAGAGAAATTATTTCTTGGTTAAGATTTACCACTTTCTCTTCTAAGCTATTCTCTTTCCAATTCTTTCCTCAAAAGCTTTTATTTCATTTTTTTAAAATGTCTTGCTTCATTTCTTCTGAGTGCTGTACTCATTTAACCCTTGTAGAAAATCCATTTTTTAGGGGCCGCTAGGTGGCACAGTGGATAGAGCACCAGCCCTGAAGTCAGGAGGACTTGAGTTCAAATCTGGCCTCAGACCAAACACATGACACATACCAGCTGTGTGACCTTGGGCAAGTCACTTAACCCCGATTGCCTCACAAAAAAGAAAGAAAATCCATTTTTTCCCTTTGAGTCTCTGCTGACAATTGTTATAAAGTTAAATTGACAATAATTTTTTTTAATACTGGTCATTTCTCTAATTTAATCATCCTTTCAGCTTTCATTTCAGAATGGGGTTTGGGGCTCCCTGCTGTACTTTTGGGTGTGGTAGCCAGCCCTGCTTGGTTCCCTTGGGGTCCTCGGGGTCCCTGGACTGATCTCTACCTCCCGAGGTTTGGTTCCCTCTGGACCTTTGAAGTTCTGAATGCTGGATCCCCAGGGATCTCTGCTGTCTTAGGATAGAGGGTAATGGGGACCAGAAGAGACCAGTCTGAAAGTTATGGCACTGTGCTAGTCAGGCACCTCCCAGGTACGTCACAGTCTGTTGGAGTCCTAGGGCTTTCAGTCCACCCTGGAGCTCGCTCAGGCGAGCCCTTGGCTTTTGCTGCCTCTTAACTCAGAGACTTGTAGGCTATCCACGTCTGCCTCTGGTCTCTCTGCGAAGCTCTACAGAGTTTGTTTTGTTGGTGGCTCCTTCCTTATTGCCTATGGGCTTCTGGCTGACTTTTTGTGCAATTTCAGGGTGGAAGAAGTCATTCAGTATAGTTCCTCCCTGGATTTTTTATTATTTATTATTTATATGTTTATTTGTTATTATTCAGTCTGGTGTGGCAGTTGATGTTTTGCAGGAGTAGGTACGTGGGAGCTAAACGGTCTGCCACCTTGGCAAGACATTAAGCTGCTACTTCTCATTTTGTTTCTCTCTTCATCACTAACGAGAATGAGCTTTACCCTAGAAATGATGGGGTGGGGTGGGGAGGGAAGATCACCAGGCAAAATGCATAAGGAAACAATGAGCCATCCTTGACTAATTCAATTCACCCAGACAGGATAAGCTAGATCCTTGAGGTCTGATGAACCGAGAGGCTGAATGCCGAGTCGGTGTCAAGAAAACGCACAATGGATGAAACACTAAGGTGCACTAATGGGAAGACAGACACAAGCATCATCTGGGATGAGGAGGCATGAGCTGGCTCTCGGCCTGCATTAGCACATCCCAGTCCATGAGATCAGAGATCCAACTGAGCATTGACCAGGGACAAGAACCGCACAGGACGAGAAGGCATAGAAGAGCTCTATTGTTGTTCAGTCATTTCAACTCTTCATGACCCCATTTTGGGTTTTCTTGGCAGAGATACTAGAGCAGTTTGCCATCTCCTTCTCTGGCTCATGTTATAGATGAGGAAACAGACAACAAGGGTGAAGTGACTTGCCCAGGGTCACAGGGCAGTAAGTGTCTGAGGCCAAATTTGAACTCAGGTCTTCCTGACTCCAGGCTTGGCACTCTATTACACTATGGCACCACCAACTGCCCCTAGCAGCAGAAGAAATTGGAATATATGTTTAAAAACAAGAATAACAGCTAGAATTTATAGGATGATTTATTTAAAGTTTGCAAAATACCTTATAAATATTATTTCATTTGACTCTCACAACAACCCTGGGAGGTAGATGCTATTATTATCCCCATTTTAACCAAAGAAGAAACTGAGGTAGACAGAAATGAAATTACTGGTCACATGGCTGGCAAGAGTCTAAAGCTAGATTCGAACTCTGGTCGTCCTGACTCCAGGTCCAGTGCTCCGGCCACTGCACCACCAGCTGTCTTACTGGACTATGGCACTATACAATCACTATACAAAGCTCCAAGGATACAAAGACCCAATCCCTGACCTCATGAAAATTATACTCTTGCGGGAAGATGCCACATCTAGACAGAGAAGTGAATATAAAGTAATTTCAAGATTAAACAAGATTGACAATTAGGGTGAACTGGTCAAAAACGAAAGGCTTCTTGGAGGAGGTGAACTGTGAAGGAAACAAGGGATTTGGAAAGGAAAAAGTGAGGAGCAGGCACACTCCGGACATGGGGACAGCCTGGATAGAAGCACAGACGGGATGGATGGCCTATGGAATTCTGGAAGAGATAACAGAACACACTGGAACATACACCTGGACTGCTCCCCCTCCTCGACTCTGCCCCCAAGCTTCCTTCTTCAAGTCTCAAGTAAAATCCCATCTTTTACAGGAAGCCTTCCAAAGACCCCTCTTGATCATAATGCCTTCCCTCTCATTTCTAATTTGTCTTATTTATTCTTATTTCTTATTTATTTATCCTGAATATGGTTTGCTTTCTACATATTTGTTTGCATCTTGTCTCCCCCATTTAGATTATAAGCTCCTTCAAGGCAAGGACTATCTTTTGCCTCTTTTTTTGTTTTCTGAATGCTTAGCACAGTGCCTGGAAAATAGTAGGCACTTAATAAATGTTTATTGACTAATTGTGACTATTGAGCACCCCAAGGGTAATAGAGCAAATAATGAAACTCATAATAGGAATAACTTTTATTTAATGCTACATATATATGCATATATATGTAAAATCATTTTATTCTTCTAATACCTTACATACGATGTCCCCATTTTATAGATGAGGAGACTAAAGCTCAGAGAGATTATGTAAAATACACAGGAGACCTAGTAAGTGTCTGAGGTAGGATTTGAACTCAGATGTTGCCTATCAGAGTCTAGAATCACCCATGCCTGGAAAGGTAGTTAGGAGCCAGATTGTGGGAAGCTTCAAATGCCAAGCTGAGGAGGGTGTATTTTATCTTAGAAACAATAGGTAGACATTACAAATTTTTTGACTAGAGAATGGCACAGTCAGAACCCGGATTGTAGAGGAGAGAGAGGAAGCAAAGACACCAGCCAGAGCCTGTTGTGATAATCCAGGTTCAAGACAATGAAGACATGAATTCGTTAGTGGCTGTGAGAATACGGACAATGAATATTTGTTACAAAGACTTGGTTTGTCTATATTTGCCAGGGCAAGGAGAGATGACAGAGAGGCAAAAATAAATGCTTGTTAATTGAAAAAATATATTTTTTTTTAAACTGACTCTTAAGAGAGGCTGACAAGGTAAAATTAGACAAGACCCAGCAGCTGATAGGAATTGGGATAGGAAGGAACGGCAAACACCAAGGAAAATCCTCAGGTTGCGAAGCTGAGTGCCTGACGGAATACTGGAGGAATGGTAGCGTCCTGAAAAAGAACTAGGGAGGTTTGGAGGAGGGATGGCTCCGGAGGGCAAAGATGTCGGACTTCTCCGAGTGTTTGTTGTTGAATTGAATTTCCTTCTAAGCGTCATTCACAAAAAGGGAAGCAATGGTCTACTTGAATTACACAGCCCAGCACACACTCAGTTTATTTCCCATCCCTCAAATGCCAAGTTTGTTCATGCTCAGAAGACTTTCCATAAGCTTTTCTGGGTTTCCACTTCCTAATCACCCTATCCAGAATGGTATTTCTCTCCACGGAATAGCCTTGAAAGTGAAAGTGTCTCCTTAAACTCTTTAAACAAGGTCGTTGTAGATGAGTTCAAAGCCATAGGTATAGTTCCTGGTGAGGGAGCGAGTCTCGACCACAACCCTTTTTTCTGAAATAGAATCTATTAGACTTTTATCGTACCCGGAGCCTCGTTAAAGAAATCAGGTAGTACATTATTAATAATCGCAAATTGTCTCACGGCAGGTTTAATTGCAAGGAAGAAGCAAACAATTTCCTAAACACAGTCACTCTGATAGTTGCCACTAACACAGCAGTCACATAAATTTGCAACAACAACAACAAAAAATCCGATTTTTTAAAACAATAATTTTTTAAGTGACTCTGTGTCTGTTTTTCTTTTTCCTGGAAAGAATTCAGAAAGTAAAATCTCTTTCCCAGACAAAGATTATCCTGCACATGGGTGAAATTCTGCTCCTTCTTCTAATCTCTGCAAAAGATTGTGAAAATAAAGATTCATTTCATAGGACAGGACAATGCCAGCTCTGAAAAGCAGACGCAAAATGACGTCTAGCCCAGATTAACTGAGCAGGGGTCTGTATTATGGAACGGTCCATTATCCATTCCATTTGCCAGGACCTTCATAACTCCTATCATGGCCTCCGCATACAGAACACAGGGGAGCTGTTTTCTTTCACTGGTGACGATAACGGCCGTTAGAGTCGGAATAATAAAGATAATATTATAATAAGCACTCGCGCCTTTTCCCCACGGATTGCCATGTTCTCGCCAAGCACTGTGTCACCGTTTCTCATAATTTTGCTGGTAGGCATAGTGCCATTTCATTTTTACTCTCTCATTTGGAAGAGTCTGTTAACTGAGGCACAAAGAACTTAAAATGACAAAGAATACGCACTACAACCCAGCTAACCCAGTAACCAGAAAAGCTGTTAAAATTTTAGTATCCCACATAGTTCAATATTATAGGATGGAAAGCAAACCCTCAGAGAAAGAAGTAAGGTTGAAACCCTACACCCTGTAGTGGGGAGGAGGTGGTGGGGAGGGGCCGCACGCTGGTGCAAACCTTCTAAGTAACGGTTCCAAGGCTTTGCAAACACAATCCAACCAATTCCATGGAAAGGAGTCCAGGCCTCTGAGCAAATGAGTTCTCCAGCCCTCTCCTATCTTCTGCAAGATGGATCAGATGAAAAAGAATGGAGTTTGAGCTGTTTCCTCTTACAGATAAACTCTGAATCCAGGAAACAGGGCCCTTTAAAAATCAATTGCTATCACATCTTTCTCCCTTGGATGGTCTTGGACTCATATATATCTATATAAACATAAATACACACACATATTTCAATTTTAATGTACTAACCTCTCTCTCCCGGCCTCTCAGTCAAACTGCAATAAAAGGGATGCCTCCAAGGGCCCTTCAGGCATTACAACAGCAGAGCAAAATTCTCAACAATCCTTCCTTCTTACAAAACTTGACCCTGAAGCTACAACCAAGTACAGAAGTAATTCTCATCTAGCCATCCTCCCTTATTAGAATTGCAGTGTCCTCAGCTTTTAGCAGGCCAAAAAAAAAAGCCTAGATTCCTTCATCTGCACCAAAATCCAACTGGTTTGTCACCGATCAGATGCAAGTCTACAGTTGGCTTTCATTTTAGGCATTGCAGACATGTTTGGTGACTTGGATTCCTCAGACTCGTGACCTGAGACAACCGTGTGAAAAGGTTAATGGCTCAGGACCTTGGGTGAGTTGCTATACTTCCCTGGGTCTCAGTTTCCTCATCTGTAAAAGAAGAGGGT
>NW_020954595.1:2302688-2332623 GCF_900497805.2 Vombatus ursinus | reverse complement strand
AGACATTTACCATGTACTGTGCTAGGCCTCAAGGGTACAAATTTAAACACATCTATAAACCTCATCTATAAACCAAAGTGGTGGAATGAAGACATCTCCAAGGCCACACTCACTGTCGCTCTGAATGTTTTGATTCTTACACACTGGGGAAGTAACCCTGCAGAAATTGCCTTTCTCCCCTCTCTTCCTACCTACCCCTACCCCAAAGGTCCAAATTCCCATATCCAGGATCAGAGGGTCTCTAAGAAAAACCCTTATAAAGTCATTCACAAAACTACCACCAAATTCTCCTCGGTAAGACCCTGCCACCTCAACCAACCTCCAATTCTATTGGCTTCCAAATCATTGTCCTTACAGTCTCACAGCCTTGGATCTGGCAGCATCCTACCCCACCACTACCACCCCTCCCATTCCAAGTCCTCCTCCTAATTCAATAATGCACTTAAAATACCATGTTATGTGTATCATGTTGTATTTGGGAGGTTTATCCCCACATGCCACTCAATTATAAAGTCCTCGAGGGTAGGCACAATATCTTATTTAAATATGACATCTCTCCCAGTGCCTAGCAGAGCGTTCCACACAGAGCTGATGCTTAAAAACATGTGTTGCTGCTGTTGCTTATGCAACGGTGCCGGACAAACTAGATTACCCATGTTAAATTCTGACTTCATATAATCTAAAGCCTTCCTCAAGCCTGAAACGCACTTCTCTCTCACGCTCACCTCTTAAAAGCCTTGTCTTTTTTCCAAGCTAGGCTCAGGTCCTAGTGTTCTCTCCAAAGACTTTTCCCCAATCCCCTTCTCAATTTTTCTGTATTGTTGTTTAAAAAAAAACACTGTATCCGCCAATAGAATGTAAGTAACTGGAAGGCAGGACTATTCTGCTCTTTGTCAACTTGGTATCTCCCTATGGTCCTGAGCACCGTGTATATTCCTATAGCCATTAAGGAATCTGGTCATCTCAGAGTTGGAATGGACCTCAGTTCCCATCTAGTCCAGTCCACGCCTAAACCAGAATCACCTGGACAACACAACACACAAACAGCCATCCACCCTTTGTTTAAAAACCTCAGAAGAGAACGAATGCACCACTTCCCGAGGCAAACCATTACTCTCTGGAGTAGCTCTCACTGTTAATGAGTTTGGTTTGCTGTGGTTTGGTTTTCCTTGCATGGAGACTCAGTTAGCTTCTTCCCTCTGGGCCCAAATGGAACCAGCCTAATCCCTCTTCCACATAACAGCCTTCCAAAAAATTCAACACAGTCTCATGCTACCTCTGAGTCTTTCCTTTCTCAACTTGTATGTCCCCAGTGCCATCAACTAATCCTCTTAGGACAGGCAGCATAGGGCTGATACCTCTGGACATGCCACTTTTTGATAGTCTTTCTATACTGAAGGCCCCAGAACTGATCACACAACTCCAGATGGAGCAGAGCAGAGAGACCAGGGCTGCCACCACCTTCTCTGTGGCAGCTCAGCCCTTCCCATCTGGCCCAAGATCTCATCCCGTACCCAGGCTGCTCCATCATGCTGTTGACTCACACTAGGCCCATGGTCCTCTCAATCCCCAATTCCTTGTCAAATCCACCACTATCTAGCCACATCTCCCCAGCATTTTAATTGTTGTGTTGATTTTTTAATTACTTCCACTTCTACTCCCTGCTCTACAAAATTAGAATAATATACTTAGGACAAACAGAATAACAGAACATCTTTGGGTACTGTGAGAATGAATATCAGGAACAGGTTTTGAAGTGGAATGGTGAGCCTCTTCTAAGGATTACTCAGGGACTCAGATTCTGCTCAGGTCATCACTATTAAACTGCAGAAGCCAAAGTCATTACAAACACAAAGAGATCTCTTGAAGGCAACTGAGGCAGGGTGGCTGGGGCTTTGTCCCAAGGCAGCCCATTTTAGAGGCCTTCCCAGCTGAGCTTAGCACCCAGTTAGGGGACTGCATGGGCTCTTCCTCAAGCCCATCCTGACCACCTCCCTGCCTGCCACATTCGAAGGGAGATCGCGCCTACTGCCACTGGCCCCCAGGGTGGTTTGTGATACATAACCCAGGAGTAAAACCAACGTTCCTACCGACAGCTCTGGAAGCACGTCTTTCCAACCGCCCCTACGTCACATCTATATTCAAAGTTCTGACTCTCTGAGCTTAAACATACACCCTTCAAAACGGGGAGCAGGGAATTCTCTCCTTTTCTTTCTTCTCCTCCATTCATAAACATAGATCTTTCAAGAGTATTTCAGAGCTCCAGCTGAATGGAGAAGAGGAGGGGAGGGGGGACCACAGACAGGGCACTGATTCTGGAGTCAGGAAGACCTGAGCTCCAATTCTGTCTCAGATTCTTACGAGCTTTATGGTCCAAGGCACGTCATTTCAGCTCTCAGCCGCAGGTTCCTCAATTTGAAAATGGGTATAAGAACTGTACCAACCTCACAGGGTTGTTGCAAGGATCAAACACAAGCATATCTGCAAAGTGCTTCATAATATAGAACTATGAGCTATTATAACTATCATCATCATCTTTAAGCTGGGAGTTCATTCCTCATGTGTCCATGAGAACCAGGGCTGAGATAGCTCTGCCCAGAGCTCTATTCCTGGCACAGGTCTCAGGGACCGGTCTTGGCTTCCCGGCTCTAACGCATCACCCGCTGCTTCCTGCTGTATTTCATGCAGATAGCCTAAACATGGCTCCAGCCTACAAAATTAAAAGCTGTGTTAGATCAAGCAAGATGAAAGTCAGATGCCAAAGTCCTGTGCGGATGCTTCATCAGGGCTCAGAGGAGCATGGGTCTGACCACCATGACAGTGCCGTGCCCCCTCCACCAACTCCTACCTGAGAACCCAGGAAAGAGGCATGGAGGACAGAGCAGGTGATGGCCCCCATCCCTGCGTATCCCCAGTATGGCTACATTAGGAGGAATGGGGCACCCAGAGCATCTCCCAAGCACCCTCTAATGAGGCAGCGGGCTCAGAGTGTGCCAGGGGGCCCCAGAGGCAGGCACTGGGACCCTTTTTGGAGGTCAAGATTGTTTTCATAATGATACTAAGATGGTTTCATTTCTAACATGGTAAATCCCAACAGATATCCCCCACATAGACAAAAGCTCTTCGGGATCTTCAGTAATATTTAAGAGTAAAAAGGAGTTATGAGACACAAAAGATTAAGAATTGCTGGACCAAGGCAAAGGAGAGTATGGCCTGTATCCATAGAGGGTCAACGCACACCAAAATTGTCATAGATTATAGAATTAAGGTATTCAAATATTCCCCCGAAGCTTCTAAGTGGCTCAGTGAACAGAGCGCTGGGCCTGGAATCAAGATCTGAACTCAGACACTTATTAGTTGTGTGACCCTGGGCAAGCCACTTAATCTCTGTCTGCCTCAGTTTCCTCATCCATAAAATAGATAATGGATAATAATAGCACCTATCTCCCAAGGTTGTTGTGAGGATTTAATGGCATAATAATAATAAAACTAAAGAGTTCCATCTCCCTGTGGGTGGGGAGATGCAACAAGTATCCACATAGGCAAATACAAAGTGATTTTAGGAAAATTCTAATGGGGGTGAGAGGCAGGGAGGGGAGACCCAGAAGTGCCCAAGCCTGTGGTCAGAAGACCAGAAGAAAGCTAAGGATTCTACAAGGGGGACAGCTGTGAGGGAGGATTAATTAATAAAGGCATTCTGAGTGCTATGTCTGTGAGTTTGTCCTCAGGGGCACACACAATCCAAGGCACCTATGAATACATCAGTAAATGAAGTTCATAGTCATGACCAAAATCTTGGCCTTTTTTAGCCACATGGGCAGAAAATCAAGACAATGACCCAGAAGGCCTTCTCAGGATGGATTCCTATGGAAAGTTCCTTTTCCCCCCCTCCTGTGACTCCGATTTTCTGAGTGCAGCCCCACCCTGGCTCCACCAGCTCTGCCTGCTGCTCCAAACTACCAGGAGAGTTCCCTGGGAAGTCTCTCCTCTCCTCTCCTCTCCTCCCTTCCTCCCTCCTTCCTCCTTCCCTCCTTCCCTCCCTCCCACCATGTGTGAGCAGATGCTCTGTGAGGCCAGGGCAACCAATATGCCTGGGCTGTGTCCCTTACAAGAGACAGTTAAAAGCTAAAAGGCCCCCACTCTAAATATGTAATTCATAATACAGCATATTTTCCTTAATTCATTTTCTCAAAGTTTACAATATCTGTACTAATTCTCTGTAACTGGATCTGTTCTGGAACCATTCTCCGAGAATCTGTGTAAAATAAAAATGCGAAACATCTTAAACCTAACTGAAACCATCTTTCTGGGGCCTGGGAGGCAAATGCTTCTTAGATGGTTTGCATTTTTATGCTAAACAGCCCAGCTGCAATTGATAAAAACCAATCAAGCTAATTTAAGTCAATCAAGCCCAGGAGGTTCTCATCACTTCAATGAAAATGCTCTCACACTCCTTAAGAAATGAAGCTTCAGCAGGGCCAGGAGGTCACCTCCATCTCATCTCCTGGCCATCCATCTGAGCAGCCAGAGCACCAAAAAATCTAGCAGGGCCACCATCAGCAGGAGCCCACCACGGGAAGGGAGCCTCTAAGTCGTGTCTAATTAAGACATGTTGGGCAAAGGCTAATGGGAGCCTAGGCAGCCAGGCTGGGGTTCTTAGGAAAGGCCGGATTATCCCCAGAGAAATGGAGAAAAGCTCTCAGCCCTCTTTGTGTCCATCACGGAGGGGTGGCATTCCCAACTGGGCTTGCAACCATCAAGGATGATTTCCATTCTACAGGCCGGGAGCAAGAGTTTGTTCTAATGACTGAGAATGCCACACGATCATGAGGCAGGGAGGGGAAGCAGACCCTCCAGGACAGCAGAAGTCATGGGTTCTATGGACCCTGGCAAGGGGTTCTGTGTGGGTGTGGGTGAGAGAGACAGAAAGACAAAGACAGAGAGAGAGAAACACAGAGAGAGAGAGACAGAGAGAGAGAGACAGAGAGAGACAGAGAGAGAGACAGAGAGAGAGAGACAGAGAGAGAGAGACAGAGAGACAGACCCTGGGCAAATCACTTAAATATGTATGTATAAATGTACACACAAATGTATGTGTGGCTGTTGTAGAAAGGTAGCTACATATATACACCAGGTAGAGTGTATATGTGTGTATGTATGTATGTAGAGAAAGTAAATGAGATGGAACAAGGAGAAGGGATAGGGAGAGAAGAGGAAGAAATACAGACAAAAAAATGAGAGAGAGAGAGAAGGAGGAGAGACAAGGAGGAAGAAGGAGAGACAGAGAGGGAGAGGAGAGGCAGAGACAGAGACAGGGGGAGAGAGGAAGAGAAGGAGAAGAGAGAGACAGAGACACAAAGACAAAGACAGACAGAACTCCCAGTACATGTTTGAGTCACGAGCTCCATTATTTGGGAAGGTCTGTCTGAGCAGAGACTAGTATTTCCAAGAGAGTCAATTCAATGAATTACCAGCCTTGAGACATTTGATAAGAGGTTGCATCAGGGTGTTATTTTCTTGTGAAAAGACAAGCAGCTTAAGCCCATTCCTGTATGATATGTTTGGCTTTATTTTCCTCCAAAAGAAAACCTCACCACTCCAAGTGTCCCCATTTCTTCAAGGACACAGCCACCCTTCTAGCTAACCCCCTTCAATCTCACCTGTCCACTACCTCCCTCTCACCATATCCCATAGATTTCCAGGTTCTACAATGCTACCCCTACTCCCTCCCTCTCTCCTCCTCCTCCTCATCCCTCACACAGCTTCATTCATTCTCTCCTGGACTACAGTGGGAGCTTTCAAGCGATCCCCACAAATCTAGCTTTTCTCCCTTTTCAGCTCCAGCCTATGACCTGTATGACCTTGGGCAAGTCACTTCCCTTCCTTGAGGCTCAGTTTCCTCATTTGGAGAATGAAAGCATTGGACCACATGACCTCTGAGGTCCCTTCTACTCTCAGTCTCTGATCTGGGGGACCACAGCCAAGCATGAGGCCCTTCTGGATCCCAGTTTCTTCAACTGTAAAATGACCATCACCTTGGCAGGTTGGGGTATTGTTCCAATGACTCCCTGCCTCTCTTCTCCAGTCAAATCTAGTGTAGAAAAAGAGATGGGCTGCTACATCTTTTAGAATCACAGGCAATATCTGACTCAAGTAGCAGTGGGGCGATCCGGGCATAAGCATTCTTCATATCCATTCCCCCCTAGATCTGTTGGTCTATACATTACTATAATCCACTAATAACCCAAGAACATTACTAATGTAGCCATTATTGACCCATAGCAAGGCCCTTTGAGTGGGATACTCCTTATAATCTTGGACTGAACTGTCCCACCTAGACTTCCATCCCACAAGTCAATTCAGATTAATGTAGAAAAGCCCAGCACGTCATCTGATTCACATCCATTTTTGTGCCAATATGCTTAACTTCTATACAACATAACAATGAAGTAAAGCCATGGATTTAGCAAAGATGGCTGAGCTTTTCCATTCGAATCAACGACGACTTTCAGATTCATCACCTTGGAAGGCTGAAGTGTTGTTGCATTGACTTTGCCATTGAGTGAAACACTTTAGAGCTGCCCTCAGAGGCCTTTATGAGGAGGCCATAAAAGGAAGTCGGCTCCATGACTTTCTGCAGGCAAGGAAGGGGAAGGGCGTAAGCATTTATATAGTACCTACTATGTGCCACGTATTGAGCACTTTTTACAATTATTATCTCACAACAGAACTGGAAGGTAGGTGCTGTTATTACCCCTATTTTACAGTTAAGGAAACTGAGGTAAACAGAGGTTAAGTGACTTGCCTAGGGTCACACAGATAGAAAGTGTCTGAAGCCAAATTTGGACTCAGGGCTTCTTGATTCCAAGCCCATCACTCTTTGCACTGCCCCACCAACTGCCTCTTAATACTACTTAATGGCCAGAATCAGTCTTTCTCTCCTCAAAAATGGTATGACCCAGACTGACCCCTCTGCGCTGTTTCCAGAAATCAATCAATCAGCAATGAGCAAGCATTTAGGACTAAGAATCTACTCCACGCCAGGTGGTGCAGACATAGAATCAAGGCTGTAACAGTCCCCGTGCTTGAGAAGGTTACAATCTAGGGAAGGGAGACCACATGTGCTGCACACATAGAGGAATGCACCAAATAGATACCAGATTATTTCTGAGGACCCTAGGGGCGGGTAGGGGTGGGGCAGGAAAGGCTTCCTGTACGAGGTAGCATCTCAGCTAAGACTTGAAGGGAGCTGGGGATTCTAAAAGATGGAGGTGAAAAAGCAGTGCATCCTGGGCCTGAAACACAGCCAGTGAAAAGCATGGTGATGAGAGATGGGGTGAACAGTCAGCAGGCCCACTTAGCTTGACCATCAGGCATGTTGCCTTCCCCATTAGATCATGAGCTCCTCAAGGGCAGGGACCATACTCTTGCCTTTCTTTTTATCCCCAGCGTGAAGCACAGTGCCTGGCACATAGTAGGTGCTTAATAAAAGCTGGTTGACTTTGTAGTTGAAGGGAACCGTAAGTAATAAGGCTGGAGAAGGTGCCATGTCAGGAAGGGCTTTGAGTACCAGAAGAGGTGATATTTAACCCTTGAAGTAACAGGAAGCCACTGGAGTATACTGAGTAGGGGAGTAACATGGAAAGACCTGAGCTTTAAGGCATCAAACTCCTCTAGAAAGGTAGGGAATGAGGGGGCCTGAGATCAGGACTCTCTTCAAGATAGCAGCACCATTGATGCCCACAAGAGACATCCCCTCCCCAACCTTATTTGTTTTTAACTCATTCAGCGCCACATTCGGTTTCTGCAGTCTGTAAATGTCCCAACCAACATTCCATCCCTTCTCTTGTGGGATGGGATTGGCCATAAGTGCTCTGAGACGCAGTGGCCGTCTTGGAACGGCCAGACTGCCAACATTCAGGGCTGTGCTGATGACAGGTATTTCATAAATGCTTACTAAAGGGAATCTACAGAATATGATGCCATCTTTGAACACTGCTCCAAAAGAGGAATTCTAAAAATGATTCAAGCAATGGGTACCTAAAGGACTGAGGAGGACTACGAATGTTCATGTTTTGGTTTATTTTGTTTTAAATAATTCTCATTCCTTTAGAAAGAAGTTGGAGGAAGGAAACTTAGGCACAGGTGCCAGCTATTCATGCCCCACACCAGCTGTGTCAACGCCCTGAACGTGAGCTTCTAGACCCATAAAATGAGGAAGCCAACACAATCTACCCACCAAGACTGTGGCGAGGAAGGTACTGGTCCTGGCATCCCCAGTGCCTAGCACGCAGTAGGCACTTAATGAACACTGGCTGGTTGATTGACTACTAAACTGTAATGGAGCTAGGATCTCTCAGAGGAAGGTACTGGGACTGGCATCCCCAATGCCCAGCACACAGTAGGCACTTAATGACCACTGGCTGGTTGATTGACCACTAAGTTGTAATGGAGCTGGGATCTCTCAGAACCCCTGGTTCCTTTCAAGTTCGGCTCAGACACCATCTTACACAGCGTGTCCCAAAAAGCCTTAGCACAGTTTTAAGCTCTGGCTGCTTAAACCACACTAAGACTTTTGGGCACCTTTGTCTCAATCAATCACCACCCACCTCCAGGTGCTGGCGATTTCCCCTAAAATTATCTTGTATTGATTATGTATATATTGTGGATGTAGATATGAATACATAATTATATATGTTGCATATATAACATACATGCATATTGTTTCTCCTGAGAGAATATGTTTCACAAGGGCAAGAACTGTTTCATTTTTCTGTCTTTGTATCCTAGATACTTAGCACAGTGCCTGGCAAACAGTAGATGCTTAATAAATACTAACTGACTGGTTTCCTCAGTGTAGACACTTCCTCTAGCAACTCAGCTCACAGCCCATCCATATATCATCATATCCAACTCTTGTTCACATCCTTCCATCCTACAGAGATGATGCAAACAAGAGCCTCAAGGCCCTTCTCTGGGGCTAATTGCAGCCCATAGGCTGCCCCTACACTTGGCATAGACCTTTTTTAATCATGCATGTCCTTGGTCCAACGTTTGAGTCACCCTCGGTCATACGCTGCAGACTATTTACACCCACTAAGGGCCTCTCCAGCACCCCCTGGTACACCCTGCAATGTCAGCTCTTCAGAGATTGTGGTATCCTAGGATTCAGTCATATAGATACATCATAAAAGTAATTTTTACTAAAATAAAATAATCTAAAATAATAAATAACAAAAAGTTTTAGAAAATTAAGTTATTTTTAATAAAGTAATTTAAAATAAATTAAATAATAAAATACAAAATAACTTTAAAATAAAGTTATTTTTCAAAATGGAGTTTTTTTCAGGAAGCACTTTGGCATTACCAAAAGATGTGCACGTAGCCTTCAATGCCATCCATTCTGGGTTCAATCCAGTCCATCTGCTGTGTCTAAGAGATAGGTCCTGGTGGATCAGATCAGCAGTCCATCCAATAAACTGTAAGTCCTTGTCTGGCCAGAGATGTTTTCAATAATTACAAGTGAAGGATAAAACAGGAGGGTAGATGCTGTGTGAAGGTCCCTGTCATTGTTACTTTGGGGATGACCAAGGTCGAATCCAGATGGAAAAGGCTCTCTGAGTCCTCCAGATGTTTCGTTTTGTGGGAAACAGGAGAGGGGGGTGATTTTGCCCCTATTCCAATTACTGTAGAGTTTAGTTTCAGTCGTGTCAGACTCTTTATGACCCCGCGTGGGGTTTTCTTGGCAGAGATATTGGGGCGCTTTGCTGTTTCCTTCTCCAGTTCATTTTAAAGACGAGGAAACTGAGGCAAACAGGGTGAAGTGGCTTGCCCAGGGTCACACACCTAGTAAGTGTCTGAGGTTAGATTTGAACTCTGGAAGACAAGTCTTCTTGACTCCAGGCCTGGTACTCTTATCTGTTGCGCCACGTAGCTGCCCTCCTTTAATGAGACCCATGGACATTCAGAAGGGGAGTCAGGGAACAAGCATTTATTAAATGCCTACTATGTGCAAAGCTGGAGAAGAAAATGGCAAACCACTCCAATACACTTGCCAAGAAAACTCCACACGGGGTCATGAAGAGTCAGACGTGACCAAAATGACTAACAGCAAATGTTAGCCCCACGCCAGGCGGTTGACAAATATCATCTCATTTGGTTCAAGGGTTCAGCTGAGCAATCTACACCGACCATTGCTTCCTGCCCTCTCCAGTTCACCCCAGCCGGCCTCTTCCAAGCCCTCACAAGCAACATTCCACCTCCGTGCTTTTGTCCAGGCTGTGCCTCATGCCTGGAAATCACTCCCCTCCTTGCCTCCGCCTTGTGAAACGTCTTGCTTCCTTCCAGACTCTCCTCAAGCACCACCTTCCTCCCAAAGTCTGTCCTGATTCCTCCGCTAGTGCCCTCCTTCCCACAACTGCCTGGAATGCAAAGACATCTATTTTATATTCAATTCTCTATTTGCATCTATTTTGCATTTATTTTTATGTTCTTCTCTTACCTTCCCCTTAAAGGAAGGAAACTCCTTGAGGTCTGGGAATCTTCCGTTACTGTCTCTCTACCCCCAGTGCATGGCACAGTGCCCAGTACTCAGTAGGCACTTATTAATGCTTATACAACGATTGGATTCACACAAGAAAAACCAAGTCGATATGAATGCACGTTTGTCAATGTGTATGTATGTACATATATGCTTGTGTGCACACACACACACACACACACACAGTTTACCAAAAGTCATAATGCAGTTTTCTGTTATTAAATGCTTAAGACCACACTAAGACTTTGGGGACACCTGGATGGCCCCCTGGCCCCCTTGCTGCTCTGTCTTCGGCCTCTGCATCTTTGCGCAGGTTGTCATTCACACACACACACACACACACACACACACACCTCCCCACCAATTCTGGAATACTGCGCCTTTTTTTTCTAAAAATGAAATTAAAATGCCATATCAGCCTGGTCAGCCAACCCACCTCAGATCCTGTGCTGACCCCACAAACATTCCAGAGCAGGGAGAGGGCCTTGGCTGGGAACCAAGGTATGGGGTGGGCAGGAGAAAGTTTACATTTGGACTAATCAAACAGCCAGAGACAGCCGACGTCTTCTCCATCGTCACCTCTAGGTGTTTGATCCTCAATCCTTCACGTCCCCTCCACTGCTACCTTCACTTCTGAGGTCCCGGAAGGCCTTTCGGAGGTCTTTCCCCCTTTCACGGTTCTCTCCTCGCCCTTATCATCCTAAAGCTAGAGCTGCAAGAGTCCCCAGCAGTCATGAGTCCAGCCGCTCCATCTTAGATGTGAGTAAATCGAGGCTCAGTGAGGGCACTTCACCCACAATGCCACGATGCTTCATCTAATTATCTGTGACACCACTGTTTCTTCAAGTAGAATGGAAACCCCTTGAGGGGAGGGACTTTCACTGTTGGTTTTGTCCTCTGGAGGCCTGGCACAGTACCTGGGCACCTAGTAGGTGCCTAATAAGTGTTTGTTGTAATAGCCTCCCTAAGATTTTAAGGGATATACTCTATATGCCTCCTGTTTGCAAACACAAAAGTCTATAAATGAGTCAAATTCACGTTCCCAAGACACACAGAGAACAATGCTTCACGATGGGGCACATCAAAGACGGCTGAGCCGCAGGCCCTGGTTCCTGCTCCTGGGTAGCATTGATCCTAGTGGTGACCTGGGACAGAATTCATAATAATAAATAATGATGATGATGATGATAATTACAGCTAGCAATCATATAGCACTTCAAGAGTCGCAGAGTACTTTCCAAATATTGTCACCTTTGATCCTCACAACAATCTTGGGAGGCAAATGCTACTATTATCCCCACTGTACAGATGAGGAAGCCGAGGTAAGCAGCAGTCAAGCGACTTGCCCAGAATCATACAGACAGCCTGGGCACTCAGGTCTTCCTGACTCCAGGTCCAGGGTTCTAGCCTGAAGTGGGAAGCTAAGCCTAACCCTAAGCAGAAAGGGAAAAGAAAAAAAAAAAGGAAGGTTCATGACCATCAGAAAATCCTGGAAGCCTTCGCTACAGAAATGGATGCGAGATGAGCCAGTCCCACAACTGCCCAGGCAATGATCTCTTTCTTACAAGCACTTCCATTTGGAAAATCCCTTAGTTCTGGCTGTATGAAGCCATCAGTTTAAACATAAATGTGCCAGTTTAAATAAAAACTGTGTATTTTATCGGAATTACTAACTTCAGGTGCTAATTTTAACTTGCAAAAAGCCCAACCCTCTGGATGTGGCTTTTGTCGAATAATAGGTTTCTAAGTCTTTGGACCACAAGCATTAGCGCCAAGTTTTCTAAAAATGAAATTAAAATGTTGTATTAGCCCGCCCATCCTGGTCAGCCAACCCACCTCAAATGCTGTGCTGACCCTGCAGACATTCCAAAGCAGGGGAAAGGTCTCGGCTGGGGCCCAAGGCATGGGATTGGGGGAAGAATAAGGACATACCTTCAAACAGCTGAGGGCCTTCTCCAAGCCCTTTACTGAGCTAGACCCAGTGGAAGGATCAAAGCAAGGACAAGGCTCAGCCCCTGCCCTCAAGGAGCTTTCCAATGGTCAGAGAGACAAGATTGATATGTGAGGAATAGATGGAGAACAATTCAAGGTAGCATATAATTAAGTGTTAAATCGTGTGGTTGAGTCTCACATTCTAGGCGTCTAGACGTATAAATGTTATAGGAGTTCAGGAAAAGGCGAGATCAGTGTGGGCTTGAAAGTAAGGGAAATGTTTAGGGAGAAGGAAATACTTGATCTGGGCCAGATAGGTTTGGGACCCGCAAGGGAAAGGCCGAGAAAGAGGGCCTTCTGGCATCCAGTAGGTGGGAGATACTAGTGTTCCCAAAGGCACCGAGTGAGGAAGGAGATGAGTGGGGCAGAATGTCCTTTGGAGGAGAGTGGACAGAATTAAAAACACTCCCTGACTCAAATCTCACTAACGCCTTGCATATTTTTTTTTCTGCAAGCCCCTTTCACCAGTATAATAATATCTTCTGATAATGATCTCGGCTTGGTTGTGTTTCACCCAACATATGGTATTACTTTGAAATTAGCTTTCTAGAAAAGACTAGAGAAAATTGGCATGCCTCTTCTTAACAGATGGGGTTTAGAGCAACTCAACGACAAGGCACATACACTCTTGCATGAATTCCGGCAAGTCCAGAGTGAATGTGCTGCCAGTCTTGGGGATTACTTAGTAAGCCTTTTAAAATCAATATGGTGTCAACTTCGAGGTACTGTCTCTTATTATTATACACAAATATGGAAAAGATCTGTGTTGGTGCTAGCATAAGGAGTTCACTCTACCAACGGCGAGGGCAACCTTGATGACTAAGTAAAGAAATTCTTGGAAGTTGGTTGGGGCACACATGCGAGTATGCAAAAGGTCTGTGATTCTGTCAGTGAGGGGGAGGGGACTCCCAGTATGAGATTCCCTCCACCAACACAGATCACAGTCCATCTGTGACTTATTGGATAAGACCCAGCGAGCCGCTTGGAGCATACTCAGGACGTGTCTTATATGTACCTATTGATTCACACGTTGACTCTCCCATTTCACTGGAAGATTATTGAGGGCAGATAATGTCTGGCTTTCTTTGTACCCCCAGCACTTAGCAGAACACCTGGAACACTGTAAACATTTAATTTGTGCTTGCTGATGGATCAATAAGTTATTTGTTCAGGGTTACACAGCTAGCGAATGTTAAGGTGTGGATTTGAACCCAGATCTTCCCGACTTCCAATCCAATATGTCACTAGACCAAGCTGCCTCTTTTCAGATTTAAGAGGACCTGAACCTGAAGAGATGTTTGTACTTCTCAGAAGCCACACATACCATGAGATACTGAGAATCTGGAACCCAATCTCAGCTCTGCCACAAAACACCTGAATGACCTTGGGTGGTTCATTTTGTTTCTTAGGCCTCAGTTCCCCCATTTGTAATGGGGGTGGGGGGAGGGTGGATTAAGCTAGATGCCATCTAAGGCCCTTTCTGATTAGAAATACTTCATCCCATGACTAACTTAAATGTAACGAGGAACATAAAATTATATTATAATTGTTTCAGTAATGAAGAAATTTCGAAAGTAAAAAGTTGTATTAATAGTAAACCAGAAATCAGATCTTCCTATGACTAATAGCCACCAATATGTCAAACATCAAAGAGGCAAGCACCATCTGTGATATCTGGTTTGGTCCATGACAAGGAGGGGATGCACTTCTCAGTGGAGCCACAGTCAGGGAGGTGATATCATCCGGCTGCAAAGAATTCCATTCAATGGGTACATTGCAAGAAGTTTTCCAAAAGAATTAAGAATTTTTAAAAATTCATTTCAGCCTCCATATCAACCTATCCATAAGCTTTCACCAGATTTCTTTCATCTAATGCTCTCACATTTATACTACAATATGCATTTATACTGTTATATAAAAACAATGACTTTACATACACATATATACACATCTGAAAGCAGAGGAGGAGGAAGGAAGGAAGGAAGGGAAGGAGGAAGGAAGAGAGAATTTATTAAATAATGGGGAAACAAATATTATGTGTCAGACACTGTGCTAAGTGCTGATAATACAAATACAAGCAAAAAAAGAAAGGTGATCTCTGCCCTCAAGAGGCTTATATTCTAATGGGGGATTGTTGCTTGTGCTTTGCTCTGGAAGAGAACCAATGACATCAGAAAGGCAATGTCTTGACTTGCAAGTGAATTAGAATTAAGTGAGTCAGGGCTGTGCAAAGTCACCAGCCTCACTGTCTCCTCGAGGGTCATCTGAGTCCAGTAGCAAGACATAGGTCAGGACGACCCATGGAGGAAGATAACACGCAAAAGGGTCAAAGCAGAATGGGAAAGAAGGTAGTTCTGAAATCCAAAAAGTTAGGAAGAAGGCCCAGCAAATAATGAAAGCAAGCCAGCCTGGCCTTTCCACAAAATGGAAGCTCCAGAAGAAATTCACCAATGGAAGAAAGTTGATGGGCCTTGGAGAGGAATATTCCATGCAGAGCAGGCTAGAGGGGTGGTCCACTGCTCAGGGTAAGGAAGCCCCGAGGGCTAAGGGAAGTTCCAAGATAAGTCAGCAGTAGAGAAGACATGGCTTTGGAGACAGGAAAGTCAGGTACGGCAGGGAAGAGAGTGGGAACCCATGAAATAAAGAAGACACAGAATGCTTCCTCAGTCCTGGGCAGCCCCTTTCACGCCTCTAGAAATAACAGCAGAGTGACAGAAAATGGAGAACAGGACGCTAAGAATCACACTGTTTTTAGAGTATATACGAACATTAGTTGAGCTGCTGATCCTCCAGCTGTGAGATCCCTGTTCGATGACCCATGATAAGTGGACGCGCCATTGAAGCAGCTGAATCCTACCTGTCTTAACATTCTCACCATAAACCAAAGGAGAAGATGAAAGCTAAGTTGTAGCTCAATGATTCAGAAGTTCTCCTCAGAAAAGAAAAGATGGAGTTAGTGGAGCTGGTTTTATCCTGCCTCCGAAAGGCAGCAAAAGTCATCATTCCAGGGGGACTTGTGGTCATATCTGACTGAAGAATGCATGATCAGTATTCACAGAAAAACCACCGTGAAAATAATTGCAGCTTAAGCACCAATATCTATTACAGAGGATGAGGAGGCAGCAAAATTCTACAATTAAATCAACATATGCTATGAAACTCGGTGACTTCAATGCAAGGCTCGAAGGTGCTGAAAAATACACTGGAAGAAAAAGCCAAGAGGAAGGAAGGAGGTAAGTCAAAGGCTTAAGGACTACACAGAAGCCTCCTGCCCATAGATCATGAAATACTTTCTTGAAAGAAGGATCAAGAATTGCTAAACATGGGTAGCACTAAAAATATCACAATTTATTTTTTTTATTTTTAACATTCAACCAAGCATTTATTAAGTGCCTACTATGTACCAATTACTGGGAATACAATGGTAAAAATAAAACAATCCCTACTACCAAAAAGCTCACATTCTATTGGAAGGAAACAATGTGCTGTCAAGTCAATGAGCATTTAGTAAGCACCTACTGTGTGCCAGGCATTATGCTAAGCACTGGGGATACAAAGAAATTTTTTTTTTTAAAAATTGTCCCTGCCCTCAAGAAGTTCACAGTCTAATGGGGAGATGATATGCAAATAACTATGTATAAATTAGATACAAACAGGATAAATTAGAGATAATCAACAGAGGGAAGGCACTAGCATCAAGGGGGATTGGGATTGGGGGATTCATGTACACAGATAATTAAATGCAAAATAAATATAAAATCACAGAAGGTGTGATGCTAGCAGCTGGGGCAATCAGGAAAAGTTTGAGGCAGAAGGCAAGATTTGGCCCCGGGGCTATGAAGGAAGCTAGGGATTCTAAAAGACAGGGTTGGGGAAGGCATGCATTCCAGATATAGAGTACAGGCTATGTAAAGACAAGGTGATGGGAAATGATTTGTTACCAACGCGGGAGACATCCTGAATCAATTATCTGTGTATAGCCAGACCTTGTTAGAGCAAAGATCAAGATTAGGAAAAAAGGTAGCAGAATGAAGAAAGGAAACAAGAAAAATTTAGGTGTGTTTTTAAAAACTGCAACCTGACCTGTAAGGAAAAGTTATTGACTACAAAAAGTTGGAAATGGATATAGGGAAGGACATTAACAACGATTATAACGATGTCACACTAAAGTTTAACTAGAGTAAATCAATTCCTAAAATGAGAAGTCTAAAACCTTCTTTAGTCAGTAAACATTTAATGTTCTTCCCAAGGAGAAAGATACATAAGTCAGTACCAGTTTTGGATATAAACTCATTTGTAAAATCTTACGGAGGAAACTGATAAAAGATTAAGGGCATTATTGCCTCATAAAATAGAAAGGGAAAAAAAGAAATGGAAAGGAATAAAAAAAACTTAAAGAAAACTTTGTGAGAGACCTCACTAAGCAAAGCCATTCCAAAGGCATTAAGAACAAAACTGGTGGCACAGTGGATAGAGCTCTGGCCCTGAAGTCAGGAGGACCTGAGTTCAAACCCGGCCTCAGACCAAACATTTAACACTTACTAGCTGTGTGACCCTGGGCAAGTCACTTAACCCCAATTGCCTTAAAAAAAAAAACTGGAAGGACTGACAATGAGCCTCATCTAAGGGCCACAAAGAAGTAAATGGTGGTCACGAGCAGGCTGAAACATATTACAGACAAGGAATGACTCAGTAGAAATAGTGGGATGGTTGTCATAAAAGAAACATGTGCCTTGAAAAAAGATTACCCAGCTTCATTTCTAGAATGAGAGAGAAGTAAACAGGGCTTACACCCTCCATGCCCGCCCATGTGGTGTCTTGAAAAGTATTTCCCAAAAAAGGTGTTAATCATGCTAGTGAAAACTTCTTGGAAATAAAATTAATTAATTAATTAATGCTACAATTAGTTTTGGTGTAGTGTGAATGCTGGACTTGGAGTCAGAAGAGGCCTGGGTTCAAATCCTTGAAATTTACTACTCGGGTGCCTAGTCCTTGGGGAAATTGTTTAACCGCCCCAAGTCTCTGGGTGCTCATAGTTAAACTAGGGATAATAATACTTCCTCTATGCACCTCATTGGGCTGATGGAAAGTGATGTGGAAACCTTAAAACATTCTAGAAATAGGTCCTCAAAGTAGGTCACATTGCAGCTATTGCCAGAATATGTCATTTTTTATTAGAATTGCGGCAATAGACTATATGTCCGATGTCCAAAATTGCCAAACTGGGAGCAATTTTCTTAATTCAATTACTCCACTCCAATCTTAAAATCAATGCATTTTTCCCTGTATGTGCCTTTGACCACAGATGAGAGGTTGAGGAGTCGGTGAGCAGTCGTGCAACCAGAGCTGAAAAGTATATTAAACCTCTCGGTGGTAATTGGTACTGGATACAATGATCTTAAGCAGCCCTGCTTCCTTTCAGGATGGTGTCACACACACACACACACACACACACACACACACACACCCTGGATGTTGTTGGAAGAGTTCCCAAATAGTGACCTTCCCAGACAGAGCTGGTTAGCGACCATCACCACCAGCATCATAGTTAGCTCACATTTCTAGACACTCTTCCAAGTGCTTTACACCCCTTACTTCATGTAAGCCTCACAATAAACACAGAAAAATGGTACAGTAGATATTACTGGACACATTTTATAAATGAGGAAGCTAAGGCTCAGAAAGTTTAAGTGACTGTCAGGGGCCAGAGAACTAGTTAAGGAGTAAAGGTGGAATTTGAACCCCAATCTTCTTTACTAGAAAGTAGAATAGATTCTAGTACAGAGCCTTATTTTATCACAGTCGGGAGTCATTAGCTCTCCAATTAATATGGTGACAAATTTTTAATAATAAGGTTTAATGTCTGTTGGTCGATGAATGAATAAGGACAATGTAACACATTTAGAGGTAATAGATAGTTCTCTTTAAAAAAAAAACACTAAATTTGATTGACTAATACAAAAAAGTTCAGAGTAAAATCAAAACTTTAGTGGCCATATGACTCTTGGATAGTAACTCATGTGCATGGGCTATATTTTGTTACCCATAACAAAATTGGGGGGTGTGAAAGAAATGAATGTGAAAAAATATCTGAATACTTTATATAACTAATTAGAAAATATATTCATTGTCTAAATTAGGGCAAACCAAGTAGTTTTCCTTGTCCACAATTTCTTTGATGGATCACTCACCTGATAGGGTTGTTGCAAGAAAGAACAAGATACAGGGAATAGGAAAGTACTTTGCAGATATGAAACATTAGAAAGTGTGAGCTGGTAGTAGTTGGTAGTAAAAACGTGAGATGAATCCATGCTGTCATATTTTTGTAGAATCCTTACAACCCAATCTGGTATGACATCTTTCTGGATGAGTCAGACAGGATGAATGAACAACAATATATAAGAATATTTGGTGCAGACAGGTGATTCCACCAGGATGGAAAACTCCTTGTATGGAAACGCCCTCCACTGCTACAGCGCTGAGCATAGTGCCTGGCACATAGTAGGTGCTTAATGAATGTTTACTGACTTTGATTGATTGATACAGATGAGCAACTCCTGTGAAATTTACAGGCAAAGAGAAACGCCTGGAACGCTGAGGGAGAGACCCACAGACACACAGTGAGGGCGGGATGCGGCAAAAACAGGAGTTGAACCATGTTCTTCCTGACTCCAAGGCCAGGTCTCTCTCCATTAGGCTACATTGACTCTCAATAAAAATAACAAGTTGCATTTATGTAAGCCTCTAAAGTTTGCATGGACCTTTTCTTTAATTTTTTTTTTCTCATTAAAGCCTCACTCCAAACATGGGAGGTAGGTATTATGGATGCGATTATCCCCATTTTACAGATAATGAAACAGGTTCAGAAAAAAGGAGGTAATTGGGAAAGGAGGGAATAAGGTAAGGGAATAAGCATTTATGAAGCACCTACTATGTGTCAGGCACTGTGCCAAGGGCTTTGCAAAAATTTACTCATTTGATTGACCCACGAACACACAACCAGTAGGTGTCAGTGAGGGGACACTAGTCTTCCTGACTCTAAGTCTGGCATTGAATCTACTACAACCGTATTCTCTCTATATTCAGTACAGCTTCTTCCATCTACCCTTCATACATCCAAGCCTAAACCCTCACTACCTGCGGTTTTCTCATAATTACAAGAATGAAATAATAGCGAGTGTTACAAAGTTATCTTGTGTGTCAGAAGAATACAACCAGAAGGTCACTAGATAGATCAAATTCTCACCCATGAGCGGGAGAGAGGGCCAAAAAATTATGAATGGAAGTAGTTAATAAATCCTGCATTCCTTTAAATACAGAAAAATGGAAGAATGGGTCTTTGGCGTCGGCGAGAGGTTTGCTGGATTTCTCTCCTCTTAAATTCTGTCTTCTCTTTTTTTTTAAATGGCAAGTCAGTTTCCCACAGACATGATCTGAATGCCTTGCTTCCCCCCAAACCATTAGCCAGTGTATCAGGTTTAAGCCTGGATTTGGATTTCCTCATCGATAATTGTCTAATTGGATTTTGCCAATTCTCAACAAAGTCTAGAGTGTCCTAGGCCACGCTTTTTTCATGTGGACTCATAACCAAGAAAAGGGGCTAATAATCCAACTTTGTCCTCCAAAGAGGACAAAGGCAGGATGGGAATTAGAACAACATAGGACCCAGCTCATGCTTTAATCTGGTATGTGAGCTAAAAGAAATTCAGTGCCTGGAATTAGCTATTGTTCGGCACAGGTTAAACACCACGGGACAATAGACTCGAAGGAACTATCCAAATTCTTCTGCTATACAGGAATCTGATTATCTCAACTATTGCTCAAAAGAAAAAAAAAAGAGTTGGCAGCCTGGCATCGCCTCAGACTTGGAAATATCCTGGTTAAAAAACAATTGTTGTTGTAACGAGACTGGTTATAATGAGATTTCAACTGTAGTAACAATACCAAATTGAAAGCAGAATTACTTACAAAAGAGCCCTGTGAAATAGGATTATTTTAGAACAATGGAAAATAAGGTGTTTGTGGTTTTACCCCATAAATTCTCTGCTGTCTGCTCATATTTATTCCTTCTTGGCAGTCCTCTGAATACTCATTCACATTGGAGAGTCCTTCTGCCCTAGCATTCACTTTGGGGGGAAAACCACAGAAAAAAACATCTCCCAGCCTCACCTTTCTTCCTCTATTTTATTGGCTCTTCGGTCCTAATTCTCATACATGCATCGCACTCGCATTCAGTTACGCTCCGGACAATGAATTTTCCTAATCCAGTTAGCATGCTGACAGAACAGTACTCACAATTTATAGAATTTCCTTTTAGCCATCTACCTATTTCACAGTTCATTACAATCCACAATGCACACCTGTGTTTATGCAATCACAAGCAATTTTACACTGAGTTCTAAATAAGGTAGTGTCATAAATCCTTTAAAAACGCAATTTATCCCTGAACTATCTATCTATCAATCAAATTGGGGTTTGCAGCTCCCTGCCTGATTCCCTAATGGTGCAGAAATTGGTTACACACCATATCACAGACATTATCAACCGCCAAATGTCTTCAGTGCAAGGTTTGGAAGCCCACTTCTCTACCCTTTTTTCAAATGGTCATCTCCATAATCCTGGGGATACTGGGGAGGCGCGAATTTTCTTTGTTATCCATTTAGCTATGTTATTCAATCTGATGTCCTTTACTTTGATCTATATGTCCTCTTGTTAGTGTGGTTAAAAAAAAAAAGACCGCTGGTGGGGGCTCGTGAGCTATGGCTTTGAAGTGAATGCTGACCCAAAGCAAACCATGAACCTGGTTGGTGGTAGCTTTCAGGAGAACCATGATTGAGTGGGAACCCAGACTACATACACTTGGACTAGACTACCTTCTCATAAAAATCATAGCACAAAGTCACATTTTCAAAGTTTCTATCTGATGCCAAAGATTTACCAAGCCAAGTATTCCATACCAGGAGTTCCTTAAGTTGCTTAAGCGCAGAAAGCTTCATCACTTTCTCTTCTTGGATCCAGAGATATTTCTAATGTTCTGGAGCCCCCACAGCCTGATCTTGGCTTATTTTTATCTGACCCTCAGGTTTTCACATCACTAATAAGAGAGAGAGTAAACAAAGACCATATATATTAAGGAAGAAAAATGTTTGCATAGTTGGGCACTGCCATCAGACAGACCCTCAAAATGGAAAACAAAAACCACCCTCAAATGATTGCCCCAGTGGAGGTGAACTCCACAATAAATGTAGTCCCAAACATTTTTCCTCTCAATGATAAAGAACTCTACAGACCACCCAATCATGACCACCACAGGAGCTATGACTCAGCTGATTTATGTCCTTTTTTCTTTCAAATGAGAATTATCACTCAAAACATAACAAGGTCTCATCATGTCAAAGAGAAACACATTAAAACTTAAAAACAGAGAAAGATTAAAATGGTTGCCCATCAGCTAGGCGAGTATTTGCCCACCCTTTAAATTCATCTTGTCTCATCTTTTGCAACATTAACAACAATTCTGACATGGGCTTATAAGTAGATTCGTCAAGTCTAAAATGGTTCTTGACTTATTTGTTAGATCATTATATTGCTGTTATCACAAACAAATAACAAATATTTTTTAAAGGTACTTTCTTTCCATCAGGGGCTCCAGTCAGATATAAGTAAGCCTATTTATCTCAGAGTTATTGTAAACTAATTTTGTCCTTCGAAGATTAAATAAATGATAACAGTGGGCATTTATATAATGCTTAGAAGATGCAGTGTCGGAGATAGAGGGTGAGCCTTGGACTCAAGACCTAGACTCAAGTCTTCTCTCTGACACTTCTCAATGTCCCATAAACTTGCTAAGACTCAAAGTTGTAGATGAACTGCTAATATGTATGGGTAGAAAACATTTCCATACCAGGATTTCCTAAATTGATTAAATAATAGATCCAGACTGGGGGGGGGGGGGAGGGGGGGGAAAAGGAGAAAGAGAAAGAGAGAAAGAGAGAGAATGGAGATGGAGGGAGAAATGAGGGCTTTGGAGATTTGTAAAACACTTTATAAACATTCCCAAGGCATCCCCAAGTCATGTTGCCAATACTCTAGCTTCTTCCTCAGCCTCTTACCACCTGAACCCAAATTCCCATCATTCCAAGCCTGGGCTCTGATTGGTAAGCAATTACCTTCCCCTTGGCTCACCGTGTCACCGCGCAACCATTTTCAAGTCATTCTGTCAGACACGTACCCTACAACCCACAAACCCTTCCCAGTTATCAGCTCTTACTCTTCCCATGTGTGTTTTCTTCGTCTTTTAGAATGTAAGTTCCTCGGGGCAGGAGTTGTCTCAATTTTGTATTTGTATCTCGATGTTTAGAATAGTACCTGGCATATAGCATTTAATGTTTTTATTCATTCACTCATAAACATTATTTCAATGGACCCTCATAATTATCATGCTATGTAGACACTTATTATTATCCCCGTTTTATAGATGGATAAATGGAATACCAGAATATATCTGGGGCAGTATTTGAACTTAGGTGGTCCTGAGCCCAGCACAATATCCTCTGTACCACTTCAATGAATCAATAAACATTTATTAAGTATCTGCTATGCACCAGGCACTGTGCCAAGCCTGGAGATATAAAAAGAGGCAAAGGGTAGTCCCTGACCTCAAGGAGCTTAAAATCTAACGAGGGAGACAACATGCAAAGAAATATATAAGAACATTATTGCTGTTCCATCCGCAATCCTAAGAGGTTCAATAAAAATCCATATTTTAATTTAAAATACACTGACTTACATCATATGACAAACATCAATATCCAACTCCAACCAAGAAAGGACTTTTTGCCTGCCAGGGGTACCAAAGAGGTCAGTGTTGTAGGTGTGAGGTCCAGCACTAACCCAAATCCCTCCCATCCCCAGGAATTCCACCAGCACCACGGTTCACAAGCTCTTTCCTCCTTTTCTCGCCGAACTTTATTCCCAAGAGTTGAAGCTCTCCAGGAGAGAGGAGCCAAGGCTCAACGGGAACAGAGACACAGAAAAAAGAGGCAAGTCAAGCTCACTCCGAGCCGCACAGAGAACACTTTGGCAGGCCAAGCCTCCAGCATCGTGACTCATCCCGGACGCTGGCAGAACTGGTCTGCCTTCTCATCGGGGGATTCCACTGAGTCACGGGTGACTCAGTAGGAGCAGGGTGGCCACTGGACTCACCAAGTATCATCGGGCCCCTGAGGAACCTCCCCCTCCTTCAAACTTAGGAATGACTAAAGTTTAACCCTTGAGGGGGGCACAACAAATACTATCATTTCAGGTTTTCCTATATCTTGAGCCAATCATTCTGGCCTTTAAGGACGTGTCCAAAGGGGGCATTGCCTCACATGCAGGGCTGTTGGAGGAAATCCTTACACGTGGCTAGGCAGGGTGGTGTAGTGTCCAGAGAACTAGCCCCACATCAGTAAGGCCTGAGTTCAAATCCGGCCTCTGACAAATACTTGCTGGGTGACCCTGGGCAAGTTAAGTCACCACTTCTTGCAAGTACCCAAGAAATTCTCTAACCCTCTAAGTTAAAGACAAGTTGCTTATCTGAATTGGTGCAGAAAGTTTCCGTACCAGGAGTTTCCTTCACAATGAAAATCAGAGCCCTAAACATATATGTGTGTGTGTATATGTATATATGTATATATCTATAAATATATACATATTTCTATATACACACACACATATATGTATGTATATACTTACACAGCTATGTATTTTCTACATATATCTTCATGTATTTACATGTCCATATATACATACACACATGTGTATGTTTACATGTGTGCATGCATGCACCCTCATGTGTATTGTGGGCATCTGCCTTGGCAGTGGGAGTTTTCTCATTCAAGCATTTCTTTTGCCAGTAAATCCCATTCCCTATATGTTGATGTAGAAATATGCTCCCATATACATGTTCATATATGTACATAGATATGGAAATAGATAAGCTAAATTGGCTATCTCTTGGGGTGCTAGATGGCATGGTGGATAAAGTCAGACCTGAAGTCTGCAAGACCTGAGTTCGAATCCCATCTCAGATTGTCACTACTGGTATGACCCTGGGTAACTCACTTATCTACTCCATCTCAGTTTTCTCATCTGTAAACTAAGAATAACAATGGCCACTAACTCACAGGGTTGTGAGGACCAAGTGAGACAACAGATGTAATGGTTTGTAAAAGTTAAAGCTAAGTTATAGAAATGCCGGTTGTTGTTGTTGTTGTTTTAGAAAAGAACTTCAGAATAAGTCAAGGCTCCTGTTTTTATCTCTTCCAGTAGAAGGTAAGCTCCTTGATGGCAGGGACTGTCTCTCCTTTCGTATTGTCTCCCCAGCCCTCAGCCCAGTGCCTGGCCCGTGCACACTAAGTTTCGTTGACTGTCTGCGGAGGAGGTCAGATGGTCAGCAGAAAGGCAGGAACAATGAGAATCAGAATGGAAGGCCGAGTGTTGGAGGGAGATGGGGGGTTAGACTTAAGAGTCAGAGAGCCCTGATGCATCCCAGCTGGGTGACCTCAAGCCAATCCCTTCACCTTTGCAAGCCACCATTTTGTCATTTGTAAAGACACTCTTGTAAACATGTAGGGAAAATAATGCTATCAGCTAACAAGTCTTGGATTTAGGAATGGAAGGGACTCAGGGACCATCCAAACCATGAATTCTTAACTTCAGTTCTATGAACCTGGTTTAAAAAAATTGATAACAATATTTCAATATAATTGCTTCCCTCTATAATCACGTTGTTTTATTTTATGCATTTAAAAACTTCATTCTGAGAAGGGGCCCATAGGCTTCACCAGACTGCAAAAGGAGTCCATGAGACAAAAAAAAAGGTTAAAAACTCTTGCTCTAGTCCAAACTTTTCACTTTGTAAATAAGGAAACTGAGGCCTCTAATTCTCTGACACCAAATACAGCACTTTCCACTGGGCCACACTGTCTTAAGTGGGTCTGTTTTAATCAAAGCCTTTCACATCAAAGCATTAGCCCACAGGGCTGGCCTCTGTGTACATGGTGATTACACAGAGATAAATAGGTATTTGAGAAATGCTTGAAAAGTTTGCTCTCTCAGGAAGGTAAACATTCCCTTAGACGTTAACATTTTGTTTGACATGTTTAGTTTTGTCAAAGGTCATTAAGATATTAAGTTCAATCTTCACCTTGTCATAAGTGATCCCGAATGCTACGCCAGGAAAGTCTGAGTTAACAAAATGGCGCTGAGTTAGGAATTCAACTCCATGATTTATCTTACAGGACAATCACATAACCAACATATATTGGTTTGCCCCTAATTGATTATAAGAAGAATTCTGGGCTGGGGATGTTGTTATAACAAGAGTTTTAAAATCTTAATAATAACTGTATCCCTTCTCTAGAATACTTACATTTTAAAACTCAAATGGCTCCATGTTCTCGTCACTGTTAAGTCCTCATCACTCTCCAGCTCTACGTCCCAAACTCATCTATCCAATCTCAACCTTCATGGTTCTTGAGTGAATGAATGAAAAAAGGACCTTTATTAAGCAATTACTGTGTGCCACGCTCTGTGCTAAGCGCTGAGGATACCAAGTGACCACAATACGTCCTCTGAAGAAGCTCACCCTCAGCTCCCTGAGTCTTGTGCCAACACCGTCGTAGCTGAGTTTTCCCCTTCGTTTCTTCATCACCTCTTTTTTATGAGATGATATCACTCATAAGCTTCCATTATCTTCTCCCTATAATGCCTTATAAATGACTTCATATTCTAAAACAGCCTTTCCACGGACTGTCATCCCATGTATCCCTGATTATCGTTTGCCGGTTGAAATGATTTCAGAGCTCTTTGGCCTCCTTACTGTGCTGATTGTTTTAGATCAATTAAACTTCTGCAGCAAATGGTATAATCAGATTGGGGGAGAAGGGAAGGAAAGGAAGAAGAAGAAGAGGAGGAGGAGAAACATTTATTTAGCACCTACTATGTGCCAGGCACTGTGCTGAGTGCTTTATAAATATTATCTCATTTTGATCCTCACAACAACCGTGGGAGGTAGGTACTATCATTATGCTCATTTTAAAGATAAGGAAACTGAGGCAAACAGGGATTAAGAGACTGTCCCAGGCTCATACAGCTAGGAAGCATGTCTGAGGCTGGATTTGAACTCAAATCTTCCTTACTCCAGGCCCAGCACTCTACACACTGTGCCACCAACTGCTTCTGTAAGTAACTTTTAGTTGAATGCAATGCCTTTGCACTTTTAGTCTTTATTCTCATTTGGTATGGACTTTGCCCTTTTCCCTAACTCATCAGTGTCCCAACCGCACACAGACAGTGGGTACCCAAACCCTCCCACACCAGAAACTCAACATTGCCTAACAGAAAACAGTCGATTTCATATTGAGATAATGTTGCTCCGTGATCACCACACTCTACTCTTTTCAGCTCTCTTCTTCAAAAAGTATTCCATGAGAAAGTTCTGAATAATCTAGAAGCCTTCGGCTTTTTTCATTTCTTAATCCTGAGCCATCTTTCCCAACACTCTTCTGGCAATGTTAAATAACCAAGTCTCCAATGAAGAGGTACTTCCTCATGGTTCTAAATGCACCAGGAAATGGTCTCCATCAAATCCTCCGTATGCCTCCCCTGGCAGAACTAAGGACAATTTAACTTTTTTTTAATTTTTTGTTATTCTGAAACTCAAAAACATCAACAAACACCAATGTTTATGTACAAAGAACAGAAGAAGAGGATTGCATAAGAAGCCATGAATCTCCACTATGTCCTGTTTTCTTCTTTTTTTAAGGTATGTAAGAAATTCAACATGGCAGTTTCAAAGCTGTCCTGCTTGTCTGTCTCTCCCCTCAACTTCTTTCTCCTCTCTTTCGTGCATTCCTTCATTGATGCTCCATTCTTCCTTTTCCCATTGTGAGAGGGGGTAGGGGGTATTACTTTCACTAGTTCCCCTTCTCCCCCTTCCAAAAAAAAAAAAGGAAAAATGCTGCCTGGTAACAAAAAAGCAGAATTGATAAAACTAATCCCCACACTGGCCATGTCCAAAAATGTCTGTCTTCTTTCTCCTCTGAAGTTCCCCCATCTCTCTGAGGAGGTGGAGACATGCTTCATCCACAGTCCTCTGGAGCCCTGGCTGGCACTGACTGCTCAGAGTTCTCACACTTTTCAAGCGCTTTTTCCCCTTTCAATATTGTAATCATTGCATAAGCTGTTTCACCTGCTGGCTATTCTCCCAGTTAGCAGCACCTTGCTGACAGCTTCTCAATTCCTTTAGAGCGAAACTCTCAATATCAACCAGCTGCCATTCCTCTAGTACTGTGTACTCACAATGTTCTCACATTCTGATTATAACAACAACACACCAATGTTTATAGACAGCCAAACAATTGTGATTCTCAGCACCTTCTGTCTCTAAGCTACAATGAAGTTTAAAAATAAAGAAATGAATATCAAAGAACAGCTAATGTTTCATAACCATAGGAGTGGGTGTTAAGTGTTCCTTTTATGCAACGCATCTTCCAAAAAAATATTGAATATTCTTCCAAGAATAATACTTCTCTCATGTTCAGGAGTTTGGAAATTCATATAAATGTGGAAGAAAAGGACAGAAAATAAAATAAATCTAACTTTCCCTGACATCAAGCTAAGAACAAAAATGAAAGACCCCCATTCCCCAGTGAGCTACATTTCTCTGCGGCATTCTGTGACATAAAAAAATAAGGAACGCATGTGAAATGCTGTGGACTCAATTCTGAAGCCAAATAACACCCCCCCATCCCCTCACCAAATATCAAAGCAAAGTTATACAGGCCTTTGGCTAGAACACAGGAGCTGGACTAAGAAAAGTACAGACTAAGGTTTGGTGAAGTCAAGAAGGTCCCATCTCCCAAGACGTCACTGACGTAGAACATTATCGGTCCTCGATGCCGTCCGCATTCTCTGTCCCTGTGATGAGAGTGCCAGCAACTGCCCCTTTGAAATTCATAAAACTATTGTGGTTGCTGTAGCTACTGAACGAATGTGGCGTCCACTGAGGTATACACGTTGGGCAATCTCTCTGATGGCGTAGATCACCACAGATGCATTCTCTCCTATGTGCATTTCATCCATGTTTCCCCATAAATGTTCAACAAGGGTTCTGCCTAACATGCCATAAGCCTTCTCTAAAACTCTTGACACTGGAGTGATACCAATGAAGGCATGAGTTGTCCATCAGCTGTACCCAACTCTCATCACATGGCTGACTCATCTTTAATGGTCAATGAAGGAATGTTGTATATATTGGAATATATAAGTTAGTTGCTCTCTCTAATGGTATAGTTTGTAAGCCATCTATGTTGTTTTTATTCCTGTGCAACTCCTGGCCGTTGTTTTTCCCTAAATGCTGGCGGTCTTCTTCCAGAGCCACTGACATTGTGTGGCCACCAGGAACAGGCTAGCCACTGCTTGTCCATCCCTCTTGGGTCATGACTAGCCCACCTTCTCTGATGTCTGTTGAGTTACCCTTGTGTAAGTTGAAATATGCAAGCTGGCAAGCAAGAAACATGAAGGGGAATAGGAAAATCAGGACCCTGGCCTTTGAGGCCTTTGAAGCTATTTTTAAAAAACAAAATATTATGTTATGCATTGTGTGGTATCTTTGTATGTGCATAATCATCATTCTATTGATTTATGACTCACATGTCAAATAGCGTCTGGGCGTGTGTACAAGCTAAAACAAACAATACCAGTAGCCAAACCACAGTGCCGTGAGACCAGACCCTGCCAGCTCTCCCCAGGCCTCCCTCCACCCCGTATTACCACCACCCACCCAAGGCAAATCCCCCAGGAGGCAAAAGCCTGAAACGTAGAGCTCTGCCTATGACATGTTATAGAAAGGTACCCAAAGTCTGCTGACAGCTCGGCCTTTCCAGAAGAAGAAAAAAAGAAAGGAGCAAAGCTTTTTTTTGTTGTTGTCATTGTTGCTTCCCCCCCCCCCTTATTGCCATGGAAAGAGCTCTTTTCTCCCTGGGCAAGAAGAGGAGAAGAATTACTCAGTCATTAGATTTCCAGAAGCTACTGTTGTGAGTACTTCCTGGGATACACGAGGGGCCCCTCATTTCCATCTGAATCTGGATCTTTTTTCCTAGGGATACAAGGCCATGGCTCACATCTCTTTATGCCCCAGCTCCTGGTAAGCCTGCAAGTTCTTGTTTCCTTCTGCTTCTCAGAGAAAAATAAAATAAGAGGAAAACCATTCCCTTAATGTAGTCTGCCCCACTGCCAAGAGCCCTTTGCTCAGGATCAGACAATTACCACTAATTCCACCTTAAATTGCTTTCCTGTCAGAGATGGGCATCATTAGGCAACTTTCTCCATTTCCTTTTACAGAGAGATGAAAGAAAA
>NW_020954595.1:2283359-2297688 GCF_900497805.2 Vombatus ursinus | reverse complement strand
GACAGAGACCCAGAGAGACACACAGGCAGAGAGATGAATGGGGAGGGAGAGACAGAGAGAGACAAAGAGACAGAGACCCAGAGACACACAGAGGCGTCGATCAATGGGGAGGGCCGTGCCTGCTCCCCCCATCAAGGACCTCCTCACCAATCACCAGAGGATGGCATCCCTCACAAAGTCGTGGGGGCTCAGACAGCTGGGAGCCTGGTTTCACACGCAGCCTCCCAGCCGTGACTGGGAGAACATACGAGACCTTGGACATGAGGCTGCCGCTGTCTCCCTCCTCTTCCTAGCATTCAAAGCCCTTCGCAGTCTGCCTCTAAACTCTCACTTCAGAATTAATTTCTCATTACTCCCTCTAGGATCCTGACAAACTGGATAACGAATGGAGGCTTATCTATTTAGGTGCATAATATAGTAATAGTGTAAGTTATCTACTTAAAATACAACCTCCGTTAGGATAGAAGCTCCTACAGGGCAGGAACTGCCTAGCACAGCAACCAGTAAACAGTAGGTGCTTAATATGTGCTGGGCTGACTGGCATTGGGTGACTACGGGAGCCCGGGGAGCCGAGGTTCCTCAGTGGCTCCTGCTCACCTCCTCTGTTCCCTCCCCTCTGCATGCACCCCTTTACTTGTGCTCCACCCAAATTCAGAGGCATGACAGACAGCCTCAGGATTCAGCCAAGAAGGAACCTGAGACAGAAGGGGAGTGTGGTTCCTGGGATGTCACCAGCCACGCAGCCCTGGCTTCACCCTCTTCACGCTGCATCGAATGCTCTGAAATCCCAGTCCATTCAGGGGAGTGGATGGCCTGGGTGCCCCTCTGGCCATCAGAAGGGCATCCCCTTAAAATTTCTAGTCAATCTATAATCTCTCATCTTAAAGAGAGGGGAAAAAATGGAGTATTAGGTCCCCAGACAAAAGACAAGGCAGAGAAATGGGAGAGAAAAATCTCACCATTTGTGGGCTGTTGAGGCCAAAGTGAATATTTTGTACTAAGAGGTTTAAGTTGCTCAGAATCCACTTTGTTTTCAGAGCAGGAGGGTGGCAAAATATTGGCTCCCCATGATCAACGAGCTTAAGGCACAGACCCCCAGAGTCATTACATGTGAGCAGTCACAGGATTTAGAGTGAGATAGCACCTTGGAGGTCTCCTAAGCCGCTTGGAAGAAGACCAGCCAGATGGGAAGGGGCTTTGAATGCCAAGCCCAGGAGTTTCTATTTGACACCAGAGGGTCTAGGAAGCCCCCAGAGTTCACTGAGAAGAGAGGGGGATCTGGGCAGACCTTTGCCACTAATACCAATCAGAAGAGCTTGGACTGCATCCTAGGGGCAAGTCTCTGCTAAAAGCCAAGGAGAGGCAGCACAAGGCCAGTCCCCAAAGCGAGGCCTCTGTCCCACCCCCCAAGTCCCTGCATCCTGACACCAACAGCCACCCCACCCCTGGGGCAGGGGGGACGATGCTGACCCTTTGATGACAGGTGAAGCACACGGCTCCCTGCACAGTCACTGCCCTCATTTCACACCAATGACTAGTCAGCACTGCCCTTTTATCACCAGTGGCATCGCAGAACCCCAAGGTATGATGGTAAGCTGCACACGGGCTTTCTTCCAGGGGCAGGTGATGGGCTCCACCCCAGATCACGGAGCCCATGAGAAACACACACGTGGCCACCCCTTCCTCTCCAGTGCAGGACAAAGCCTGACACTGAAGAAGCAGAGAACACGTCCTGGGAGATGGGGAAAAGCCCCCAGAAACGTGCCCAGGGGTGCTGCCTATGGTCCACACCTGTGTTTTCAAACACCTGGGGAAATGCAAGTATGGAAACTCACAGCATTCAACAGTAGGGAGAGCCCTGGCTCTCGGGGCAGAGGATCTAAGGCTTAGAGGCCATTTGGCCTGACCCCCTCATTTTACAAATGAGGAAACTGAGGCCCAGAGAGGTTAAGTCATGCTGCTAATAAGAATCAGAGGCAGGATTTGAAGACACTTCTTTCTGACTCCAAGTCCAGTGTCCCATTTATTAATATGCCTCTGACACTTAGCAATTATGGGACCTGGGGTAAGTGACTTACCCCCCGCCTCGGACTCAGTTTCTCCATCTGTTAGAGTCAGAGGGTTTGCCCAGTGATCTCTGGGGACCATCGTGCCTCTACCTCTATGGATTTGTAAGAACTCACACTGGCCACTGGGCCACAAGCCACGGTCTCAGAGAATCGCTGTTGGCTGAAGAAGCTAAGAGATTCACCCGGGGCCTCACAGTCAGTGGGTGGCAGAGGCAAGACTGGAATCCAGGTCCTTGCATCTCCAAGGCTGATTCACTCCCCATTATGCCACACCACCTCTTACCACGGAATCAGAGCTGATGTTTCCATGATGCCTTAAGGTTTGTAAGGCACTTTATGTACATTACCTCATTAAGCCGTGCAACAACCACGTGAAGTGGGCACTGCAGTATGACTGTGTCCACTTTACAGATGAGAAAACTGAGACTCAGCACGCTTGGTCATGCAGTTAGCAAGGGTCCGAGGCAGGATTTGTACTCGGGTCCTCCCAACAGGCCAACGCTTCCTTAACTACACAAAGCCGTCTCTCATGCAGGTACAGCGGACGAACGAATCTCAGTTTTAGAAATGGAAAGGGTCCCTGAGGATATACAGTCCAGCCCCTCATTTTACAGCTCAGGAAACTGAGGCCCAGTGAGATCTTGTGACTTAACAACAATAGTAACAAAAACAACTATAATAATAATAATAGCTATTTAGATAGCATTTTAAGGTTTGTAAAATTATATTTATATAGGTGTATATATACGTATACATATATATATATATATACCTATATATACATACACATATATATTTCCCTCATTTGACCCTCACAATGACCCTAGGAGGCAGGTGCTATTATTATCCCCATTTTGCAAATGAAGAAACTGAGGCAGAGGCGAAGTTATTTGCCCAGGGTCATCCAGCTAGTGAGTCTCCAAGGCAGGATTTGAACTCAAGTCTTTCTGGCTCCAAGTCCAGTGCTCTCTCCGGGTAGCATAGACAGTGTGTGTCAGAAGCAAGATTTGAACCCAAGCCCTCAGACTCCAGAGCCACAGCCCTCTTCCCTCCCCAACGCCGCTTCCTGACATTTCATGGGTGCTGACGATGAAATGCCAACCGGAAGCCCCAGGTGTGTGACGGCCAGGCGTGGCCCAACCCGCTCAGCCTCTGCAGGATGACGGCCCTTACCTCCGTCTGCAGGATGGCTGCCCGCTGCTCTTTGGCGGTTAGAGATTCTTTAAGCACCTCGATATGCTGTTTGCAATCCGAATTCTGGTTGCTGAGGGTTTCCAGCTTGGTCTGTAAGGCGAGAAGTTCCGATTCCTTCTTGGAGAATTCCTGTTTCAACTGATCCACCTGAAACAATAAAATGCTCATGTCAGAGGCAGGAAGGGATGCCTCCCAGAGGGCCCTGGTCCCTTCCCTCCCTAGGCCAGGCAGGTCGCAGCAGCTCTAGGGAGGCTCCTTCCACCTTGGGGGCTGCCAGGCAGAGGGCACAGATGGGGGAGCCCTCCACTCACTCACAGAACTAGACTCCTGCCCTAGGGGAGCCCCCAAATTCCTCCTCCCTCCCAGGGCACCCCAGAAACTGCCTCTTTATATCCAAACACTTGGCAGACAGCCTGACTATAGACTTCCAGTTCTTAATAGCTGGGTGACCTTGGGTAAGTCATTTAACTTGCCTGAGCAGCCTCATTTTCAGAAACTCGAAATTGCTGGTCCTGCCTGATAAAATCTATGACTCTATGCATAAATGGCCACTGGACTAATAATCTGGTGTTTGCTGTGGGTGTAGTTATCAAACAGCAAATGCCTGATTTATTTATAGTATTCCCCACTTCAGAAAAGTAAAGTGACTTGCATCGTGTCAGACAGATCATAAGGACTAAGGAAGGATTCAAACTCAACTCCCAGCCAAGCATGCCAAGTGAGCTTACGGTGGTCTCACAAATGAGTGAGCTTCTCATCACCAGAAGGAGCCAAGCCCTTAACGGTAAGCTGAGCCTACTCCAGGGACATGGAAGGAAGGCTGCCTGCTTTCCCTACGGAGCTGCCCCAGCCAAGCCCTCAGGCTGCCTTCATTCTCAAGATTCTGCGCCATATTTCTATGTAGCATCTTACAGATTATCATGACATAGTTTCTCTCTCTCTCTCCCTCCCTCTCTCTCTGTCTCTCTCTGTCTCTGTGTCTCTGTCTCCCTCTCTGTCTCTCTCTTTGTCTCTCTTTCTGTCACTGTCTCCCTCTCCTTCCCTCCCTCTCTTTCTCTCTCTCTCTCGCCCCTCCCTCCCTCTCTGTCTCAGTCTCTCTTTCTCTCTTCCTCTCTCTCTCTCCCTCTCTCTTCCTCTCTCTGTCTCTCTTTCTGTGTCTGACTTTCCCCTCTCTCTCTCTCTCTCTTTCTCTCTCTCTGTCTTTCTGTCTCTGTCTCTCCATCTCTCTGTCTCTTTGTGTCTCTATCTCTGTCTCTGTCTCTGTCTCTCTCTCTCTCTCTCACACACACACACACACACACACACACACACACACACACACACACACAAGAAAGAGAGTGTATGGAGAAAGGGACACCCAGGATGAGGCTAACAAACACACCACAGGAAATTAGAAATCTGTCAACTTCCATTTGCTCCTTAGAATTGATATCCTCGGGGCAGCTAGGTAGCACAGGGGATAGAGCCCCAACCTTGAAGTCAGGAGGACCTGAGCTCAAATCCAGCCTCAGACACTTACCAGCTGTGTGACCCTGGGCAAGTCACTGAACACCAACGGCCTCAAAAAATGGATATCCTCAAAAATAACGTAAGCCCACAAAAGCATATCTAGCTGCGACCAGTCATACATATGTTGGATTCTACATATGAAACTGATTCATTTAAAATAATAATTAAGAGAGACTTCCAAGACAGGGCCCCTCTGGAGAGGAGATTCTCATAACTGCCCCAAACCTCCATTAGTGGGGAAATATCTACTGACTAGAGAAAGAATGTACAAGGCATATCCTTGGCATCAGGAAGATTAAGTCCTCCTCTGACACACACAAGCTAGACAATTCAATTAACATCTCAGTGCCTTCAGCAGCTCTGGAAGATCATGATTTAGTGGGTGGCACCATAGCTAACAGAGCGCTGGCTTGGGACCAGGAAGACTCCTACTCCTGAGTTCAAATCTGGCCTCAGACATTTACTAGCTGTGTGACCCTGGGCAAGTCACTTCACCCTGTTTGCCTCAGTTTCCTCATCTGTAAAATGAGCTGGAGAAAGAAATAGCAAACCAGTTCAGTATGTTTCCCAAGAAAACCTTAAATGGAGTCGTGGACAGTTGGAAATTTCTGAAACAATTGAACAACAAAAGTGGTACAGTCCAGAGACAGAGGACCTCCTACTTCTGACACTACCTGTGTGACTGGACAAATCACTGCCACCTCCCTAGGCCTCAGTTTCCTGATCTGTAAAAGAAAGAGGTTGGGTTGGATGTCTTATGATGCTGATGGGGAAAGACAAGGGCAGTGGGGGAAAGGGGACAAAGAATAGTTCTTAAGAGAAATGCAATCTCCTTGGTGGGGGAGGGGGAGACATTCCTCCTCATAGCAGTAACTCAATAAAAAGGGAAAATGATACAAGCAGAAGCACAGGCCTGCCGAAGACCGAGAACGGCCGGGAAAGGATGGAGCCGAAGGCTGGTCTGAATGACATCACGCGTCTCAGGGGGCCGGTGCAGGCGTCGCACCCACTCCATCTTCCCTCAGGTTCTTGCCCCAGCTCTGTCGGCGACACCTCTCCCGCCCCACGAGCGAAGAGCCCGCCAAAGAAAACAGCTTCCTTGTCATCCCTGATCCCGCCTTCCCATCTCTAGGAGGGCACTCGATGATTGCACAGCCTGGCTAGGCGAGGGGCTCCAAACTGTCAGAGGTTAGTGAGAAAACACGCTTGAAATTCAGAACAGAAGGGGCCGAGCACAGAAGGCTGCTGAGTGGTGGTGTTGGCAGACGCTGGGGGGCACGCTGGAGGTGAGGCTCCTCTGCTACGAGGCCCGGGGAAGAAGAATGAGCCAGGCCATGAACAAAACCTTCTTCAGAATGAGGCCAGCGAGCATTCTTTCCCCAACCTAGTTGTTTGTATGGTACATTATATTCTCAAAGGACTAATGGTGCCGCTGAGTGACCGGACCTGGAGTTAAGAAGACCTGAGGTTCAAGTCCAGTCTCAAACATATACTAGCTGGGTGACCCTGGGCAAGTCACTTAACCTCTATTTGCTTCAGTTTCTTCAACATAAAATGAAGATAATAATAGCACCTACCACCCAGGGTTGTCATAACAATTAATTGAGATGGTTTTAAAGTGCTTAGTACAGTGCCTGGCACATAGAACGTACCATATACATGTTAATGATTATTATTGAGGATGATTCTGAGTAAAAGTCATACTTAACGTCATTTCTCTATTAGGTATTATTGTTGAATTCCACTCCATCATTTAAACATAGGAATGGAACCATTCTGCTTGCAAATTATCCTACCAGGGGTTTGCAAGCTTGTGCTTCTCAAGTGTACTGAAAGAGACAGAGAGAGACAGAGAAAGAAAGGAAAGGAAAAGAGAGAGGAAAGAGGGAAGAAACAGGGATAGAGGAAGGGAGAGAAAGAGACAGACAGACAGAGATAGAGAGAAGGGAGGGAGACACAGAGAGATGGAGGGAGGGGCAAAAGCGTAATGAGAGAAGAAAAAAGAGACAGAGAGAGGTGAGAGGAAGGGGGGAAAGAGAGACAGACAAGAGAGAAAGGGAGAAAAAGAAAGAGAGAAAGAGGGAGAGGGAGGGGGGGAGAGAGAGAGAAAGCGAAGGAGAGGGGGAGGGAGGGAGAGAAACAGAGAAGAGAGAGAGAGACAGAGACAGAGACAGAGAGAGAACGAACAGATGTTAGGTAGATAAATTAGATGATAGATATGGAAAGCTATTGATAAATATAGAAAGCATATTTGAGCACACAAGTACCGGCGCACACCAGCAGACTGTGTGTGGCAGCCCAGGACCCCTGCTTACTTGGAGCCTTGGCATACCTTCACATCTCTGGGATTGCTCTCTCACCTCCATAGTGCTGCCTCACCTAACCCTCCCCTCAGATCACACTGGCCAAAAGGATTTCATTTCCTTATTGCCACTAATGATGAACACAGCAGTTTTGGGAGTCCCTACTAACCCAACTCTGTCCAGCCTTAAGCTCAAAATTTAGAGATGCCAATCCCTCATTTTACAATCAGGAAAGAGGCTAATAAAATGACTCGCCCATGGTCATACGGCTAATTGGTGACAGAATTAGGACAAGTGTCTTAGGATAGTGACTCCAAGTCCAGTGTCCATTTATCTACCGCACAGAGCTTCTTGGTCACTTGTTATCTACTCATGAACCCCGAGGTGTGAAGAGTCACAGTGTACACACACACATACATGCATATGTATGAATGTCTGTATGTGTGTACATGTGTGTGCATTTACTAGATCTGTGATGTCATCTTTATACAGTGAATTCCCAATAAGGAAACTCCCTCCAGCACTGCAGATAGGTGCCTGATGAGCCTTAAAAATGTGCCTGAAGCAATAAGAGGCTAAGTAACTGTGCAGGGTCAGACAGGCAGGGAGGCCTTGAATCCTGGGGCTCATAACTCCAGGGCTGCTCTCTACTAAGTCGAAGTAAAGTCAACAAGAGTTTATTAAGCACTTACTATGGACCAGCTGAGCTGATACAAAGAAGAGTTAAAAACAGTCCCTGACCTCAGGGAGCTCACACTCTAATAGAGGAGAAAATATGTAAATAACAACATACATAGAATGATGATGGTGATGCCAATAATAACTAACATAAGGCAGCTAATTGGCACAGTAGATAGAGTTTGGGGCCTGTGGTCGGGAAGACTTGAGTTCAAATATGGCCTCAGACACTTCCTAGCCATATGAGCCTGAACAAGTCACTTAATCTCTGTTTGTCTCAATTTCCTCATATGCAAAATGGGAATAATAACAACACCGACCTCCCTGAATTGTTGTGAGAACCAGTTAAGATAATAATTAAAAAGCGCTTAGCACAGTGTCTGGTACACAGTAAATACTATGTAAAAGTTAGTTATTATCATTATTATTGTTATTATTAAAGTAGCACTTGAAGATTTACAAAGTCCTTTTACGTATATTAACTCATTCAATTCTTATAACAACTGTTTGAGGTAGGTACCGTTGTTACCCTCATTCCCAGATGAGAAAACTGAGGTTAAGTGACTTGCTCAAGGTTACACAGCTAGGAAGTGCATGAGGCAACATTCAAACTCAGGTCTCTTTGACTCCAAGCTCAGCACTCTATCCACTATGGCGCCACCTAGAAGCCCAGTAGGATAGATACGGAAGAGATGGAAAATCAATAATATGCTGCCTTTCATTCTCGATGGTCATTGTTTTCAATATCTTACCAGTTATAAGTCAAACCTGATGAGATGCCCAGAGCCAAGAGGGGTGTCTTGGTCCTGGCACAGCCAGGAGGCCAGGGTCACTGGATGGAAACATATGCGTTGGGGAGCAAGGTGTAAGAAGACTGAAAAGGCAGGAGGGGGCAGTTACCAAGGGCTTTGAAAGCCAAGTGGAGCATCTTGTGTTTGATCCAGGAGCACGGGAGGGCTCAGAAAGCAACAAGAAAGGCTCCAGGTTCTATCCTCAAATCATGGCTCTACGCCTGGGCCAGAAAAAGGTCTGGTAATAGTCTAGAATCAACAGGGCTAGTCAGTTCTACAGCAAGGGCATCCCTGAATCTTCCAAAGGGAAGGCGTGCCTGTACAGAACTGGGAGCCATTAGGAGAACCACACACCTGCCATTATCTTGCATCCACCTGGAGCTGTTTCCTGGGACCAGAGAGCCTGGCTGGGAGGACATTGTGCTCTGGAACTCCAGTCCTGGTGCCCTGAGCTGCCCGACTGGGGAGGGTTTCACTCAGATCAATGGACCCAGCTGCTTCCGGCCCTAATGTCCTCTATGTACACCCCCAGCCTCCAATCAAAACTGTTCCTGCTCCTGGCCAAGGCATGCTAGCCAACTCCTCTAAGGCTCCACCCACCATCCCAAGCTCTCCTCTCTAGCCACCATTCCCCTGTTTGTGCTGTCTGCCTCTATTAGAATGTAAGCTCCTAGAGGGAAGGGACTGTCTCACCTTTGTATTTGTACCCCAAGCACTTGGCACATAGTAAGTGCTTAATAAATGCTTTACATTCAGGCATAGATACAGGATCAGATAGGACACTCAAGTTCATTTAATCCGGGGCTTCTTAATCTAGGGTCAGAGAACTTTCATATATTTTATATATGTCTCTGTGTGTGTGTACGTAATGTGTCTACATGTACATATTATACACATATACATATCTGTGTGTGTTTATGTGTGTGCGTGTATCGATTATATATGTGTACACATAGGCACATTCATATATGCATATATCATATAACCATATTTATATATTATATAAATGCAACATACATACATACATACATTGCATAGATGTCCCATATGTGTATTACAAGTGTGTCCATATGAATACATAACCTTGTTCAAATAATTGAGTTCTATTGTAATATTATGTATTTTATTTCATGCATTTAGATTACATTATCCTGAGAAAGGGATCAGAAGCATCACCAGAGGACTGTGAAAGAGGTCTCTATGACAGAAACAAAGGTAAGGACCCCTGATTCCATTCAATCCCTTCTTTTTACAGTTAGGAAGTAACTTGCCCAAGGTCACAGAGATAGTGACCAAGTCAAGATTTGTGTCCAGGCCTCGGATGCCAAACCCAGCCCTCTCTCTGCTACCCCACGCTGCCTTCTACTTGAGAAGAGCCTGTATTAAGGTAGTTCTAATAACAATAAAGGACATTGGGTAGAGAAAATTGATTAGATTAACTCTGCCTCATGAAAGAAACGAAGCTCACCCTAGCAACAGGGCATTGTAATTACACGTGGTAGTGCCCACATTTGTCTTTTGTCCTTAACAATTTGTCCTTTTGCTCTTTTTTAATAAAAACTTTGACTAAATAATCTTTTGTTCTGACAACCTGAAAGCCTTAGGGCACATCAGTCTCTGGGCATACAAAGAGCCTTGTCTGGTCATTCTCCACTAGTGAATCTCCCAGCGTAGCATTGGTCTCTGACAGCCGGACCAATATGGCCTCTCAAGCACTGATAGCGATCATGATAAGCAGCAGAATGAGGCTCTTCTGGTGACATTGTTAATGGCAAGATGATGAACAGAGCTGTTGAGAGATGTGAGGAGGCAGGTGTGCCCTTGGGGTGGGATCCTCATATCTAATAAAGCAATCAGAGATTCCCGGCCAGCCAGATAGCCTTCCCATCATCTCTCAGCCCACTGGACGGACAGAGTCTCCTTCCTGAGAGCTAGACAGCGCAAACTCTGCTCCTCCGATTCAAGGGGTGTACCTCTGATTCTACGCAGTGAGGGGATCCCCAGATGCAAGAGGAAGCCAGGAAAGAGGGGCTGTTTAGGAAAATGGATCTTTCACTTTGTCAGACCCCAAACTGACGGAGGCAATGGAATCCTTCAGAAATTCTCCTCGCCTGGTGCCAGGTTCATCTCCACAGTCAAATGGCTAAATCACCCTAAATCTCCATTTGTACAAGCAGGGCAGTGCAAAGACACTGGCCCTGGAGATTTCGGTTGAAAGCCCACCTCTTACTACAGGCATGATGCAAGGAAGTAATGTGACCACCCTGTGGCTCATTTCCTCATAAAGAGAAGGAGTTAGGGACCAGATGGTCCCTAGATTTCCTTCAAGCTCTTGATCAATGAGTTTATAACCTGAGTTCCAAACCCATTTCTATCACTTCACTCATTAGACAAATCGTTTAAACCATCTGGGCTTCAGTTTCCTCATCTATGAAATGAAGGCATTCATGAGCTACATAATCTCCGAGTTCCTTCCAGCTCTGAATCCTGGGTCCATATTTCAATACGAGTGCCACATTTAGAAGCCGGGGACCTGGGTGTGAATCCTACTCACCACCTGTGAGATCTCAGTTGGGTGATTTTAGGGTTCTTCCACCAAAAAAAAAAATGGCGTCAGACTCAGTGTCCTAGGAAGTCAGCTCTAGACCCATGATGCTGTGACATTTGCAAGAAATTACAAAGAGAAGGCACTGACTGATCCTCCCTTTCCAGCTGTCTTTATTTTTGACTTGAAAAAGAAATCCCTCCTGCACCCCTACAGTTTTCTCCCAGAAAACCACACTAGTCTAACACTCCCTCCCTTAATAAAGAAATAAATAGGTTTTAAACCTGGAACAAGAACACAGAAGCAATCAAAGCTTATTGTAATGCAAAGATTTTTGTTTTAAGAAGAAATACCCTTGAGACAGACAGAGACACTTTTAAAAAACTGAAAGTACCCAAAAGATCTGCTCAAGTCTCCCCCTGAACGAGACAAATGAACAAACCAAAATTAAATGTCGAAGAAATGAAGCCGGCCTGACTGCAGCAGGCGGGAGAGGGGAAAGCGTAAAAAGGAAGGTGGGGGGAAGGAAAAGGAAGGGGAAGAGAGGGAAGGTCAACACTTCAGCTTAAAAAAAAGTACATGAAGCTACTCTCTCCACTAATCTATCAACATTCCACAGCAACCACCAAAAACAAAGAACATCAGAAAGATATGAACTGAGGATCCTGAAATCAGACAAAAATGAAGCTTAGAGGGAAAGTGCCTTCTTGCCATGGGTGCAAATGCAGAAAAAAGAGTGGAGGGAAGAACCAGGGAAACCTGGGGGGTCTTCCAATGTGGAAATTCCCACTGACGCAGATTGATAACTTATCCATAACTTGCAATCTTAGAGTTTCCTGGGGCACTAAGAGGTTCAATGACTTGCCCAGGGCCACACAGCCAGGATATTCCAGTGGCAGAACTTGAACCAAGGTCTTCCTGAATTCGAGGCCAGTTTGGTATCCAATATGTACATGTGATGTGTACATGTGTGTAAATGTCTACATATATACACACAAACATACATACACGCACATATATACACATATGAATATACTACATATTACAATATTTAAGCACTCTGTAAATATTGTTTAGTATTATGCCACATTATTTCTCTAACGGAAACACCTGCTGTTCAGTTGTTTCAGCCATGTCTTAGTCTCCATTTAGTGATTTCTTGGCAAAGATACTGGAGTGGTTTGCCATTTCCTTCTCCAGCTCATTGTACAGATGAGGAAACTGCAGTAAACAGAGCTCAGTGACTTGCCCAGGGTCACCTAGCTAGGAAGTGTCTGAGGCTGGATTTGAACTCAGGTGTTCCTGACTCCAGGCCCAGCACTTCGTGCACTATGGCACCACCTTGCTGCACAATGGAAACATAAGGAAACTAAAATTTAAAAGCATGACGCTCATAGAGAAAGTAGTGATTAAAGTATTTCCCTCCAATGACTTGAAAAAATCTAAGCCTCTCTGTTACTCATGGCCTCTAATTTTTCAGAAGAACCATGGGGTCCCAGCTCTCGAGCTGGAAAATGCCTCAGCATCTACCCCCCTCATTTTACATTTGAAAAAACCAAGGGCCAGGAAGTTGAGGTCATTGCCCACGAGTGGGTGGGATTTGAACCCAGGTCCTTGGCCCATGCAGAGTCTCCACTAATTGGCATCCTCTGAACTCTACAAACGACCATCAGTGTTGGAACAGCCCAAAACGACCTCGTTTTTCACAGCCGCCATCCCACTTCCCTGGGTGGTCTAGCCTGGCAAGGGTCAGAGGGTCAGAGCCCCGGCCCCCCGGCCCCCCGGCCCCCCAGCCCCGGGCCTCACCTTGTTCTTCATGAACTTGGAGTGGCTCTTGTACACTTCCACTTGCTTGATCTCCCCTTCCCGCTCCTCCGTGTGCAGGACGCCGCTGGCTTTCAGCATCTGGATCTCGTCCTCCAGGTCCCGGATGTTCCGCTCCAGGGAGGCGATTTTTGTGTCCTGTTGGTGACAATGGAGAGGAGACGTTACGTTCAGCGGGCCCGAGAAAGGGCGCAAGGCGCGATTCTTAGAATACGCATTTACTCACTTTGAAGCGCAAAGAGCCCTAAATGCAGAATTAGAATCTAGATTAGTCAGTGAAAAACCATTTTTTAAATATTTCCTAAGTCCTGGGTACTCTGTTAAGCAGCGGGGATACAAAGAAAGGCAAAAAAAAAAAAATCTATATTAGAATATACTTGTATGAGTTTAGAGATCTGTAGAGATACACATATCTCCACAAAGAGATAGGCTTTAACATATCTATATTAGACCTATTACTCTAGTAGATATGCTAATCTAATATAGCTATATCAGAATATGTCTATACAGAGATTTATATACATTAAAATATCTATATTCTAGGTAGAATATCTACCTGCATTAGAATATATAGCTGCATGGAGATGTATGTTTCTCTCTATAGCTGTCGACACACACACACACACACACACATATATATATCTATATATATATATATATATATACATGTACATACACATGCATAGATACATACATGTGTGTGTATTTACAGCAGCTAGGTGGCTCAGGTGACAGAATTCTGGTCTTGGAATCAGGAAGACCTAAATTGAAATCCTACCTCAGACCCTTACTAGCTGGGTGAGCCTGAGCAACTTACTTAACCTCCGTTTGCCTCAGTTTCCACATCTGTAAAATAAGGATAATAAAAGCACCTGCCTATCGAATGAGATAATGTTTGTGATTTGTTATTGTTGTTGTGGAGTACTTCAGTCCGTGTGCGACTCTTCGTGACCCCACTTGGATTTTCTTGGCAAAGATATCTAAGTGGCTTGTCATTTCCTTCTTCAGGTTGTTTTACAGATGAGGAAACTGAGCCAAACAGTGTTAAGTGACTGGTCCAGGGTCACAGAACTCGCCAAGTGTCTCAGGCCATATTTGAACTCAAGAAGATGAGTGTTCCTGTAAAGCTTTTTGCTAATCTTACGATGCTATATGAATGCTATTTGCTCTTAATATTTGTTAATAAATGTTTATGTTTGTTTAAAAAGAACCTGTTATACTTTTATGATCATGGAAGCGATGATATTCTAATTAGGTACCTAATTTACCTAGATTGGTCATATCACACTGAGGACCAGATTTACAAGGCAAGGCAATAGCAACAGTAAATGTAACCCAGGAGAAGGGGAGAAGATGATGATGACTACTACTACTACTAGTAGTAGTACTACTGTACTAGTACTAGTAGTAGTAGTA
>NW_020954595.1:2245056-2282959 GCF_900497805.2 Vombatus ursinus | reverse complement strand
CGACATTATGTGCCATTTTATAGTTAGCAGAGCGGATGCTCTGAGGACGTCGCTTCATTCGAGCCGCACGACAAACACCCTGCTGAGGTAGTGACTCAAATGGGTTTCGTTTTCTGCATTTCCCAGCAGAGAAGCTAAGTCACAGAGAATTTAAGTAATTTAATTAAGGATCCAAAGAGCCGGGGTCTAACGCTGGAAGAGACTTGAGAGGCCAGTTGGCCCAATCTTCCTCCTTTTAAAGATGAGGAAACTGAGGCCCAAGGAGGTTCCACAACTCTCCCAGGTCACACAGGCAGCACACATCAGAAACAAGATTCAAAGCTAGGTCCTCTGAGCCACCGGCAAGGTTCTTTCCCTTTAAGAGCGCCGTCTCACAAGCACCAGAGTCAGGATGTGAATGGGGGTGTTCCTGACTCCAAATTCCAGTACTTCACTCACTATCTAGATCATACTGCCTGGCACTACTTATGTCAAAAATTTTACAATTTGGGATATAGTTCCTAAGTCTGTGTTTAAAAACCACCTGTATATATGCAACAAAGTCTTTTCCACATATATTTCCAACACATAACCAAACTGTAGAAGGCATGTTTAGAATTTGGCTCTGGAACAGTTTGAAAGTCAAGTCCGTTGATATGGCTCTAGATGGCGTCTAATAGGCTTATAGAAAAGGCAAACTTCAATAAGAAGTCCTGATTAGATGTTCCTGATGCTCTAAGAATGGAGACGATGCAGAGAAGAGAGTATGGGTGGAGATCTGGAAATAGCTTCCAAGCCTGGATCAGAGGTGTGATGTAGATCCAGTCATGAAACTGACAGCAGACAGACTAACTAAGCTTCTGCTGGAATTTGGTCTGGGTTAAAATCAGAATTAATAAGACGTTAATATTAATAAGACTTCCTTCAATGACCAATCAAACAAAGGATTTATTAAGTACCTATTATGTGCCTGACACCGTACAACAAGGAGAAGGTGTTTGAGCTAAACATCAAAGGAAGCAAAGGATTTTAATAGAAATAATGAGATAAGGCGTTCCTGAAACGGGGGACAGTCTATGCAAACAGAAGCAGGGAGTAGAAAGTTTTGTATCAAGAACGGCAAATAAGCCAGTTTGACTAGAACCTAGAGGGCATGAAAGAAAAAGCTGTGACATCAGCCTGAAAAGGAAGGTCTTCTGAAGGGCCAAATGTGGTTGCTGACAGAGCTCTTCGACAAAGGATTATATATGTGCAAAGAATGCAGAAACAAAGGCATAGAATCTGGGGTGAACGAAAAAAGAACCAGAGTCCTCTAGGGAAGAGAGTAGGGACTATGAAGGGAGACTGGAGAACAGCCTTCCGGTCAATGAAAGGATTTTGCTTTCTAGTAACTGGGGAAGTGGACAGAGACCAAAATAAGAACCACGGAAGCACTAGGACCCCGGCTTTGAGGGGTGTTTTGTCGTTCAGTTGTTTCAGTCGCGTCCTACTCTTCGTGACCTCATTTAGGGTTTTCTTGACAAAGATACTAGAATGGTTTGCCATTTCTTTCTCCAGTTCATTTTACAGATAAAGAACAGACTGGGTGGGGTTTTGCTAATGAACAACAGTGATTATTTTCCTCTGTTTTCAATTCTAAAGAGAATTACCATCTTTTGAATGAAGAGTTAACAGGGAGTCAAAACCAGAGATGAGACATGTTCAGAGAACACCTAGATTTTCCAAAGAGTTCCAGTCCCCAGTCCCTGGGTCCATTACAGCCCAATATTCAGAAAGATATGACTATTGATCTGGGGTTAGGAAACTTTGGAATATCATAAATAACAGGTGCTAGATTCCAAAATTTAGGGACAAATTTCCTGATTTTCCATATAGATAGTAAGTCTGCCACCGATGTGCTAGAGAGTTTTATTTCTGCTTCTAGAAAATGTATATAACACATTAAAAGTATGATTTGTGAACATTTCAAAAGGGAAATTGCAATCATTAAAAGTCAGCATGACTTTATCAGGAATAGGTCTTGCCAAACAAAGTTGTTTAACCAAAGCAACCAGACTGGTCAAATCTAAAAACTGCTGAATATATATTATACCTGGACTTCCACAAACCATTTAACAGACTGCCTCATTCTATCTTTGTTAACAAGGTGGAGAAATGTGGAATAGACCCCAATACCACCAGGTAGATTAGTAAATGGGAGAATGACAAGACCCAAAGAGTAGCCACTGGCTTCACTGTCATGTTGGAAGGATGTCTCTAGTGAAATATCCCAGAGATCTAGTTTTGGCCCCGTGCTGTTTCACATTTTTATCACTGACTTGGATGAAGACATGGAAGACATTCTTGCCAAATCTGCAAATGTTATGAAGTGGGAAAAGAGAGCTGTCATGATAGATGAGGCCATCCAAAAAGATCTCTAAAGGCTAGAATGAGAAACAGAATTTAATGAGATGGAAATTATGAAGGATAAATGTAAAGTTCTATACTTGGTTTAAAAAAATATCAACATTAAAAATTTAGGAAGAGCAAGGTAGATCTGAAGAACAGCTCAAGTGAAAAACAGCTGGGGATGAGGCAGTTAGGTGGCACAGTGGATACAGCACCAGCCCTGAAGTCAGGAGGACCTGAATTCAAATCTGACCTCAGACCAAACACTTGACACTTACTAGCTGTGTGTCCCTGGACAAGTCACTTAGCCCCAACTGCCTAAAAAAAAAAAAGACATCTTAAATAGTTTGTTCAGTTCTAAACACATTTTAGGAAAGATACTGACAGATAGAAAAATTGTTAATAATAATAATAGTCAATTGAGTGTCTGAAGGTTTCCAAAGGATTTTACATGCATAATCTAATTCGATCCTCACAACACCCTTGTGAGATGGGTATTATTATTTTCCACATTTTATCAATGAGGAAACAGAGGTCAATATGGAGTCAGAGGGTTGGAGTGAACTGTCCAAGAACACATAACTAATAATTATCTAAGAATGGATTAGATTCCAGGTCATCATGACTCAAGGGCAAGTGTCCTATTCATTTGAACCAAGGTGCTTCTCAACACTCTCAGAAGCCGGGTCCACAGACATTAATTAAGTATCTATTGTTTGTCAGGTACTGTGTTAAGTGATTTGGAACACATTTAGGAGAGGACACACACCAAGGATGGTGTGAGAGCCACAGGCTGTTAGAGGATCAACTGACTAAAAAGACTGGAGAGGTTTAGCCTGGAGAAAAAGAGGACTTCCCAAGAACATGGCTGCTCCCTTCAAGAATTTAAAGTTCTGTGATGTGGATGAGAAATTCAGTTTGGTCTTCTCAGCTCTAGAGAGCAGAACAAGGATTAAGAGATGGCTTCCTTCTAGCCCCAGCTAAACCCCACCTTCTACAAGAAATTTTTCCCAATCCTTTATAATATGAGTGTCTTTCTTCCTTCCATTGATTCTATTGGTCTATATCTTGTTTAAACTAAGCCATTGGCATGTTGTCTTTCCCATTAGACTGTGAGCTCCTAGAAGGCAAGAGCCATCTTTTACTTTTCTTTGTATCTCCATGTCACTTAGCACAGTGTCTGGCACACAGTAGGTGCTTAATAAATGTTTATTAACCAACTAGTTGAAATAGGAGAAAGGCAGATTAAGGTTTGAGATAAGAAAAAAAAAGAGGTAGCCAAAAGTAGACCATTACTGTCCAGGACGGTAATGAATTCCCATACGGTGGATGGCTCCTTCCAAAACCTGGCACTTCCAAAGTAACTTTTTTGAGTGATACAGACAGAAATCTTGCTCAATCCCAGGTTGGTGGAGATGGTCCTGGTGGTTCCTGCCAACTCTGATATTCAATGACTTAACAGAACTTTACTGTGAATGAGAAACTTACACACTAAATGTGGATGTCAATGATTATAGAGACCTGTTTTTCCCAGGATGAAAGAAAACATGGTAACCTTTGCTAACTTTGAGTCCAATCAACTGATTTAGTGCAAAAACAAAATGAAATGTCACTCAATAATGGGTAAAAACACCATGCCAGGCTTTAGGGACACAAGGACAAAAGTCATAATAATTAAATTTCTGGTTAATTTGACAAATGGTCATTTATCGTTTTATGAAAATCAATCAAGCATTTATTCATAGAGGAAGAATGACACAGCAGAGCCAGAGAGACAGAGACAGAGAGATCTAGCCTTGATGAAGGAAGACCTGGGTTCACACCCCACTTCTAAATACACACTAGCTGTATGACTCAAGATAAGGCACCTTTGACTTTTCTGTATTCTAGGTAACTCTCTAAGATGATAAATTGCCAGTACCACCCTACATTGGTAGAAGTTTCCTCATCAGAGAATTCTCTGTCCCCATGAAATCCCAGGTCCAATAACTAGCCCCCATGTGTCAGGGCTCAGAATATAAAGAGGGCAGAAATAGTAGCTGCTGTTCAGGACCTTCCAATCCAATGGGAGAGACGACATATTTCTTCAGCTAGGAAACGGAGCACAGAAATGCCTCCAAATTTCCCGAAGACTTAGTGGCTATACTCAAATCAAACTTTCAAGACCAATACACCCTGGAGAGCCTTCTATAAGCTGGTAACCTCTCCGCTTATTACATTAACAAGCCAAGCAGCCCACTGCAGAAATTCCAGATATTCACTTCGGGCTGGAGCTTGAATACAAATACAAATAAGCACCCAACTCTCTTCCAAGCTCTAAGTCATTCCTAAAACCCCAGCAACGAACACAACTTAGTGGCCACTCGGAGGATGATGAATTTTTTTTATACTTTGTAGCCCGTTAACCTTTCCTCTTTTAATTGTTTCCTATTTATCTGGTACATAGCTTGTTGGTACACACTTGTTTTCTTGCTGTCTGCACCATTAGATTATGAGCTCCTTGAAGGCAGGGACTATCTTTTGGCTGTTTTTGTATCTCCAGGGCTTAGCATAGTGCCTGGCACATAATAGGTGCTTAATAAATGTTTATTAACTGGCAGACTATAATCACCAATGATTTGTTGACACAGTTTATTCATGGAAAGAAAAAAAAACACGTAAGAAATACAACAAATTTGAACTTTTTTCAGAATTATTACTAATAAAAGGAAGAGGAATTATAACAACAAAGCATCATTTACATAGCTCTTTAACATTTAAAAATAACTTTATCTGCATGTATTATGACCCTAAATCATCACTAAGAGGTAGGGGGTATAGTGGATACAGGACTTGACTTGCAGTTAGGAAGATGTGGGTTCAAAACCAGCTTCTGACACTTACAAGTTGTGTAAGCAGAGGCACAATACTCAACCTCTCTGAGACTCAGTTCCCTCATCTATAAAATGATGGCCCCATGGTATCTTTCAGCTCTAAATATATGATTGCTTTGATACTCAGTTTCCCCATCTGTAAAAGGGGGGGTCAGATGAGAATAGATGGCCCCAGAAGATTCCAAAAAAGCCCTTGGCAAAGTACAGTGCTTATTTATACTAAAAACCCTGCAAAATATAGGTGAGGAGGGAGGTTTTTCAATATCATGAAAAGTATCTGTCTAAAGCCAAAAGTAAGCATCTTACGCAATGAGGACAAACTAGAAACCTTCTCCATAAATATAAGAGGAAAGCAAGGATGTTGACTCTCAATGCTATTATTTTAGACTGTTCTAGAAATGCCTGCAATACTAATAGGACAAGAATAAGAAATTAAAGTCAGGCAAAGAAGAGACAAATGTATCCCTCTTTGCAGATGATGTTTTGGTTTACTTAGAAAAACCCAGGGAAACAGCAAAGAAACTAATTGAGAGAACTAGCAGCTTCAACAAGATTGCTGCCTATAAAATAAAATTCCCCAGATGAACAGCATTTCTATATAATAACAACAAAACCCAAGAAAAATTCAGAGAAATAGAATTGATGGCCTTGAAGGCCCCTTCTAGCTCCAAGTCTCCTCTTATAACCACCATCGAAAGAAGTGTTATTGTGCTCATTTTCCAGATGAGAAAACTGAGGTTCTGAGAAGTAAACTGAGTCATACAAACGCCTGTATCCAGAAAGTGTCCGAGCCTGGATTTGAATGCAGATCGCCTAATTTGAAGAGCGGCACAAATAACTAGATCTCTCCCACGTAACCTCCAAAATACATTTTATGCTGCTGGGTTCAATCAATCAACAAACAATTATTAAGCACTGTGTTGAGTGTGGGTGCTCAAAAGCCAAAATAATGCCTGCCCTCATGAAGCTTATGTTCTAAGGGGAGTAAATGTGTAACTAAGTACATACAACCTACAGAGAGAGTGGATGGGAAGCAACGGGATAGGAAACAAATGGCGGGGGTGGCCCTCCCAAGGGGGGGCTTCCCATAGAAAGGGAAACGTCAGCTACGTTTTGAACGAAACCCGGGAAACTAATGCGGAAGACGAGGAGGGAGAGAATTTCAGGCTTGGGGGATAAGCCAGAGAAAAAGGCATGGAGTGGGAACAGTAAGAGGCTGGTACTGCTGAATTAAAGCATATGTGCAAGGGAATGAGGGGCAAAAAGACTGAAAAGGATGAAGAAGCCAACTTTAGGAGAGCTTTCAAGGCCAAACGACGGGTTTTATATCTGATCCCAGACACAACAGGGAGTCACCAGAATTTATTGAGTGGAGTGGGGAGGTGACATGGCTTCGCCTTTTCCTTTAGCACTTTGGCAGCTTAGTGAATAATGGGCCAAGGTAAGGAAAAACCTGAGGCAGGGAGGGCACTGGGAGGCTGCTGAGATAGTCTAGGCATGAGGAAGTGATGGGGGCCTCCATGGGGTGGGGGCAGCATCAGAGGAGAGAAGGGGACCCACACAAAAGATGTCGCCAAAGTAGAAACATAACAAAATTTGGCAACAGATTGGGTACATGGGGTTAGTGTGAATCAGTAGCGGAGGATGACACTACACTCGTGAGCCTAATTGATTGGGGAGACAGTGGTTGCCTTTGATGGCTGTAGGGAAGGTGGGAAGGAAGGAGGGCTTAGAGGGAGAAACAATTTCTGTTTGGGGCATGTTGAGTTTACAGGCCTATGCTATCCAACGGGAGAGGTCCCCACGATAGTTGGTAACATAGGTTTGGAGCTCATGAGAGTAGGGTTGGATCTATAGATCTAGGAATCATCTTCAGAAACGATCATTGAAAATGTAGGAACTGATGAGACGGTATCTATCACCACGCAAGAGAGGATAGAGGGAAGATCATTCGAATCAACAAAGATTCATTAAGCACCTACTGTATTCCAGGCGCTCAGCTAGGTTCTGGGTAGGAGCCAACAATCCACCAAGGCAATAACAATATGTACAAGACAAATAAATACAAATCCTACACCAAATAATTTCATAGTAGGTTGGGAAGTAGGAGGGAGGATCAGGAAAGGCCCTACGTAGGAGATGGTATCTAAGTTGTGCCTTCTGTTTGCCAATATGTTTGTTCCTGAGATATACATGTCAAGTATCCAGGAGTGAATTTCACTGTGTAAAGGTTAGGCAAAAAAAAAGATTTGTTTTAATGGGGACATAAGCAAGGTCCCCAGATCCTCTACTTTTCCTAAGCTCAGTTCCAAAGCACTTAAACCCTCATAATGACTCTGAGGTTACAATAAATGCTTTCGTTGACTCTGTTAAAATGTGATCACTGGTCCTTCACATTCTGTGCCTTTTTTACATCTTTGAATTGTCACCAATGGGTGTAGAAACAGTTGGCTTAAGATGTTTGGCTGTTTTAAATTTGACTTTCCACCAACACATGAGGTGTCGGTTAGCAATTAATGAAAATGCCATCTTTGAAAGGAGTTACATAGAGCTCTTTACTGGACCATCGGGAATCATACTGGACCAAAGAAATCCCAAAACCTATTGAAAGTTAAGTCCCATAATTTAGTGAAAACTCATTGGCCTCCTCCCATTGGAAGCTGAATTCTACTGGGGAGTAAAAAGCAAATTTGGGAGATGGCTTTGGATTTAGGGCAATTTTCCTAAACTAACGAACATCCTTTTCACTTGATTCACCCACAGGTGTTCTGCGTTATCTCAAGCTAGAAGAAGAATGAATGGGTATTGTAGGAGACACTTCAGGAAAGATATGCTTTCTCGGTAATAATCCCGTCCCCATTTAGGAAGACTGCTTCAAAGGAAGCAGAAATCAACCCTGGCAATCTACAGGAAGTCTTGGACCCAGCAGGAAAGAAATGTGAGAAAGTTATTTCAGTTCCCTCCAAGAGTGGGAGATAAAGAAGACAATGACCTTTGTACTTGAACAAATGGGGAGATGGCCAGGAAAGCCAAGCAACAGTGATGGAAATGCAACTCCTGACCTGGGATGCAAAGAAAATGGCGGCTACTGCAACTAATTCTCCTATCCATCTCATTTTGAGGAATTAAGAGTAAAGATTTCTTTTTAGCCACCAAAGTCGTTAAGAGAGAGAAACTGCTAAAATATTGCTGTTAGATCATACATCGTGCTCCAAAAATCTTAGAATAGTTTTAAAGTATTAGCTCCATTAAAATGGCACAAAGCTTCGGGGTCACTTTGTACACTAGTCCCCATACCTACTACTCATCTCCTCCTCCATTCCATAAGCTCTATAAGACCTGAAATTCATGAAGATCTGCACTCCCACTTTTCCAAGGAAGAAGGCAATTTAGAATCAGGAGGCTCCTGCTCTGCTAATAAGTAGAAAGCCACCTCCTTCATCTGCTTAACCTCAAACACTGAGGACCCTCCTTCCTGAGACCTGCTGGCATCAGTAAGGAGGATGCACTCTCCTCCTCCAATAAATGTAACTACAAAAAGCCCAGACATCTTTACTGAATCAACCAATAAATCAAAAGAATAAGCTAGATGTGAGCAAGTCCTTAATTAACTTGGAAAGAGTGAAATATCGTGATCAATGGATGAAATCAGATGAGCCACACAGGAGATGTGTTTGGAGTCAATGAGAGAATCAGACATACCTCCGAGGCTATATATAGTACAGCAAGCCGATTCACAACTGAGTATTCCAGTAGAAGTATTTAGCTAAAGGTCAATTTGGAATGGAACTCTCTTCCCCCCCCCCCCCCCCCCCCCCCCCCCGCCCGAGCCCTTTGAAGACTTGGTGAATTTTGAAAAGCCAGAAGACTTGGACTTCCCATCAAGATTGGTGGTGGGGTGTGCCCCCCAAAGCTGTAGCTGATAACAGTTTCTGCAAAAGACATTGCTAGACACACCCAGGACAAAGTAGACACACCCAAGAAAGGCACCTTTGGGATTCTAAAATGACACCAAATAACCTCATAGGGGATAAATGACTTGCCCTTGGTCATACAGCTAGTTAATGTCTGATTCAGAATTTGAACTCAGGCATTTCTGACTCCAAATTCAACCCTCCATTGTTAACCAAAAACAAGTCTATGAGACACTACATTATCCACTACACCAATTAGCTAAAAATGCTTGACATGTGTTGGCCCATCTGATCTACCCAACAACCTTAGGAGGTATAAGGTGGAAGGATCATTATTGTCATGTTACAGATGAGGAAACTGAGGCAAAACTAGAAAATACAAGAGTCTTGGCTTAAGATTATTACTATTCTATTATTGTTATCATCATTTTTAAACTTCAAGGATCCAATAAAAGGAAAGTGTTGAGAAGATGATTTTTTTCTGTGAATTTTTTTGGTCAAAATACACCTCAGTCTATTGTATTGTTTGTTTGAGATGTTTTTTCCATTTCATTTTTATAGTCTCTGGCAGTTATAATGAAATGGAGTGAGTCTGAAACCACCAGTCTTTTTGTCTTAGCTAAGATCTACATGAAAAAAGTCCCTTACATAATTAATATAATTTTCTTGATATTCAGAAGTCGGTGTAAGGCCTTTTCCCCCCTTGATTCACTTGGGTAATTACCTTCCTTCACTTTGCTAGGGTAGATCTGAATTTAATGTGATCAGTGAGGTAGTTTGGAGGAAATCGTTAAATGGACTATCTCCTACAAGCAAAAGAACAGTCAAAGGAGTAGGGAGAACGTCAAGGGCCCAGGATGAGTCCTTCACATCTGAGGCGCTTTCACAGGTTCCCCCTCCCTCACCCCAACCTTTCATATTTCTGGTTCCATCATTCCAGGTTGTTTTCTGTCCTCAATGAAGCTCTCATCTCACCCATGTGGATAAAGATTACAACCCATCAAAGAGGATGAAAGAAGAGACTGGACATCTGCTCAGAGAGGATGAGCTCACTGATGATGAAGACGAGATACCACTGTTCAACCTCTAGTCTGTCTTCTCTTCTAAGGAGCGTTATCTTTGGCCTCAAAAGCAAAGGGCAGGAACAGCCAATGAGGAAGTGATTTTGTTGTTTTTAAGTCATTTCAGTCATGTCTGATGCTCTGTGACCCCATTTGGGGTTTTCTTAGCAAAGATCCTGGAGTGCTTTGCCATTTCCTTCTCCAGTTCATTTTATAGAGGAGAAAACTGAGGTAAAGAGGATTAAGTGACTTGCCCAGGATCATACAACTACTAAGCGTCTGAGGTAAGATTTGAACTCAGGTCTTCCTGACTTCAGACCTATCTACTGCACCACCTAGCTGCCCTTAAAAGTGATACCCAAAATAAACAAAGATATAGTAAAAGAGTACCTTCATAAGTTAAAAGCAATGTAGACCAGTAAAAATCCAGGATACTGAAAGAAATGGGGAATTTGATTACAATTGTAGGAAAGACTCCAGATAGGCTTCATCTTACTCATGCCTGGACCTTCTCTTCTTCTCTAGCACCAATGCCTACTTGTCTGTTTCCCTCTCCCTCTCTCCTCTCTCTCCTCTCTCTCCTCTCTCTCTTCTCTCTCTCCCCCTCCCTCCCTCCCTCTCAAAAATGGTGGCCCTGGGGAAAGAATGACCAACCAGTAAAGGAGGACCTCAGGGTCCCTGGTTCTCCAAAATGGTAACACGGTAGGAAAGAAAAATGAGGAAGTTTATAAAACCTTTTCCCCACAATGAGCCAGGGAGGGAGGCAATACAAATATCATTGCCCCAACTTTACTGAAGAGGAAACAGAGACTCCAAGAAATTAACTAAATTATGCTTGGCCACCCTGGGGACATTCAGCCTCAGATCTCCCACAACAGCACTTCTCCCCTAAGGTTGTAGTGAAGACCACATGAGGTAAAATATGTAAAGTGCTGAGCATATCTTAAAGTTGCAAATCAATGCTAGTGTCATTACTCTGTACACACATCCCCACGTGGGAGGGGCAGCAAGGCTCCATGGCTGGAGAATAGGCCCTGGCACCAGGAGTCCCACCTCTGAGATACAGGCTTTCTGAACCTGGGCAAGCTACTGACCCTTCTAGTCTTCCAGACCAGGGGTGTCCAACTCAACTGGAAAGGGAGCCACCACACTCTACAGGGAGATCCCTGCTGGCTACATATTGACTTAGAAAACCACATATGAACGTCATCTGTGTTCTACTGTGTTTTTATTTATTTTATTAAATATTTCCCATTTTATTTTCATCTGAGGTGTTGTGTGGTGCAGAAGCCCCCTGTTTGACCCCTCTGCTCCAGGCAACTCTCTAAGACAGATGATCTTAACCCCTTCTGTGTCACAGACCTCTTTAGCAGTCTGGTGAAGCCTCCTGGACTCCTTCACAGAATTGGGTTTTTAAATCATTAAAGAAAATGCTAAATTTCATTTAGAGAGTATGAAAATCATAAATTATAGAGGAGTTGCTGATCTATATCAGCAGAGGGATTTATTTATGAGGAATTCCCTACCTGTGTTGCATATCACCATTTTATAATTATATATGCATATATAACATACACATATATTCACACAAAGTCTCAGTATCATCATCAAGAAAATGGGGTAAGATGTTTATACTATCTCACAGGGTTGTTGATAGGAAAATGCCTTGTAAATCTTGGAAATGGGTTCTCATTTTATTATGATATAAATAATGATGATAATGATGATAACAACAACAAAATTCTCGATAAATTAACAGGAGAAAAATTTCCAAGGGTGAAAAGAAAGCAAAGAGCTTTTGTGTTACTGTCTCATTGAGTTAAAATAAACATTTAAAAAAACAAACTGCAAACACAGTCCCAAGTTATGTGCATGCCCATGTACAATGTATGTGCTCATGTGCCTACATAAAACAGATAGGCACACATGAATGCATGCCACCACTCAGAAGGACTTTGGGGACCCTCTTTTCCCTGTTGGCTGCCATTACTTCTCCTTTTGAACATCAAACATGACATCCTGTTAAGCAACAGAGAAACAGATTTTGTTCCTCTCTAGGAACAGCAGAACACTGTGGGGGAAGGAGGGAGGGAGGGAGTAGGCGGAAATCAGAAAGGCAATACAATTGAGTCATCTGCTGTAACAGTTGGGCCTTTGCTGGGCGTCACCATGTGCTCTCCTTCCACATGTACTAAGAAGTGATCAGTAATCTATTATAAAAGATGAATGCCAATCTCTTTTCTTTCCATTTTGACAAAGGGCCTTCACAGTGCCCGCCAACAGCTTTCACAGAGCTTGGTAGGTACTGTGCTTCAGTCCAGGGACATGGCGGAAGACGAGCGACCCAAAAAGGGTCAACTTAGTCCAAAGAAGACATGATCCAATGGGAAGGAAATGTCCCCACACAATTATATTACCCTCTATTTAGAATAAAACCTGAAACTATTATTACTGGACACCACAGAGGCTCTGGTCGGCTTCCCTTTCAAAATCTCTCTTGCTGGGGATGGGAGTAGAACTTTCCAAACCTACAACCTCTGGCCATGTAAAGCTGGGCTGTCTCTGGAAGGATTTATTGTGTGGGGCTAACCACTCTTCTAAGGGGCCAAGTTAATCACTAGAGACAGAAGGAAAGGTTTGGCATGAGATATGTTAGAAAAACAGAACTCATGGCTCATCATTGGTGGTGAGTTGGTTTTTATTTTTTGTTTTTAATCATCAGACCTTGAAAAGAAGAAGAACTGTAGTATAAGAAGATACAAACTGACCTTTTATAAGTAGAATGAACTCAAATATTTTTTGTTAATGAAAAATCCCAAATACTGAAGGAGACTGAATTATGGTTTAACTCGTAGACATAAAAATACTCTTTTTTTTTTTTTTTAACATTGTACTGTGATCTACTGGTGACTTCTCCATTGGTTAGCCTCCATTTTGTGAAGGGACCCAGGCCCGCCTGCCTTCATGCTCCTCTAGGCCCTGATCCTGACCTTCTAGACTTTAGCACTGAGGACCTCCCCTCCTCCCCACCCCTCTTTTCTGTTCCCTTTTATGTACTACCTTCCATCAGAATACAAGCTCTATGAGGGCAGAGACGGTCTTTTTGCTTGCATTTGTATCCCCAGCAAATAGTACAGTGCCTGGAACATAGTAAGTGCTTAATAAATGTTTCTTTCCTTCCCTCCATGGAAAGAGAGAAACTGGAAGCTGTAAATTATAATGGCCAACTTGGTCCCAAAGAGGAGATAGGAGCAGATACCTCCCCCAGCTTCTCTGCAGAGGTGGGGGACTGTAGGTACAGAACACTGTATACGCTGCCAGATTTTTTTAATATATTGATTGGTTTAGGGAATTTTCCTCTCTGTTTTTTGATTCTTTGCTCCAAGGGATGTCTTACTAAAAAGAGGGAGATGAAATACATTGGAAAATATAGTCCACATTAAAACAAAAGCTATCAGTAAAATTGTATTTTAAAAATACTAAATTCACCACTAAAGTCAAACTATGATGAGATACAGTAAAAGAGAGAAATAAGAATAAAAGTAATTAAAGTAACACAGAGAGTGGTAGTATTGCCCCCACCCTGGCACCCAGCCCTGCTCTGACAGAAGTGAGGGACTATGGGTTTGGAATATGGTCTCTAACTTTATACTTTTTTTCTTCTTTTTTCATCTTTCTAAAAGTTTGCTCTCTGGAGGGGGGGAATTTGGGAGATATAAAAACAAGAGAGAAAGAGAGAGAGAAGGAGGAGGAAGAGGAGAGGAGAGAGGGGAGAGAGAAGGAAGGAGGGAGGGAGGGAAAGAGAGAGAAAGAGAGAGAAGAATGAGAGAAAAAAGAAAGAGAGAGGAAGAGAGAAAGAGAGAAAGAAAGAAAGGTCAACAGCATCAAAAGATGAGGAACATGAAGACTGAAGGAGTAAAACACATAGGTAGATAAAAGCTATCACCAACCTCAAAAAAATTCCCCAAATTCCAGCTCCAGAAATTGTTTCCTTAAGGTACAAAGACAACTCTCAAGGGTACACACATTTATGGAAGCAAACGATAGCACGCTAAGTGCAAAATGATTTCTATTTGGCTTGAGGGCACACTGTGTTCTAGTTCTATTCCTTCTAAACATCCTAATTATACTTTATTTAAGAAAAAAAAATGACCTCCCATACCCGGCCAAGGCAGCATGGCACAGCTGAACGAGCCGTGGCCTTGGAGCAGGGAAGGCCTGGGTTCGGCTCTCACCTCTGATATTTATTAGTTGAGGGGGCCAGTGTAATAATAACAATAACAATAACAATAAAAGATAATACTTGCACATATGTATATAGTACTTTATGATTTGCAAAACCCTATATGTATTATATGTGTATACACATGTACATATATACATGTGTGTATTATATTGTATACACGCATGCATATGTGTGTATACACTATATGTAGTGTGTACATGCATACATACATGTGTGTGTATATATACATATATGTATATGATTTCATTTCATCTTCACAAAAACCCTGGTAGGTAAGTGCTATTACTCTCCCCATTTAACGGATTAGGAAAATGAGAGGAGTGACTTTCTCAAAGTCACACAGCTGGTAAGAGACTCGGGCAGGATGTGAACTCGGGCCTTCTGTCTCCAAGGCCACAGCACAATCTCTACATGCTGCTCCTGCTGTTTGCCAAGTCCCTTGATCTCTAGGTGCTACAAGCAATTCCTGGGACCTAACTAGGAAATCATAGAAGGTTTACAACCTACATTCACAGAGAGAAGCCTCATGCTGAATTCTCCATGATGACAAAGTCTCCATAGCCTCGACTGCATTCTCCAAGCGCCTACCTAGGCGCACCTGAGACTACCTAGGGCATGTAACTGGGCATGGAAGAATAGAAAAGTCCACAAAGGAGAGACTCCTAAGGACACCTGGGAAAACATGATACAATGACATTTTCTGTTGGCTGGCTTCTGTGGATGAAACGATGGGGCAGCTAATCCAAAAGGGACGTGTCTTCGTGGTCCTTGGGGGAAGGTTTCCCGCCACCTAGAAGCCATACTATTTTTGTGCTTCCCGTCCATCTCTGAAGATCAGAGAGCTAAGCAGGGATGGTCCTGGAGAGGGAGGAGGGAAGGACTGAGTCACCCAAACGGCTTCCAGATGAGAAAGCACTCATCACTTGGGTCTCATACCCTCACACCCTCCCCGAGGGATGACTCGCCATCTCTGTCCCCCTCCCCATCTTTGAGTCTAAGGGGCGGCTGGAATTCTACCTCGCCCTAGCCTTAGTGCCTCAAGTAGTCAGTCAGTGGCCTTGGGGGATGGGGGGAAGGGAATGTAAAAAGATGAGAATTTGAAACCAGTATTTTTCGTGAAAAGACTGCCGAGTCTTCCCACCTGGTAATTCCCCTTTTTTGCTACTTCCATAGCTCTCTTTTTGGACACTTTGCCCTTCCTTTTTCCTTTGGTCCAGCCCGGCTATTTCACCAATGTGGAGAACTCCCAGCAGAGAGTGACAGAGAGGCGCCTCCTCTGTGCCTTAGTGTCGGACACAGAAGCGACGCTGCTTGCCCAGAGTCAGAACCCAGTATATGCCAAAGGCTGGACTTGAACTCCAGGCTTCTTGCTTCTGAAGCCAATCCTCTGCTCACCACCCACACTGCCTCTGAACTCCTCTGATCCTGAGAGATGCAGGAAAGGCATCTGTGTTCAAAACTGGTTTGGCCCATGAAAACTGACACAGGGGCCTCACGAGTCCAAGCAGGACCAATCCACGGGGCATCAGGCAGACTTACGCAAAACTCAATGACTTTCCATCTGAGGCATGTGACAGCGCGTTATCAGGATGGAAACTTAGAGAGGGGAGTTGACATTAGCCTTGTGGTTGACTCCACAACCATCTTGGCTCCCCTGCCAGCTAGTAAGGAAATTACAATCCCTAAGTAAACAGCCAGCACTAGGTCATCTGAAGCACTGAGGGGAAACAGGGCTGCCTCCATTCAGCACCCACCCCGGGAACCATGGCTAAGGCCAAGGAGGCAAAAATAAAAAAAAAAAATCTGCATTTTAGCAGCCACCTTCACTCAAGCAAATGGCTCAGCTCGTTGCCTGGGCATCAGTAAGCAACTTAGGCGATGGGCTAAGCCAGAGTTATAACTAACTTTTGTCATCCCCAGGGAAAGAAGGGTAAGTAAGTACACAAATCACTTTTTTTTAAAGACACATTCCAGTCATGGGCTGGAGAGCTGAAGACACCCTGCTACGACGGGGGAAGCAGGACACCCTGGGGTCGGGACCACTAGGCTACCAGTGGTAGTAGAAGGTTGCTGCTCTGGGGAGGGAGCAGGGCATGGCAGAACTCAGCTGGAGTAGCCACCAGGAGTGTTCTACAAGATAGCTCCCTCTTTAACTAAGCATTCTTGACAATCAGTTACTAAGCTCAACTGTTTCCATGCTGCCAAAGGACTCAAAATATGATGAATGTCCTCGAGAATCTATCACCCAAAGGCAAAGCCCATCCTAGGTATGGCTATCAGCTGAACATAACACCTCAGGGACATCGTCACAGAACAGTAGTCAGGCAACATCTTTCAGAGTATGTCTGCCGTTAGAGAAAGAGCTAAAATCAGGACACAGAAACCAGGCCAGCTGAGTCTCCACTCAAGGCCCTCCAGACCGTCACCGTCCACCCGCCTTCATATTGATTATGCCCTTCAAAGACATTTATGAAGCCAGCCACAAAGGCAGACATGTGAATGATACCAAGAGATGGCCATCACAGATCTACTACCAGAAGTCGACTCACAGAGCTCCCGCTTTCAGAAAGGGCTGACCACGAAGAATCAACTCTCAAAGGCCCAGGGCCATTCCTGGGCTACAACAGCTCCCATTGGTGCCTGCTCCCACATTCTGCAGAAAACCAATCCTCAGGGGCAGCTAGGTGGCACAGTGGATAGAGCACCGACCCTGGATTCAGGAGGACCTGAGTTCAAATCCGGCCTCAGACACATAACACTCACTAGCTGTGTGACCCTGGGCCAGTCACTTAACCCCATTGCCTAAACAAAAAAAGAAAGAAAGAAAGAAAGAAAACCAATCCTCGTCCCTTGTTCTGTCTACTCAGCAAAGCATAACCAGGAAAGAATGAAGGATTTGCGTCAGAATCAAGCAAACAATAAACTTGTCAAGTGCCTACTATGGGCTGGACATTGGGTTGAGCGCTAGGAAGATAAAAAGAAGATGTGGGTCCGCACCTTGCCTCAGCTTCCTCGTTGGTGTTGTTATTACTATTCAGTCATTTCAGTTGTATCTGACTCTCCGTGACCCCATTTGGGGTTTTGTTGGCAAAGATACTGGAGTGGTTTCCATTTCCTTCTCTGGCTCATTTTACAGGTGAGGAAAGTGAGGCAAACTCAGGAGGCAAACTGAGGATTAAGTGACTGGCCCAGGGTCACCCAGCTAGTAAGTGTCGGAGGCCAGATTTGAACTCAGGAAGATGAGTTTTCTGGACTCCAAGTCCGGTACTCTTTCTGCTGTGCCTGGTACAATATCAATGTCCATTATCACCATTCCCCATGTGACCTTGGGCAAATCATTTCTCTCTGGGTCTCACTCTCTTCTTCTGTAACGTAAGGGAGGTGACTCCATCTCTAAGGTCCCTCCCATACCCGCATTCTATGATCTTACAACCTCTTCTTTAGGGGTGCATCTGGTGCACAAACAGAGGCTCAGAGCATGTGAGGGGCCTGCTTGTGTTCAAACATCTAAGAAATGTGAGCGCAGGGACCCCGTCCCAGGTTCTCTGCCTCTCAGACACATATTCTGCAAACCACAGACTAAGAGATGGCCAAGACCTCTCAGGCCACAAAGTCTAACCTCGTCACTGTACAAAGGAGGAAACTGAGGCTAAAGGAGCCACACGCCCAAGGTCACATCACTAAGAAGCTCGAGACTGGACACTAGCCCAAACTTGCCTCTTCGGTCAACACCTTTCACAGCAGATTTAGAGCGAGAGAGGGTCTGGAAAATCATCTAGTCCAGCCCCCTTATTTTATAAAGAGGAAACTGAGGCCCAGAGAAAGAAAGGCATTTGCCCAGGTCACACTCACGGTTAATAGAAGAGTCAGGAGAGAACCCAGAATAGAACCTGTACTGGGCAGGGGGCAAAGACCATGGTTCAGGCTATGCTCAGGATTATAGGAGCGGGCGGAGGGGGGTGGTCCTTATAAGTATATCCCGGGCTCAAAGGAAAGCCAAGTCCACAAGCATTTATTAAATGCCTACTGTGTGCCAGGCACTGGGGATACAAAGAAAAGCCAACCCCAGCCCCTGCTCTCAAGGAGCTCGTAGTCTATTGGGGGAGATACCATACAAACAACTTGGCTCTAAGAAGAATCAGAGACGACAAAGCTCAAAGTAGGCACGCGGGGGCCATAATTTGCATGAGTTGTGATCATCTCACCACAGTCTGTGGGATAAAAAGACAGACGTGGCTCATCCCCAAGGAGATGCGGCCAGCAGAGCTGCGTGAGCCTCTTTCTGATTGTCCCAGGGCATGGATCACGTTGCATTTCAGGCTCAGGTTATCTCTGCAACTTCCAGGATCAGCCCAGTTTCTTGTCATTGAATGAATGATCTTCTTGCAAGTTCAGACAGGCACCCAGTTAGGCCAAACCTAACCTAAGGATGGCGCGTACCTGGCATCCCCAGACCAGAGAGATCTTGGGCAAAGATCCAGAGAAATGACATTTCTCTAACCCTTTAAGAAATGCCAAATGGTTTGTGTGTGGTATTCACATTGGGCCTCACAATAAGCCTATGCAGGAGTACCTATGGATTCTATTCTCCCCTTTTACAAATGTGGAAACTGAGACTCTGCTAGTAAGTATCCAAAGGAGGACCGAAATTCAGGTTTTTCAGACCCCAAGTCCATTATCCCATGCTGTCAATCAAGTGTAAAAATCACTGGACAAAATGACCAAAAAAAAGGCAACAATCAGTGTGGGAGGGGGTGTGGAATGATAGGCAAACAAATACATTGCTGTGAAATGGTATAATCATTTTGGAAAGCAATTTGGAATTATGCAAATAAAGTGACTAAAGTGGGCTCATAACCCAACTAAGTCATGGAGAAGAAGAAAGTCTCCACATACTCCAAAATATTTATAGCAACATTTTTTGTGATAGCAAAGAATTAGAAACAAAGCAGATGCCCATGGACTGGGGAATGGACATGAATGTAATGGAATATTACCGAGCTGTAAGAAACGATGTGTGTGATGAATTCAGAGAAGCCCGGAAAGATCCCCATGAACTGATGCAGAGGGAAGCAAGCGAAACCAAGGAAACACTCGACAGAGTCACCACAACAATGGAAATGGAAAGAACAACGGTGCACCAGAAGATCGAGTTGGATCCAATGAAGCCAGAGGGGAAGACACCCCCACGTGACTCCTTCGCGGAGGTCACAGGCATCACACACGGCACAGGCCTTCAGGCGCTCAACGCGTTGGTCAGCTGTGCTGGGTTTATTCCATTATTTGTCACATGGGAAGGCTCTTGGGGAGAGGCAAGGATACTTGGAATAATTATAATGATGTAGGACAAAGAAAGTATCGATAAAACCTTGTTTAAAAAAAGAATCCTAGGCAGTGGAAAAGGTAGGCGGGCAGGGAGAATGTCCACGCTTACAGGCCACCCAGGGACAAGAAGTCCCCAAAGTCCTTTTCTATGCTTTTAGCAGGTGTAGAATAAACTCCCAGTTGCTGGTAGGCCTCTAAAAATCTGACTCTGGGTGACAAGGAGGTGAGAGTAAGTTCTGCTGCAGATCCAAGTCTGTATTGCCTTTGGCCAAAGCTTAGTGGTAGGGTCTACACCTGTGAGCTCAATGGTCTAGAGAAATGTAGGAGAAGAGATGGAAAGCTGGCCTTGAAGCCAGAAAAACTTGAGTTCAAATCCTTCCACGTACTGGCCGTATGACCTTAGCAAGTCCTTTATCTCCTATGGCAGGGATAGGGAACCTGCGGCCTCAAGGCCACATGGGGCCCTCTCGGTCCTCAAGTGCGGCCCTTTGACTGAATCCAAACGTCACAGAATAAATCCCCCTAATAAAAGAAGCTGTTCTGTAAAACTCAAAAGGCCAGACGCAAGGACCTAGATGGCTACATGTGGTCTCAAGGCTGCAGGTTCCCCACTCCCGCCCTATGGCAGTGATTTGCCCAAGGTCGCACAGATAATGTCAGAGGTGGAATTCTTTCCAAGGTCCTCTGACTCCAATCCCATGTAGCTAAGGTAGCTAAGACTGTGGGTCACTTATGTTACCAACCTGCATTGGCAGAGGGAGTTTCCTTACCCAGGAATTCCCAACACTAATGAAACAACATATGTGTGTTTAGGTATCTGTGTGTGTTCCTGTGCATATTTATATATGAATATGCATGTGCACATATATGTGGATATGTACATACTAGGTGTGTATATTGTCTACACACTTGTCACATGCATCATCATATGTATGACTATTATGCCTGTTTCTACGCAGATGTGTATATCTGTTCATATGTATCTTGCATATACAACCACAATAGCTGGGGTCTGTAGAGCACTTGGAGGCTTACAAAGTGCTTCATGTATGTTATCTCATCTGATACAACAAACCTGGGAGGGAGATGTTGCTTTCAGTCCCATTTTGGAACTTGCTCAAAGTCACACGGCTAGTATCTGATACACACGTGTTGGATAACATGTGTACACACCTGCACGTGCATGCATGCACATATGTTTGTTGAATATATTATTGAACAGATTGTACGTATATGTGTGTTGAATTAACTGGGTTCTCAGACTGAAGAGGGTGGAAGACTGGAGTAGAGGGAAGGACCCAGGATTGGAGTCAGAGGACCTCGGAAAGAATTCCGCCTCTGACACTATCAGTATGACCTTGGGCAAATCACTTCCCTCTCTGGGCCTGACCCTTCATCTATAAAAAAAAGGGGGTGGCCTAGATCATCTCTAAAGTTTCTCCCAACTCTAAATGTATGATACTAGGAAAATTACTTCTCTTGCCAGACTCTGACCCACCAATCGGCTCTGCATTATCTGGCACCATGAAACAAAACAAAGATTTGTACGTGGATGGGTCCTTTCATTTCAGTTAGCCCATTTAGCTGCCAATTTTACAAATAAAATAGACTCCCTCTATTGGTAAAGTACTGCTACTACTCTCGGGGCTGTTTAAGTCCAGTGTGCCTCACTCGGCCAAGAGCAGAGCCCTACCCCTCAAAGTCCTTGAAATGAGGTTCAATGTAGCCTTGTAGTTATTAGCACCACTCTCACAGGACCTCCAGGAGGGTACCTTTAGCATATGCACCTAAAGCAATCTCACCTTATATAAGTGCTTAGCACAGAACCTGGTGAATAGTAGGTACTTCATAAATGTTTGATTGATTGATATCAAATGACTGATTGACATAACCTGATGTTTGCTATTCCTGAAGTGGTGACTTTGGCTCTGGCTATCTTTAAAGAGATTAGTTGAACAATTTGCTATTTCTTGCCTTTCATTTTCATAATGTCAAATACAGGCACAAAAGCTGTTACATCTAACCCCAAAAGGAACAAGGTCCAGGGTTTACAATGACCAAAAATTAAAATCAATTGGATTATGTTTGCAGACTCCAGTGGGATGAGCTTTTTTCTGCTTGGCCCTCGAGAACAGAGCTAGGAGTAAAATGCAGAAGTTACAAACCAGGTTAGGCTGAATGTGAGAAGGAGGGGAAGGAAACCACCTAAAAATAACTGGAGCTATCCAAAGGTAGCATGGGCTGCCTTAGGGCAGAGGAGCATATTCTCCATAACTGGACACCTTCGACTAAAGCTGGAGGATGATACATCAGGGAGGCTGGAGAAGGGATTTTTATTTAGGTGCTAATTAGACTAGCTGGTTCCCCAAGGTCTCCACTGAGGTTCTGTGATTCCATGATGGGACGGGAGAGGAAGAGTTGTTTTTTTAAACAGTCTATAATGTTCTATAGCAATGGAAAGAGGAAACTTGTTTAAAAAAAAGACTTAGGAGTTGAGTCACTAAAGGAATAAAAAGAGAAAGACAGCTACATCTACAAAGGAACACGCTTTTTCTAAAACACACAAGCCATTTTCTAGAGCAAACCCATACATAACATACCTGCCATACCAAATCTCGATCAAAATTAAAACATGGTCTTCCCTGTAAGAAGATAAACCATAAATAACTTTATTCATATCAGGTCCTTCCATCTTAACTCAGGTTATTTGAACAATACCTCTATAAAACTAGCAGGTCTATCTGGGATAATAACATTTCTATATTCTCTCACTGATAAATACTTTCTGCATAGAGATCTAGTGATTTCAAGATCTGTGCAGAAAATCTGTCCCACAAAGAGTAACACTGCAAGACAGAAAACTCACTGGATGTGCAAAACAGAAACTCTTCTCAGTGGTTCCAAGTAGGACTTTATTTGGGGCAAGAGCTCATGGAATCTCACACCTGCTATCTTTTACTGATGGGTAACAGATGAAAGAAATCAAAAGGTTGTTCTGCAGGTATTTAGAGGATCAATGTATGGATTAAGGATTATTGTCAACCAAAGCAGTATCTCACAGAAATTCATTTCCCTTTTTGTCTCGTTCATTTTTTTTTAAGGCTATATAACTTGGAATTTTGGCAAAAGGTTGTACAATTCTGAGCCTTGGCCAAAAGTTAACATGAAACTTTAGATTTTAAATCTTATCCAAGAGAGAGCCAGATGCTCTCACCACTGCTGAAATGCCAGTTCCATTCATCCTGTACCCATTGTACAGTCATCTACTTGCTCAGATCGTCCCTAGTAGTTGGCTCTGGAATCTGAGCTCTCCTCGATTGTTTCTCATCCAAGTCCCAAAAGAAGCATCACTTGTAGTACAAGAGGAGATCGGAGCCTGCCTGAGCTTCTGAGCACTGAGAAAACATGCAGAGAGGCTGGGTATCTTCTAACAACCTGCTACAGAGATGAAATGGAATGCTAACGAATGACAGATGTCTCCATGCCCAGCACAGAAATAAGTGCCATGTTAAGTAACCCAATGGTCTCAACATTGCCGGCTATGTGCACAAAGCAACACCTCAGCTTCCAGTTATTGATAAATTTGTTGATCAGCGCTCACTCTGAAAATGGGCTTCCATGTCATTCCACTGAATTGGCCAGGAAAGATTTCACTTATTGGCTTTAAGAGTTGGGAGTAGGGATCCCCTTTTTGACACACAATTATAATGATGAAAGCAGTGAGACCTCAAAAGTCTATTTCAGATCTAAATCTCCAAGCTCATCATCTTTTAGTTTTCCTTTTAAAAAGACAATCACAAGCCATCAGAAAGGAGACCAAGAGTGTGTATAAAACTCTCTTCACTCAAGGTCCATCACTAATGCTGGGAGAGTGTTCACTTCTGAAAAACAGCCAGCAGCTCTCCGATATTCCACATAGGAGCACAGATGCGCTAACTCTCTCTACAGAGATTTTGAGAGCTTCCTCTGTTCAGCTAAGTTGCTTATTTTAGGCTCCTGTGATTTCATGGGTATAGGGAACACCCAGCATAGAAACTCCCATCCACTGATGCATCTTGTCTGTAACTTACAGTCTTAGAGAGTCACTGGGACACTGAGGAGGGTCAATGCTTATTAATGGGCTAATGCCCACTTAGTAGAAAGTATTCCTGAAGGCAAAGACTGTCTCATTTTTATCTTGGTTCACCAGCTACTTAGGAGAGCACCTGACATAGAGCAGGGACTGAAAAAATGTTTATTGCTTGACTAGTAGATTTATTGGAAGACATGCATGGAATTAAAGCTGAAAAGAACCTCACAAATAGGCCACCACTCCAAGCCCCTCCCTTTACAGATAAAGAAACTGAGGACCAGGGAGATAATAGACTAAAACTGAGGAGTTCTGACTCCAAAGTCTCCTCCGTTGTCTGAAGGTGGAACGCTACTTAACTCTGCTTCTCCAAACCTTTTATAACAAATTATAAAAATTCTTATCAACATAATGTGTATTATTAAGCCAGTTTTAACCTAGCCCACTTTAAATGGGCTAACTCTTCTCTACCCTGACTTACAGGATGAAGACTTACAAGTCAAAGACCTTTGCAATAGTTGTATTTGGCTGAAGCCATCGTCACTGACCAGATAACATTCTAAACTCATCTGTACAGATGGCAAGAGGGTGCAAAGGTCAATAGTACTGAGTACGTTATTCCTCCCCAGATCTTGGGGTCTTTGGAACAGACAATCCAAGTGTGTGCACTAAATACTGATGGGACTTTGTGCAGAAGCAGGGATGGGCAGTATGTTTCCTTTATCCTTTAGAGTTGTCCTGCAAGTTGGTCCCAAGCCCCACACCCAGCTTGGCCAACTGCCTCAGTTGTCAAAGGGCCCACGTCCCCACTGATTATTGTTATTTATTTACTCAAGGTGACGTCAACAAGGTGGGACTTGGTCCAGTTCCAAACGATCCATTCTCATGACCTAAAATTTTGGCAGCCTTCCTTTTTGGAAGTAAAACTTTCAAGTCAAAAGGCTTCAGGTTACTAGACACTTAAAAAAAAAAAAGTAGCTGAGTTCCATTCATTTAAATCAGCTTACAAAATTTTATTGTTTCATTATTCCTAATTTTTATCAGGTGAGTATTTAATCATCCTAGATAGACAAACACAACTAGAGTGTCAGGACGTTTTAAGATCATTCACAGCTGAGTTGGGGGAAGGGGATGTGGGAGGGGAAATTTGTAAATACTTTCTCTACTGTCTTTATCTCCAACCTTGACTAAGAAATAGTGTTCAGGTTAACACACCCACGCACAGTAGAGAAAGTGTCTTTTTATAGGAAAAAAAATTTCCTGATAATGTCATTTCTATCACTTGATGACCCTTCTGTTGGGCACAAAGAAGCCTTCCTTTGGCAAACTTGGTTCCTCCAAAGGGCTTTTGTCACTGGATTGGGAGGGGGGGGAAGTAGATGTATTCAATTCCTTAAAATTTAATTCTTGAAAGTAGTTAACCGTTTCAGATGGCTTCTGATGCTTGCCAGCCGAACCAATTCAAGGGGGCGACCCTTAAAGGGGAGACCCTAATGAATCTCTCTCTAAGAATCACAAACAGAAAAAGACCACATCAAAACAAATCGTCAGCTTGAGGCTGTTTGTTTGTCAGGGGGGAGGCAAAGAGCTGTAACAAATGATTAGGCTCGGTGCATGTTTTCCGATCTCAAGTGCCCACGAACGTCACCAGCTGGTTGACACTGTCAAGCTTGCCCAAGCCCTACCTTCATTTCTATGACAGTCTGAAGAGCCTTCGTCTTTGCCGGTTCCGGCTGAAGTTGGGTCCTCCTGTGCAGCTCCTGTGGAGGGACACGATAGAAGTAAGCCTGACGGTTCATCCTCCCATCATCCAGGAGCTCAGACAGCGTGCCCCAGCGTCCCCCAACCCCAGGCTCGCTGGGCACCCAGCTGAAGGCTACAGGTGCTACTACTCCCCAGCAGCCCACTGATCGCTCTCCCTGTGCTGCCGCTGCCTGGAGGCTAGGTTACAGGCAATGGAGCTGGCACATGCGCGATGTCTAAAACTTCCGTCAATAATTAATGCCAACTGTGACAAAGACAGCAAGGAAGCCGAGCCCAAATCCCCTTCAACACTGCTGCATGTGCCCAGACAGCCTGGCCTCCCCCAGCCAATCACATCACTTCGGGATCCTCATACCCAGGCCGAATAAACAAAGGGAGGAAAGGACCTGGGTGAATACAAACCCACACCAGGCACCGCATTAGCTACCAGGGTTCAAAGCAAGCAATTAAGAGTATTGGCGATACAAATGTGGCACTCCTTCGAGCAGCAAATTGGTTTGATGGAAGACAGTGAATGCCTTGCCTTCTACTTTCCAATTGCATCTGTGGCTGATAGATTAATATCCCAGGAGAGAAAAAAGGCAAAGTATGGATAACAGTGCAAACTGGCTTTAAAGGCAGCAAGGGGAGAAGAAGAGAGAGAGAAAGACAGAGAGAGAAAGAGTGAGAGAGTGAGAGTGAGAGTGAGAGAGAGAGAGGCTGCTAGGAGGTATCATGGCACAGTGGATGGAGGGCAGCTTTAGAAATGAGGAACACCTAGGTAAAAGTCCTGCTTCTTGCCAATAATGGCTTTGCGACTCTGGACAAGTTTACCACCCAGCACTCCAACTCTCTGATACTCTTAAATTTCAGAGAAGGTGCTGACCTGCTTTGGTAGAGGAGTTTCCCTGTCCAGGAAGATCCCTTTCCCCATACTTATGAAATCATAAGAAAATCAGCATTCATGTTGTCCATGCTTAAAAAGGGGGAAGAGAGAGAGAGAGAGAGAGACAGAGAGAGAGAGAGAGAGAGAGAAGGAAAGAAAGTCAAGGAATAAAACCTGGAGGGTTTTTTGACAGGTAGATCATTCCTTTAGCTTAAAAACAAGCTTAATATTAGCAATTTTACAATTCAAAGAATCTTTCTCCCTTCTCATTTCCTTGCATTGTCTCAAAGAACAGTTTCTTTATCAATCATTACCCAAGAAAAATATCCAGAATCTAGGAATCAGAGAAATGCAAATCAAAATAGCCCTAAGCTATGATCCCACACCCATCATGTAATCAAAGGTACTAAAAATGGGAAACTTCTTGTTGAAGGAGGTGTAGGATAAGAGGCAGCAAGAAGCTGGCTGGTCCAACTGATCTGAAAATGAATTTGGAATTATGTAAGAAAATTTGCTAAATTGTTTATAAACTTTGATCCAGAGATAGGACTATTTGACACTGTATCCCAAGGAGATTACAGCAAGAAAAGACCCAGTCAATATTGACAAAAATACTCAAGATAGCATTGTTTGTGATGACAAAAAAAGAAAAAAAAAACCTGTAAGCAAAATATGTACCCAGTGACTAGGGAGTAGAGGAACAGACTATGATACATTCATTTATGGAATAGCATTGCTCAGTATGTAATGGTGCATATGAAGACATCGGAGGAACATGGAGGACTTGTAAGAAATGATGCAGAATGAAGCAAACAGAGCCAGAAGAATAACAACCACAATGGATACACGAGGTAAAGAGAGTTACCAGGAGGTGCACTGACACTCTCCATACTGTCAAAGAAAAAGTCTTCACCCCCCCCTTAATTTAAATGAATGATAAATTCTTTTCTCAAGTAATATATTCGAATGAAACCTATCTTCTTTTAAAAACAAAGAGCAGTTTCTTGCATTTAAACATCTTTCCTTTTCCCCTTATCATTCTTACCTATTAATTGAGGGAGACAAAAGTTGGGAAGGAAGACCCATAGCTTAAGTTTCACATTTCTGTTTCTTTCATATCTGTTAACATTTTAAAACTATTCATTTACAGCTGACTATGGCTCTTCCCTTGAGGAATACGCAAGAGTTCCCACATCATCTCATTCAAAGTTGGTAAGTTACCAACTTTATTTAACTTTCCCCCTTAGGAAACTGGTCATCAACATAGGACATGGTTCACAGGATCAAAGGATTTTGAGATGGAAGGAACTTTAGACTTTAATTATAGTTTCAAGATCACATCATAAGAACTACAAGGGAATTTACAATTAAGAGTAACAAGGTGGCTTAGTGAATGGAAAACTGGACTTGGAATCAGGAAGACTGTTCAAATCCTGCCTAAAACTTTTACTAGCTGTGTGATGGGGGCAAGTCACTTAACTATTCAGTCTCTGTTTCCTCATCTATAAAATGGGGATAACAACAACACCTTCATCTCATTGTTATGGTGAAGATCAAATGAGATATTGCATGTAAAGTGGCTTTGGAAAAATGTAAACCACTATATAAAGGCTAATTATCTAGTACATGTCACCAGGCCTGAAGTTATTCAGTAATAGTGAGAGGAAGAAGAAACAATATTAGTGGCTCCCTAACCCCTGACAAATTTATCTTTGCGTGTGTTTAAATTCATTTTAAATTAACTTTTATTTTATTTTCAATCTGACATAAGTAATAGAGACATCTTCTGCCTTCTGATAAATGTATCTGAGATAGATAGGCAGTTTCTTGAGACTAGACAGCTGTTACACCCTTAAAGTGATTCATGTGAAGACAAACGTTTCTGCCAGAAGAAACCTAGGAGGCATTACTAAGGATTATGAACTCCTGAGCAAGAAACTTAAGTCCTTGAGGGTACAGGTGGGGTTCTCATCACTACTGTTGATTGAAAGCAGAGGATACAGAAGAGAAAGACAGATTTGGGAGGTGAGAAGCTGGCTAAGAAGATGAAGTCTGAGAACAGGATTTAGATTTCCAGACCGTGATCTTTATTTTAATAAAGAAAAGATGGGCTCTTGGCCAGGGATGGAGTATACCTAACAAGGGCTAGTAAAAATATATTTTTCCTGGAGCTTCACAAGTCTGAGCTTTAAGAGAGACAGGAGGGAGAAAACTGCCCACACGTCTGCCTCCTCTGATGACATAGAAAGATACATTCAACACTGAAGAAGAAAAACAGGGGAAAACCAGGACCCGGTGAGATGGCAACAGCCCACACTCCTTGCACATGATGCAGAGAGGATCCCGTTCGGGTGTGCTTTGGAGAGATCCCTTCCTACCCTGAGATCCTGGGATTTGGGACTTGGGGACATAATTCCATGTGGTGGAGTCAGAAAAGGGAGCTTGGTCCTGGAAATCAGAATTACACAAAATAGATTTAGAGCTGCCATGGGCCTTATAAGCCACCTAACCCAACGCCTTCGTTTTATAGATGAAGAAATTGATGCTCGACATAGGTTAAGGGACTGGCCATGGGTCAAACAACTACCAAGTATCAAGCGTGGGATTTTAACCCAGTTCTTCCCAACTGCAGATCCTGTACTCCCACAACTATGACATGCTGTCTGATCTGAGGACACTTGGGTTCTAACCTTGACTCTGTCCCCATCTAGCCATGTGACATTGGGCCGGGCACATTCCCTCTCCAAAACTTGGCTTGTCCATCCACACAATGAGGTTCAGACTGAATGAAGCTCAAGGGTTCTCCCCACTCCAACATGCAAGGAAATCTCTCTCCTTCTTTTGGCTGGGCACAATGTCCTGCCACTGTATTCAGCACCAGCCTATAAAAATTCTTTGCCATCTGCATTTAACCTGGGGCTGGGAAGATTACAGGCTTTTAAAGCAGCAAAGTTAACTGTTTTCTGATCCTAAATTTTATGGCCACTGAGATCACCTCAGCTCCTAAGGCAAATAGGAAAATATTTTATGCATCTAGGCTACAGCTTACAATCCACATGCTCATCCTTGGCAGTTTATGCCCCTCAAGGGGAAGGGCTGCGTGCAGTAAGTGCTTGCTAAGGCATTGTTAAATGTGGCTTCCAAGAACAATACTCTCCCCATAATTAGCCACATCAGTTTCAGTTGTTTCAGAGACAAAAGTGATCTTAACTTTATGTGCACGCCTGCAGTTCTTGTCTGTAGGCCAAAATATTCTAAATAAACTTTTAGATATGTTTCTGGGTGTGATAATTGCCCCCTATAAAGTCTTACGTATATAGAAGTCAGATCTTCTTGATGTATTGAAGAATTTCTCCCCAAAGCATTTAGAATCATAGGACCTATGGCCACTGAGTCCAGTCCAACCCTGAACCTAGAATTCCCTCTGAGACATCCTGCATCACATGAATGATCTCTAGCAATGGGGAGATCTTTGAGGGAAGGGACTTTGTTTTTTCGTCTCTCTTCACATCCTGACCACTTGCTGGTGCCTGACAGATAGGAAGTATTTAATAAATGCTTGGTGACTGACTGCTTATGGGGAAAGGCGGCAGACCTATCCTACAAGGATTTGGGGGTGAGGGTGTAGAGCTCAGGAAAAAAGGTCAAGTCTGGAGACTCCCACCAGGGGGTCATCACTGAAATCAGAGTAAGTCATAGATAGAGAGCTGGGAGGAACCCAAGGGGCCATCTCAGTCAACTCTCATTTCACAGGTGAGGAAATTGAGGCCCAAAAAGGTCAAGGGACTTCTCCCAGGTCACACACAGGTAATCAGTTTCAGAGGTAGGATTTGCAACTCCACAGCCAACTGTTTTTTTCTCCTACACTATCAGAATGAATAAGTTTGCTACCAGAGAGAGTACATACAACAAGAAGAGAAATAGGAGCACTCAATCAATTAGAATCATTTGCTAAGCTCCTACTATCAAGAATGGACCCTCACAGAACATCTGTATTAAAGAGTCAAGGAAAGAATAAGGAACCAGTGGAGGAAATAAAAATAGATGGGATAAGAAATATGAGGAAAATCAATTGAAAGGGATCTCAGTGGCTAAGTAGTCTGACCCATTCCCAAAAGAAATCACCATATAACATATCCAGCAAGTAGTCATCGGAAGAGTATATCTCTCTGAAGCCAAGGGCAGATAGAATATCTAAGAGGAAGGAGTAATCCCAGGATCCTAACTGAACAGGAGGGGCACAGGGAAAGGGTTCCATCTCTTACCACAATTAACGAAATCACAGAAGGCCTAGACACCTCAAATAACTTGATTAGTCAATCAACAGGGACCATTAAGTTTTAAAATAAGATGTACTTATACCCCATAACTTTATGGTGCCAATACCCCTTTGATTGAATCATAGACAAAATCAATCAATAGGAATAGGTGTTAAGATATTTTCCTACAATCATGTCAATAAATCCTTAATCAATTAAAGAGGATTATAGGCTTTGGCCACTAGATGAAGGTTTCTAACAGCAACACTGGAAATGTTTTGTAATAAAAATTCACACCCATTAGGTTTATAATTAATAACAGCAAGTCAGTGTAGTGTCAAAAGACCCCAAGTTAAAGAACTGAGTTGGAGACAGAGACCCAAAAGGTGATCAAATAAGAGTGAGAAGGAAGGGATTATTCTCTCCCTCTCTCTCCTCTTCCTGCCCCTGTCCCATGTCATCAGAGAGAATGGGTTAGTATCAAATAATACATGCAACTAGGACCAGAGAAACTTGACCCATAAGGAGACAATGCCCCAACCAGGAGCAGAGATGCCCATGGAAGGTAAAGAGATGTGGAAACATATTTATCCAAAGTTAGCTGCATGTGTAGCCTATGAAGAGAGAAAGGACTTCTAATATGTGGAGTTTTTGAGGAATAATACCTTCTAGGAGTGTGATTTCCACCCCCACCCCACCTCACCCCCCTACACACACACACACACACACACACACACACACAGCACAGTGCCAGCCATTGACTATGGAAAGGCACAGAGCCTCAGAACCCACCAGAGAACTCCACACCTAAGGGGAACTTCATGAGGACTCCATGAAGGGAAGAAGGATTTCCAACACCAGAGGTTAAGAGGAAACTCTATCACATGTGGGCCTTTTGCAAGTGCGCCTGTCACTGAAGCAAGGGGTGAGAGGAAGAGACACACCCTTGGAGGCCAGAGGGAAAAAGCCCTTTCCTTAGCAGGAGGTAGAATTGTAAAATACAGTAATTCATTATTCTTGAACTTTGGACCCACCCTTTTCATGGATGGTGTGTGTATTTACAGGAAAGCAAACCTCAGCTTTGAAAGTAAAACCTGTCAGTATTTTTAAGGACCTGTTATGTGCCAGGCACTGTACTAGATAGTGGAGATACAAATATATTGAATAAAACAATCCCTCCTCAGAAATAGCTTATACTCTAATGACAAAAAATGTTTTTGTAACTACTATTCTTATATCATCTTAGTCAATTCCTTTTCTAAAAGCTAATGAAGTCTATTGGCTGATCGTTAATGGAAAGTATACTAGTGGGGGCCTGTGAATTATAATGTCAAAAGTTTGGCCTCCAAGAGTAGGCCCCTGGAAACAACAGTAGCCACTACATGTGAATCTCATTGAAGAAGTGGGCCTACACAGGGTGCTATAATAGGATCATAGATTTAGAGCTGGAGTAAATCCAATCCTCCAGTTTTACAGATGAGGAACTGAGGAACAGAGAAGTTAAGAGATTTCCCCAAAATCACACAGGTACTACTCTAAGTAGCAGTCAGGATGCAAACCCGGTCCTGCCAAAGGAGGTGGTCCTTAGGTCACCTGTTATCATGTCCATCAAGTGGAAATGTTACATTTCATGAGGACCGTTTTACAATACGGACATCATTTTAAAGACCACCTTTCCAATGGAGGTCAATCATGGTTATGAACACAGAAAAAGTGACATTTTTTGTATTATTAGCCAGGATCATTGGATGAGAGATTTAGAGTTGGAGGGGACCTTCCTAGAAACCATCTAATTCGATCCTGTCATTTTACAGATGAGGAAGCTGAGAGGCAAAACGATTTCCTAAGAATTGCCCAGCTATTAGGAATCTGGCAGCATTCAAACCCAGGTTTTTCTGACTGCAATTTAAGAACTCTGGCCACTACAACACAACGCCTTCAAAAAAAACAAAAGGTTAAAAATAAGATTTTTTTCACCTAGGAAACCTTTCCAAATTAGTTACTGACAGCAAGAACAGTCTGGTCACCTCTCCCCACAAATATTCTGAAAGTTTTTTCCCATACCTCCTCATTACTACGTACCCCGACCTGGGTCTCCATTGGAGCCTGGTATATCTTGACCTATTGTCAGGTAAGGATGCTTTTCCAAGCCCAAATTTCAAGACCACCAGGAAAAAATATAATTAAATTAGGCACTGGACTTGGGGTCAGGGATGTGACCCTGGGCAAGTCATTGAAAGGGGAAGGAGACAAGAAGGAAGGGAATAAGGATTTATTAAGTGCCTTCTATGTGCCCAGCACTATTCTAAGCACTTTTATAAATATTATCTCATTTGATCCTCACAGCAGCCCTATGAGGTAGGTGCTAATATTATTCTTATTTTACAGTTGAGGAAACTAAGGCAACACAAAGGTTAAGTGACTTGCCCAGGTTCATACAGCTAGCAAGTGCTTGAGGCTGGATTTGAACTCAGGTCTTCCTGATTCCAGGCCCAGACATCTAGCCACTAAGCCAGTCATGCCTCTCTATGGTTCAGTTTCTTCATCTATGAAATGGGGATGAACTCTCTCTTCACTAAATTCCCTACCAGCTCTGAATCTATGGTCCTGTGACCCAGGGCTGGGAGACCTCCCCAAAGCAGGGGGGACAAACTGTCTTCATCCCAGACCACCAGACAGAACTCCCAGGGGCACAGTCAATGGTGACTTCCCAGCGAAGGCCTTCCAGAGTAATCCAACCAGACTATCTATTTCTAGATATTTCCAGAACCACGTTCACCCATGTAGCTCTCTGACCACCCTGCCGCCCAGCTCCCTGGGGTGTAGGAGAGGAACAAGAGAGAACTGAGCCTCCTGGAAGCTGTTGTCAAAACAGGCCATTTCAGAGCGAACAGCAGGACCCAGGACAGGAACGAGCCGGGAGTTCCTTCCAACACCTCCACAAGCCAGATGGCTTCTGCCACTCCCCAAGAACAGAAGACGCTCCTCCGGCTGACAGTCCCAGGCACAGAACCAAGCCAAGTACCAACAGGGTACTTCCAGGGTCCGAGCCATAGGTGAACACAAGGGAGCAGAGGCCTCCGGGGGCAGATCTGGGACTGCACGCTTGCTCATGCTGAAGCCGGAAAGAACATGGTAAAATCATAGATGCTTGATCTGAGGTCTGTGAACCTTTTTGTCCGTTATTTTGACATACTTGACATGATGGCACACTGACCATTTCAATATCATTGGTTCCTTTGCAACATTATGCCTTTTATTTTATGCATCTAAAACCATTATTCTAAGGAGGGGTTGATGGGCTTTCCCAAATTTCCAAGAAGTCCATGATCCGAGAAAGGGAAGAATCCTTACACTAGGAAAGATATAGAAGGTAGGTGGATTACTATAAGTGTATATACTAAATATATAAGTGTAGACTTAGATTATGGAAGATATAAAAGGTATACAGATAAGTTTAATATCAGTGTGCATATATATACACTTACAGATACATATAATTATCTACATAGTTTCTATATCCCTCACAGTATAACTATATATTTAATTACGTATTAAGCATACTCATATATAGATATGTATATATATACACACACATAGGTGTATGTGTGTTTATGTATGTATGTATGCATACATACATACATACATAAACACACACAGCGTTGCCGTGAAGATAAAATGAAATAATATATAAGGTGTTTTGCAAATCTTATGGTGCTGGTTAATTACTATAATACATACTGCATAATATATGCTATAATACTACAATAATTATTATAAAAATAATAAAAATTATAATTATTATTACTGTTACTATTATTAGCATACCATCCTAGCTGTGTGACCCTGGACAAATCACATAACCTCTCTCAGACTCAGCGCCCTCATCTATAAAACAGAACAATAACAGCCCCTCCCTCGCTGTTTGGTTGAAAGGATCAAATGAGATGGTATGGAGGGCATATAATGGTCCACCATTGTTGTTGTTGTTGTCATTATTATCGTGGAGAACCTTAAATGCCAGGGTGTAAGCTGGTATTTTTATTTAAATGAGGCAGGTTTTTTGTAAAGCCATATTGGGAGAAAAAGGAAGGTGGAAGAAGGGAGGGGCCGTTGGCTTGGGATGGACCAAATGATGACTGACAAGAGAGAGAAGACAATGCTGCTCAACAATTTTTTGGGCTTGTTTTCTCTGCCAAGGGGAATAATCTTTGCTCTGGAAATAGTAGAACAAAAAGGGCTGATAGGAAACTGATAGATACAATAAGGAAGGAAATACTAAGAGAGGACCGAGTTGCCCCTGTTGAATTCAAGTCACTAGACCCAGACACAGAATGACTTTGGGGACTACTGAGCCATTCTCTGACGTCTCACAGAAGACGCAGAAAATGAGAGAAATACTTCACGACTAAAAGGAAGGGAACAGAGTTGGCCAACTATAGGTCAGTGAGCTTAACTTCAACAGCTGGAAAGATTCTAGAACAACTCGTTGCACATGTAATTAGGGAGTATTAGGAAGGAGAGATTGTCAAAAACCAACACAAGTGTCCCCAAGACCAAGCCATGCCAGACTAACCTTGGAGGCCACAAGCCACAGGCTAGTCAATGAAGCCAATCCTTGGCAAAAGTCTACGATGGGTAGTTCGGGAATACTTTGGGGGGAGAAAGGGCATCACAATGAGTTAATGTGGATTCAATAAGATCAAGTCATACAAGACTCATCTCATTTCCTTTGATAGGGTTAGCTGATGAGCACATTTCCATTTAGCTGCCAAGTCTTGCCTACTGTATCTCAGTTATCATCTCCCACATCCAACCCCTTCCCTCCACTCACACAGCCACCACCGTAGTGCAGGCCTTCATCTTCTCTCACCTACACTATTCAATAGCCTTTTAATTGGCCTTCAAGGCTCACTCTCTCCCCTCTCCAACTTGCCCTCCCCACGGCCATGAAAGGGATTTTCCTGAAGTGCAAGTATGACACCCTCTCACCACCACCACTCAAAAAACTCCAGTGGCTCCCTATTGTCTACAGAATCAAATATTCACATTTCAAGCCTTTCACAAACTGACCCCTACTTACCTTTATAATAGCCTGGTGAACTATTATTTCCACTCTTGCATTTTATGGTCCTACACCTTCCATCCTTTTTGTTGAATTCTCACACTTGAAAACCAATCTCCCTGCTATCCCCATGCCTGAAATTTACTCCCTCACCTCATCCTTGGAGAATCCCTGGTTTCCTTCAAGACTGAGTTGAAGTGCTATGTTCATCCCAATCTTCCCCCCAAGATAAGAGTCTTCACTCCCCAAATTCCCTGGCATTGATTTGGTATATATTTGTCTATGTACATGGTGCCTCTACCAATAGAACATAAGCTCTTTGAAAGCAGGAACTATTTCAGTCTCGCCTTTTGATCTCCAGTGCCTAGTGCAATGCCAGGCACATAGTAGGCACTTAAGAAATCCTTATTCCTCGATTGATTGGACAAGAAGTGGGAGGTCAGAGCAAGCAATTCGATCTCCTATTTTCTTCATTTTCAAAATGGAGAAAAGTGCCTGCTGCTGCCTCGTTCCCAAGGGCCTTGTGAAAATAGGTGAGATTCTACGTGTGAACGTGTTCCGTTATCTCGAGGGGAAAGCGACTTTATAAATCCAGCCTATTAAACAAATGGAGTGTATCCTCTATCACCCTTATGCAGTGATGGCCAGCTCCTTCCCGAGCAGATCTGGTTACAGCCCCTGGGTCAGCAGTCACTTTCTGAACCAGCGTCCTAAATGATATCGCAGATGACGATGCCAGTAACACGATATCGAGGACCAAAGTGCTTATGGGGAAGCAATCAGGAAAATTAAAATAAATTAAGCCGTTCAAAAATAATCAAGTTGTCCACAGAGGCAGAATGGGAGGTGGGGGAGAGGGAGGCATTGGGGTCCTTCAGTCTCACTGTAATGGACCTTCCTGGTGGCCAGCTGTCCTGGACCCATCGCTGAGCTGACAAATGCATTCACATTCACCCAATCATCATCACTCACTAAATGAGGCCCCACTACCATAGCGTTCTTCTCAGAGCCTTAGATAAATGTTTCTTCAAGGTAGTAAATCATATACCATATGTTAGAAATCACCCCAACATACGTGTAAATGGGAATATACACCCTTTTGTCCTTTCCCAAACAGTGGAAGGGATTTTGGCAGCCTGGCTCCCATTAAAATCAACGGGAGTAACGTTTCTAAGTCTCCATGCAATGTGCCATACCCCTGGGAGTAATATGTCATGACGATGCTTTTCAAGGGTAAGGGGATAGCTTGTTTTTATTTTTCATTTCTTTTTTTAATGGGTGCTCAAAACAAAGAGAATTGAATTAAGAGTACCTAGCTAAGTAGGAGAGGCACACAAAAAGTCCTTAATGGGACAAACTGGCCATTGCAGTTATGTGTACAGCAGATAGGAACAGCATTGTGGCAGAGGACAGAGGGGCAGGGAGGGAGCAGGGAGCCTAAAGAACTCTGGACATCCTGGTAGCTTTTTGAGATTTCTGCCTGCAAATACTTGTGAGTGACTCAATTTATTTAGCTCAGCATGTCTCTGGCCTTTGAGAAATGATTTCACTACAGGGAGACTGTAACCACTATCTGGAAAGGCTGATGAAACTCAGGAAACAGAAGCAGGGTGTCATGGTGATTAGTGCTAGCCCTGGAATCAGGAAGAGCCAAGTTCAAACCCTGCCTCTAACACTTACCTTGAGCATCTAAGTCTCTTGCCCTCCCTGTACCTCAGTTTCCTCAAATGAAAAATAAGGGGGTTGGACTCAAAGACCTATGAGGTCCCTTGCAGCTCTAAATCTATGCTCTATGACTACCCACTGCTACACTGTTAAGCCTGATCCCTCAAAGAGTGGAACAGAAAGAAACTATAAGAGAAGAAGAGAGACAGAGACAAATGGGGAAAGAGCAAAAGACAAAATAAAAAGAAAGGACAAGAGGAAAAGGAGAGAGAAAGATGATTTTTCATGATGTGTCTACCTTCTATTCCACATCTAACAAGAGCTCATCTAGAAGAGCTTCCTACCGGGGCATAAAGTGGATTGTGGAATTAGATAGATACATAGATAGATAGATAGATAGATAGATAGATAGATAGATAGATAGATAGAT
>NW_020954595.1:2237982-2245046 GCF_900497805.2 Vombatus ursinus | reverse complement strand
GATAGATAGACAGATAGATGGACAGATGAATGGATGGATCTGTGTATATTTTATAGGTGTGTATATCTAGGTTATAAATTACGGAACTTTTCATCCTGCTGTTTCTCCAGGTTAGTACTTGCATGGATTGTTTTTAGATTAAGACACAAAAGAGAGAGGGTGAAGCTGCTTCTCATAGAGCCCATAAAGTCACATTTACTAATGTTAACAGATGTCTCTACACATGAGTTATCTTTGCAGTTAGAGGAGAAGATGCCAGCCTAATGTTGTGAGTTAGAACCACAGAAACACATCTCCAAGTGAGGTGACATCACAGGGCCAGTGAGTCCCAAGAAAATACAGTGGAGGGTGGGGTGGGCATGGGGGTAGCAATCATCAAGAACTCTGTTGCTCTCTGGGTCTCCTGGCTTACAAGGACCTAACAGAACTTTGCAGTCTGTAGACAGCTTAGAGACAACAAAACCTATAGCCTGGCTAGCCAGAAAAAGTCATTTAAATAGCAAACTACCAAGTGACTGTCTAGAGTTTAGAACTCCTCCTTCTATCCTGTCCAGCCGAGTGCTGATGTCCCTTCGCAACTGAGGACGGATTTCTTGAGGATTACCACCCCCATCCCCACCCCCACCCCCCCCCTCCAATGTGATACATGTCCCAGCTGGAAAAAGTCCTGGGCCTCTCATCACATTCTTTTTTTTTCCTATTCAGAAGATGTCAGAAGAGATCAGTGAGGGCAAGGGCTATGCCTTCTCCAAATTCAGCATCCTTCCTCTGCCTTGTTTACTTTAATTATGTCTCATAAGTTTGAATTGAGGTGATAGGAGTGAAGTGATGTGAATTGCAGGTCAGAAGCATCTAAGGCATTCCTCTACGCAGGTGCACGTATGACTCCCCACCTGTTCTATTCCTCCTCCACTCAAGAGGCTGAAGGGTGGAGAATCTCCACTGGGAACAGTATAAGGGACTCACTCTAAGACCAAGGAAGGTCATTCACATTAGCAACATGCTCCAGGAAATTTGCCAGCGGGTTCTTAATACCCCAGAATCACAAAGAAGCCTAGAAATTGTTTACAGGGGCAGCTGGGGGTGCCAGAGTGCACAGAGCACTGGGCCTAGAGCCAGGAAGCCCTGAGTTCCAAGCTGGTCTTACACACTTCCTAGCTATGTGCCCTTGGGCAAGTCACTTAACTTCTGTTTGCCTCAGTCTTATCTATGAAAAGGGGATAATAATAGCACTTCTCTCCCAGAGTTGTTGTGAGGGTCAAATGAAATAATAATTGTAAAGCATCTAGCATAGTACCTGGCACATAGTAGGTACTGTATAAATGCTACCTGTTATTATTTTTTATACCCATTGACCACTTCAAGCAAAAATATGAAAAATATCAAATGCAGTTTTTAAAATATGAAAACTATTTTAATGGCTAATAGCTATCACAAAAGGTACCCCACACTAGTCAATTCCTCCCACCAGACATATCCAATGTGAAACCCAAAGTCTGGTGTTCCATCCCAATCACCAGATCTCACAGCAGCTGAGAGCCAGAGTTCCCAAGGGCCCATCACAGCTTATGGACATAAGAATTGTCCATAATAAGTTATCACTTCACCACCTAATGAATTCTCCAAATCAATTTTATTATTCTGGCTAGGGAGCCCTAATGAGAATTCTTTGTAAAAAGTAATATGGTGCAGTGGTTAGAGCTGCAGACTTGGCGTCAGGGGATATGGGTTTGAATCTTACCTCTAGCACTAGCTGGGTGAGAGTTAGCCTTTAAGAGCCTCAGTGTCCTCAGATGTCAACTGGGGATAAACGTACTTAATGCTGCCCAGCTCCCAGGGTTGTGCAGAAGAACACATTTTGTAAACATTGAAGCACATCATCATTATTTTATTTGTTGTTATTATTATTACTATTATTATTATTAATCATGCAAGGAGCTTTCGTTTAGGTCCATGCCAGCAAAGCCCCTCCTGACCTCACTGCCATTTTCAGACAATGATAAAGGGGGTGTTTTCTAGCACAGGTTAGACTGGACAGGAGCTGAGGTCCCTTCCAACCTGGAAAGTATAAACTTTAAATCCTAGAATTTCTGGCCTCAGACACTGACAAGCTGTGTGACCCTGGACAAGTCACTTTAACCCTGTTTGCCTCAGTTTCCTCATCTGTAAAATGAGCTGAAGAAGGAAATGGCAAACCACTCCAGTATCTTTGCCAAGAAATGGAAGTCATGAAGAGTCGGACGTGACTGAAAAACAAATCAACACCAGCAACAACAAAGAGATTCTCTGTCCCACTCACGATGGCTGTCTGAGATTCTCATCTCTCCTCAAGCCTCCCATAGCACTCCCTCTCCTACCCTCTCATATCAAATATCTCCGGCCCCATCTTCTATGAAGAAGATTGAAGTTATTTGCCATGAGTGCCTCCTCTATGTCCAATCAGTTAACTAATCTTGTCATTTCTATCTCCCCAACATTTATCACATTTACATATCCACTTCTCTCTATTCACATAACTGCTACCCTAGTTCAGACCGCCATCACCCTCTCACAATAGTCTTCCCGATTCCACTCCACCCTTCACACAGCAGCCAAAATGACTTTCCAAAAGCACAGTCCTGATCATGTCACTACCCTACTCAATAAACTCCGTTGGCTCCCTACTTCCCCTACAGGGGTGAGGAAACTGTGACCTTCTAGGTCCTCAAGTGTGGCCCTTCCACTGAATCCAAACTTTATAGAACAAATCCTTTTTATTAAGGGGATTTGTTCTGTGAAGTTTGGAAAGGCAGCAGGGTCCCCAGCCCTAAATATGAACTGCTCGGGTGAGCATTAAAACTCTTCTTGATGTGACCCCTTCTTATCTGTCCGGTCTCCTTACTTGTCACTGTTCCCACTTACTTGTCTATCAACCTGCATACAAGCTGTTCCCAACTGCTAACACTCCATCCTCTACTTGCCTGCCTTTGTCCTGTCTGCGTCCCATGCCTGGAATGCATGTGAAGGCACCTATACCTCTGAGAACACTGGTCCCCTTCATGATTCAGTCCAAGTGCCCCCTTCTACAGAAATCCTTCCCTGATGCCCCAGTGACTAGTGCCCTCTGTCCTCATGCTGCATAGATTCTGTTTATTCATGAGAGAAATGATTATTTTTCTCTTGTACTTAATAACTTATTATTGAATTAGGACCAAAGTTTTTCCCATTTTCTACTTCCTCATCCAGAGATCAACCAGTGTGGGAAATCTTGGGCAAAGACTTACCCAGGCTAAGAACTAATCAAAGACAGGGAAAGAAATCTAAATTTAGGTAAATGGGCAAATTCCTGTTCATCTTGTTTACTCAGACAGGTGTGGGGAAATGTGGATTCTCCCTTTTGTCAAACAGGTGATATGGAAATTGATGTTTCATTGACCATGAGTTGGGTGCTCAGTTTCAGTACCTCAAGACCCTCATTGTAATATAGCCCACCTCTCCTTGTAATATTCATCTTTCACTAATAGTTAACCAATCAGAGTTGATTGCCACTCTCAGGAACACCCACTCTTCCAAGAGCATATGAACTGTGAGCCCACCACTATGAGGGGGTCTTTGGAATTCGAGAGTGCCACTATTGTCTCTTAATGATAACATGTTAGCATTATTAATAAAATAAAATAACTACCCAGCAACTATGTCTCTTGAATTTGTTAAATGGCATATTCACACACACACAGGAATCCATTGTTAAAGTGACTACCTGCCAATGTCTCCCTCTCCTGGGTATCCAAGTGGCACCATGGGAAATGCAAGACTTAGCATCAAGATCCAAGTTCAAATCTTGACTGACATATGCTGGCCAGGCAAGTCACTTCATCTCAGTTCCCTTATCAGTAAAATGGGCACAACTGAACTATAGTATCTCTCTCATGGGGTAGTGATGATGGTCAAATAAGGTAAGTTAATAGTGATAGTAACGATTTGCAAACCTTAAAGCATTATGTGAATATCAGTTATTGACATTGTTATTAATAATAATAATAATAATAGTAATAATAACAACCAGTGTGACAGCCATGACCTTCTCAATACTAGGACTTATCACTAGTTGAATCCAGTAGCCCCAGAGTAAAGTTAGTAACCTACCACTGCCTGCTGGTCTCTTCTCCCAGCCTTCTCCTGGGGCCAACTCCCCATTTAGCTCTCCGAAGTCTATCAGCAGTCTAGAAACCTTATCTGCATCTGCTCTTGGCCCAGAGCTGATCTCATTAGGAGCTACTGACCTATTTAGCCAAGCCATTTGTTTACTGGCAGAATTAAGCCACAGTTCAGGTGCCTGTCCCTGGGATGGATTCTCAGGGTTACCTTCTTCCATCCGAAGGAGCTGATACACATTTCTCCTCCCCCTACTACAATTTGCCTTTTCGGCTACTTTTTAAGAACCTGAGGAAAGGAAGTTAGAAAGTCAAACAATAGATTGAGGGAATCTCATTAAAATCAGAACAGCAGATCATAAAGTGAAAGCCAGAAGGGACATTCCAGGCATGGGAAGAAGCCATACACCTTCAGAGAAGTGGGAAATGGAATGTCAGGTAAGGGGGACAGCAAAGAGGCTAACTGGGGTAGAAGGGGCATGATGGGAAATTGTCTGGAATCCTAGGTTGGGGCCAGATGGTGGAGGGCTTGGAATGTCAGGCAAAGGACTTTGTATTTTATCCTCAAGGCAAGAGAGAAGACAAAATGCTGAGTCATTCCAAGGATGAGAATCTCTTGTTCTTGATTATCAAAGACTGGAAAATGAAATTTGGGAAAAGCCATCTGGAAATATACAATTAGAGTTATAAAATGAATCATCCCATGTGTTCCAGCTATCCTCCTGCCATGACTATGCCCTAAGGAGGACATTAAAAAGAGAGGCAGATTGGGCATGGGGGAGAGGGACATGAGGTTAAAAAGTGGTCAGTCTACAAATATTCAGAATAGTTTTATCTGCAATGGTACAGAACTGGAAACAACCAAATGTCTAGTGTTTGAGGAAGGCTGAAGGGGAAGGGGTTTCATATTCTGTGATTAGTAAATATCAATCGAGTCACTCCTAGTTAATAATCAATCAATCATAGGCTTTAGGCTAAGTATGAAAGGGCCTTCAAATTCTTGCAGGAGAATAAAGTTCAGATAGGCCAAGGAGACGTGGCTACACCTTAGGGCCCTAAATCTAGACATTATCAAGCTACTGAAGTCATTTGAGAAGTTACAATAATTGTGGCTGACATCCCCGAGAAGGAACTGCCTGGGATGTGGAGGGTAGGAGTTAGGGGAGAGATGCCTCAGCTTTGGCTTTGGCCAGGCCTCCTCCCCACTATCTCCACCTCTTTTGCCAAAGGAGAACATACCAAGTTTCAAAGGGTCTGGAGGAACTTGGACCACCCATCTTCCCATCCATGACCTAGCTACATCCCCAGAACTGTTAATCTCAATGTCTATACTGGGAGCTAAGGACAGATGGACATGAATTCACCAGGCATAAAGGAAACTGCTTGAGCGCCCCACAAATGGAAGGAAAAGACTTCCCTCAATCAGGAGTTGTAAGTTATCCTTTACCACATTGCTCCCTAAGCTTGAGCCCACTTTCCCCTGGACTCCGTATGTACTTGTGGGAAAGTATCACAGGCTTTTGGGGGTAGATGTCTTACACTGTTCCTACAGTATCACCTTAGCAAATGCCCCTCCCTATAAAGCCTCTTAAGTATTGGTGACTAAATGAGTCTTAGCCGACAGTCTTTAGGGAAGCATACCAGGGCGGGGCTCAAGCAAACTAGCATTAGAGAAAGCCAACTCTCTGCCTCTCTCCCCAGAACCTCACTGTTGGGGAGCAGGGAGAAGTAGCTGAGCTCTGGGGGCCCAAATAGTCAGTGGGATCGACATAAAGACCCTCAGAACTTTCATGGGCTACACATAAATAATTGCCATGAAAAAGGGACAACTCCGGAAAGACAGAAAGTGATACAGAGCAAAAAAGGCTGAGTCAGAATAGCTATAACATCATCATCATAACAATAATAGTAGTAACTGTAGCAGACATCGTAGTAGTAGTACTAGTACTAGTAGGAGTAGGAGGAGGAGGAGGAGTAGTGTGCAATGTTTATAAAGTGTTTTATTTTCTTTGTGGCATTTGATCCATACAATAACCCTCTGGCACAGGTGCTATTATTACCCCTATTTTCCAGCTGGGGACACCAAGGCTGAGACAGTTTAAATGACTTGCCCAGGTCCACACAATTACTTACGTGCCAGAGTCAGGATTCCATACCAAATCATTCTGGACTTAAGTACAGTGCTCTATCCATTACAACACATTGCCTCTATAAGCATAACTCACAGCTGCACATGTGTAGTGCTATGGGGAAAAAAAAACTATTGCATTGGGCCCCAGAAGCCCTGTGTAGATAGGCAAATCACATCATCTTTCTTAGCCTGAGTCACGTCATCCATTCAACAGGAAGGATAATATGTCTAGGATCTACTTCACACGCTTGTAGTGAGGACCAAAAGAGAAAAATGTAAGGCAGAGCTCTTTATAAAGCCCCTAAAAGCTATAGAGTCGACAAGTACAGTCTTTGAAATAAGTCACAGAAGTCTGCTAAGTACCCAGACACAAACAGACAGGAATAAAGTACAAATAAAATAGTTTGGTCATTAGTGAGTTGGCATATTATTTTCCTTTTGGGCAAGCTATAAATAGCTAGAGTTTGCAGCTTTACATGGGATTCACTCCTTCTTTCATTGGTTGGTCTTATCTTCCATTTGTCTACTGGGGCAGTTAGGTGGTGCTGTGGATAGAGTGCCTGACCTGGGGTCGGGAAGACCTGAGTTCAAATCTGGCCTCAGACCCTTACTACCTGTGTGACTTGGGGCAAGTCATTTCCCCTCTGTTTGCCTCAGTTTTCTCATTTGTAATATGGGGATAATATCTCCCGGAGTTGTCGTGAGGATGAAATGAGGTAGTAATTGTAAAGTTCTTACGTCAGTGTCTGAGTATCTGGCATATAGTAAGCACTATATTTTAGCTGTTATTTATTATTATA
>NW_020954595.1:2182823-2237972 GCF_900497805.2 Vombatus ursinus | reverse complement strand
TGTCTTCATATTCTCTGCACCTAGCAGAGAGTCTGGCATATAGTAAGTACTTAATAAATACTTACTGTTGTTGTTGTTGAGGGGCAGTACTACTAATAGTAGTAAGTCCTTAATAGCAAGCAGTTAATTAAGCACTTAATGAATTCTTGTTGGAAAGAATTGGACTTCACCAACAAGCAAGCACCTACAACTCCTTGAGGGTGGGGGTGGGGGCGGGGGATACATTTACAAAGACTAAAACAATCCCTATGTTCAATGAACTTACATTTTATCATAGGAGACGGAAAGTGCATGTAAAGTATCCAGGGAATGAATACAAGGTAATCAGAGGGACAGGGTACTAGCAGCTGGGGAAATTACGAAGTGCATTTAAGTTCATAACAAAATTATTTTATAATAAAATGAATAAACTCCCTGGAGCTTTCCTGACACAGGAATTCACTGAACTAGACAGCGAAGCTCCGGATGCTGGACAGCTACAATCCGAGACGGCTAGACGTGGTATCTGAACTCAGAAGCAGAGGGAGACGCCCGCCAAGCTCGAGAAAAAAGCTCGCCGGGCAATCAGGGACACTACGGAAATCACACACGCGTTATTCTAAAGAGCTTTGGTCCTCCACGTCAAGAGCACTGTCAGGTACAAGACAGGCTGGTATTGTCGTGGGGGAGCTATTTCTTGAAAGACACAGCAGAAGGTTCTTTGTGCGAGTGAAACCTAAACCTACCTTGGAAAACATTTCTGTCCATTCACGGCTTATCAAGGGCTATCAGCAACAGGATCATCCAGTGTGCCCTTACTTACTTAATTAAACTGTCAGGATGTGCTTGAGAGACAAGAGGCAAGGAACGTGCCCAAAGCTGCCCTGCAAACGCACTGGAAATGATCGGTGGACCCCGGAACATAGCAGTGCAGGGCAAGACAGACCGGGGGAGAGGGGATGGCCTGGACTAATCCCTCCTGCAGCTCCTGGCTGACCCTGGGCTTCAGACGATCATGTTCAACCTCAGACTTCCCAATTAGGCCAAAGGGTACAGCCTGCTACTGCAGGTACATAAGACACAATTGTAATCAATGTGTGCTGCTCAACAGCCCAGGCCGTGTTATTTTAAAATAAATCCTTTAGGTTCTATTTTGAAACCATTTTGTAAATGAAGTATGGGTTGAATGTTTCCTATTTTACAAGGACATGTGCATATGTATATATACATATATATAGCCCTATTAATAATCTTTCTAATAAATTAGAATTGAAAGCCTGAAGTGTCCCACTGAACTAAAAAGCATCCTCTCCCAAAGTACAATCAGACATTTCATGATGTATAAACACCAAACTAGAAACAATGAGCTTGGCTCCATCTCAATTTGGTGTGATCCAATGTCTGGGATGTGGCATTCATCCTCAGATAAATACTTTCAAATCAACATGTGAACAGATACCTATTTCATTTGGCATGAGTTGAGAAAACACTGTCAGATTTTTCATGCTTTCTGAAATGGAATTCAATACACCGAAGGCAGCTACTAGCCGGCAAGGAAAACATTTTGTTTTGTTTTGTTTTTAAGCTGAATATGCTCTGGTCTCTAATTATAAAAGATAAGAACAATCCACATTAATATGGCATTTCAGGATGGTCAGCAAGTTGGAGAGGCAGTGGGGTACAACAGAAAGAGCACCAGCTTCAGAATCAGGGACTGAGCTCAAATCTGGCCTCTGTCACTTACGACCTGTGTCATTTTAGACAGCTCACTTAACCACTATAGGCTGCGATTTCCTCATTTGTGAAATGAGGGGGTTGAACTCAATGACCTCTGAGGTACTTCCAGTTCTAAAATGAAGATTCTATGATTTGTGGAATCAAAGAATCAAGAAATCCCGGCAGCTCAACACATACAGAGTAAGAATCAGTTCTGTAACACACCCAACAGGTGGCCATCCGGCTTTTTCTTAGAAACCTCCAGTGACGGGGAATATTCTATTCAGTCATTTTCCAGTCATGTCTGACTTCTGATGAGCCCATCCTTGGAATGGTTTGCCATTTCCTTCTCCACCTCATTTTACAGATGAGAAAACTGAGGTGAACAGGGTTAAGTGACTTGCCCAGGGTCACACAGCTAGTAAGTGTCTAAGGCCAGATTTGAACTCAGAAAGATGAGTCTTTTTGACTCCAGGCCCAGCACTCTATTACACCACCTGTGCGACCCTGGGCAATGTATGAATCCACATATAAAAACACCTATTGGGCCTCACTGACTTAGTTTTAAAATGTGATGTTATCGATGTTTTATTATATTTTTATTCATTTTGTTAAATATTTCCCTGTTACATTTTAATCTGAGTTTGGCCACTCTGGGAGTGTTGTGGATCACATACAGACCACATGTTTGACATTTTTGGCCTAAGAGACACTGGCAAGTGCTATCCCAAAACCTTGGAATGCTATTCTGTAGCATCTCTCTCATCTACCTATCCAATCACCCTGTTCAGAAATGAAATGGCAGTCAAGACCTGCTCTGGAAGAAGCCAGGCTGGCTGTTCTTGACCACAGCTTCCCTTTCTAAATACTAACAATCCAGCCTTTTATTAGTGTTCCCTAGAACTTTGCTAGGAATAGAAGTCAAATTTGTTGACTTCTCCGTATTCTGAAAATCAATCCACTAATGAGCATTTATTAAGCACCTACTATGTGCCAGGCACTGTGCTAGGCACAGGGGATACAAGTACAAAAGACAAAACAATCCCTACTCTCAAAGATCTCATGTATGTATAGTCTATATAGAATAAATATTCTAGAATATTAATCATTCTTAATATAACAGCATTAATATTAATAACAATATTTTAGAATAAATGTTCTAATAAAGAATAAATACCAATAAATACAAGGTAGTTAAATATGTTAACTTAGTTAGGAAGAAAGCAGTAGCAGATCAGGAAAGGCTTTCTGTAGAAGGCACTACTTGAGCAGTCTTGGAAGAGAGAGATTCTAGAAGGAAGAAGCAAGGAGCACATGCATTCCCAGAATGGGAGACAGCCAGTGAAGGGCCATGGAGTCAGGAGATGAAGTGCTCTATGGCACCTCTCCTGTTCTTGAGATCCTCCAAAAGTCCCTGGCAAGGGCTCAGCAATCACATGCGACAGTTTTCTCCTTCGGCTGGGATTTAATTCATCTGGCCCTGGGCTTGAACCCAGCAAAGACAGCTAAAAGCTGTTTTATCATCTGACTCAAGTCATAGATTTAGAACCGAATCAACCTTCAAGGCAGCCTAATTACACAGGATGACAGATTATAGAGCCAGAGTTAAAAAGAAACTTGGAGTTCAGCTAAGCCAAACCTTTCATTTCACAGATGAAAACCAGGAAGGTGAAGCATCTTGCTCGAGGACATAATCATCAGAGAGGCCAGAACTGATCCCTGACTCCAAAGCCAAGGTCCTTTCCAAATGCAACATGCTGCCTCCAACCCCTTCATTTCCTATGAGAGAGAACTAGGTCACAGAGAGGTTACTTGGATGGCCCATTCTACACAGACAATAAGTAACAAAGTCAAGATTAGAACCCAGGACCTCTGACTCCAAACCCATGTCACTACAAAGGATAACTCCCCTCTTGGGTTCTTTTTTAAGCTGTGGTCTAGGAAGAGACATTTCAGCTCAATAAAACCAGCCTACCCCTGAAGAATATTTCACATTCAATGGACAATGAATGACGCAATCAATTAACATTTATTAAGCACCTACTATATGCCATGTACCGTGTTAATCCATGAAGTGGGTGGGACTAAGAAAGGAAAGACTCCAAGATGGTAGATGAGAGAGAGTGTTAGGGGTTGTCTCTCTTACCTGGCCCCTCCATCAACTAAGTTTGGGAGAAGTCCAATGTCCTTCTCTTCCTAATCAGGGAAATAAATCCATTCTAATGGCAGAATCTTAGACTTCCTCAAGTCTCTCCCCTCTTCAGCCCCTCCTCCACACACTTGTCACACTGCTATTCCTAAAGTCCATTTCTGACCTTAACAGCAGTATTGTTTTAAGAACAACTTTGAGCAACTAAGTAATTTAGACTATTATAAATACCCAAATTAACTACAAAGGACATGTGAAGAAAGATGCTATATGCATCCAGAGAAAGAACTGATAAATAGAAGTATGTGTAGAATATATATATATATATATATATACACACACACACATCTATTTGTACCTAATGGTAGCTATCAAGGGGGGAAGGAAAAATAAATTTACATGATAACTTTATTATATGTTTAAAAGGAATAGTTTCATGTGCAATCATCTTTTTTTATTTAACTGTATTATGGAAATGCTTGTTTTATTTCATAAATTAAAAATAAAATAAATAAAGGGAAAAAAACAAAATAAAATAATTGTAGTTGGCAGGAACATCTCTGGTCACCAGGACAATTCAGCAGCTTCCTTGGGGCTGATGAGACACCACTACTAAGTTCATAAAAGATTCCAAGCATTGTCCTAGAAACTGAAATTCTGTATTTCACACACACACACACACACGCACATTCACATGAGCGCACACGCCAATTAATGTGAAGCTAAAAAGATCAAACAAAGAAGCCAAGAGAATCCAATGTCATGGATGTGACCCGGGGTACGTCCACTCTCTCAGCCCTGCTTTTGTCCTCTATAAAGTACTGGATTTGAGCGACGTGACCTCTGAGATCTCTTGCTGCGCCCCACCTTATGATGCTGTTTCCACTTGGGATTTTCTGATGCCCCGATCACAAGTAGGTGGATTCGGGAAGGCACAATTTATACATTCCCAGCCCTAACCCTGAGCCCTGCAGGTCAGAGGATGTAGGGAGAGGTGGTCCACGGAAAGAGCTCAGAACCTACTCCCTTCAAACACACAGAACTCTCCTCTATAATGTTCACTCTATACACAGACTCTAAGCAAACCCTTAAAAGGACTTTTATGACAAACAGACATTTTTCCAATACCTTTGGTGGAACGGATGTAAACACATACTGCGGTAAGTGAAATGGCAAATAAAATTCCCGATCTTATTTCTTCCTTCTAATTACAAGACAATGGCTCCATTTTATGTCAAAGAAAACTACCTGGAGGCTGATAAGTCAGACTTGCAAGAGAGCATCTTGGCCCGGCTCTGCTTGGGTTACCATGGTGACCTTCATTGGTGGAGTTTGGTTCAATGAAAGGTATTATCCATGGAAAATACGATTGGTTGAGCCTTCTTAATTGGAGGGGGAGGGGAGAAGAAAGAAAGAAATGTGTCATCAAGCAGCACATTCAGATTCAGGGCTCAAAATATGAACTTCTAAAGGTTGGAGAAGGTGTGGAGGATAGAAACATACTAAGTCACTGAATCCCAAACAGCTGCCCCCCGCCCCTCGCAGTGAAGGGGACTTGCTTGGGGAGGCGGGCTCTGGGGCAGGCATTGTGTTTATAACGCATTGAGGACGATGCACTATCTATCAGCACAGGGGTGGGATTTTACTTTGTGCTTAAGGTTGGACGAGACTGAAAAATGACTGAACAACCGTACCACCAGGCATTCCTGAGACAACTCTGCAGCCCAAAGACTCCAAATTGAGTTAAGCTGAGTAAACTGTGAGAGCCAGATGTCCTCATCAGAGCTGGGAGCCTTGTTTAAACCCTGAGAGTTTTCAGAAAACTGCTGCTCTGTTTATGGTATAGCAGCACGCGCCATCTGCCTTGTGTCCTCAAAGACTAGAGTCTCATCAGGAAGGTTCTGTGATCAGTCGTTCAGCTCTTAGTGGTATGGTGAAAAGAGGGTGGGATCTGGAGACAGAGGCAGGGTTCAAATCCCAGCTGTGGGTGACCTTGGATAAGTCACTTAGAGTCTCAAGGTGTAAAGTTCTTTGTCTATAAAATGAAATGGTTGGACTAGATGAGGCAGTGTGCTATATTGAATGGAGCATTGGACCCACAGTCAGGAAGATTTAGGTTCAAATCCAGTCTCAGATTTTTACTAGCTGGGTGACCCTGTAAAAACTACTTCTTCTCTCTGTACCTCAGTTTCCTCATCTGTAAAATGAAGGATTTGGAATTAGCGGTACCTCAGGGTCCCTTCCAGCTCAGTCTATGACCCTACGTTTTGGAGACCAAAGGATTGCATGGTCTGCACGGCAGGAGTAGTATAAAGATAAAACTCAAAGCCAGATTGAAGAAGGCCTCGAATCCACTCAAGCTTCACTTGGTGGTCATGGGGATTGGCTAACTCCTAACAGAGGCATGACATGACCATCCCCTACATGCATGGGGAAGAAGAGTCTGACACTGGGGAGGAGGGATGAGTTAGTGAGGAAGAAAACCAGGCCAGGAGAGGCCATGCCAACCGTCACAGCGGATGGTCCTGAGAGCAGAGAGAGGGTGACTGCAAAGAAAAAAAAGGGGGTGATGGATGGGAGAGCAGACTGGAGCTTGGAAGACAAGGAAGCTCAGACAAAATGACCAAGAATTTCAGCCCCCAGCTCTAACAAGCACCTGGCCCCAAGGGGTCACAGACTTCAAGACTTGGAGGGAATTGTATACACTCACGCAGGAGTGGCTGTGTGGGGCGGCGGGAAGTGCAGCTCACTAGGAGTCAGGAGATCCGAGCTGTGGCTCTGACACCACCCACGGGGTGCCCGGCCCCATCCCATGAAACCCACGAGCTCTCTGTGGAGAGCAGAGCACACTTCTCATTTCTGCTTTCATATTCCCAGCACCCGATTCAGTGCTGAGCACACAGCAGGGACTTGGGAAATGTTTGGTGAGTTGAATTAAGTTTAAATGAATCAATATGTCGAGTCTGAGGTGCCAGAGGCCACATGGCAGTGGACAGGGCACAGTCTTGGAGTCAGAAAGACTCTGGTTTGAATCCCACTTCAGATATTCACTATCTGAGCAGCCCTGGGCAAATCACTGAGCTCCTTGCCCTGGGCCTCAGGACCCTCTTCTGTGAAAATGAGAGGGAAGAAGGAAGGAAGGAAGGAAGGAAGAGAGGAGAGAAGGAAGAGAGGAGAGAAGGAAACAAGCATTTATTAAGTGCCTACTATGTGACAGGCACTATGATAAGTGCTTTACAAATATCATCTCATTTGATCTTCATGACAACCCCAGGAAGTACATTAATCACTATCCCATTTTACAGTTGAGGAAACTGAGGCAGACAGAGGTTAAGTGCCTTATCCAGGGTCACATAGTGAGGAAGTGTCTGAGGCCAGATTTGAACTCAGGGCTTCCTAACTCCAGGTCCTCTGCTCTAGTCACTGCACCACCTAGCTTAAGAGGTGTTGATAACTGATAAGAATATGTTACAGGGCAGAACAAAGAGCAAGGAGTGGAAGAGGTAAAGGGGACATTTTGTCTCAGTGCCGAGACAACTTCCTCGTTGTTCCAACTGCTCCAAAGGGAATGGGCGGCCTTGGGAAGCTGGATGCCCACTGCTTAGGTACAGCAGAGGGAGGAGGATAAGAGGACCAATCAGGGCCCTTCTAGCACTGAAATTCTGTGATTCTCCTAATGGGAGCAAGACATAGAGGTCATTCCTAACTGGGGATAAGAAGGAGAGCTCACGCAGTCAGTCAACAAACAATGATGGAGCACTTACAAGGGCTAGGGACTGGGCTAAGTGCTGGGGATACAAAGAAAGACAAAAACAGTCCCTGCCCTCAAGGAGCTTACGGTCTAATGGGAATCGTGAAGTTTTCATGAAAGTTGGGCAATCCTACATCACCAAATTCTAAACACACACACACACACACACACACACACACACGCGCACACACACACCTTTTTTTCAGTCCCTGGTCCCAAGTGGTGACTACCAATAAAAACAATGGCCAGTGCAGACAGGGAGTCTTCCATTGCGTCTTCTGACATTTTGGCTGGATAGCCCAGCATCATTGTCCTATACTCCAAGCATACACAATCATTAAACAAGGCCATTCTACACTGAACCACAGACCTTTGGGAATGCTTCTCAAGAAGTAAAACACTTTTCATGGAAATAGACAAAAAACAAAGGATTGTAGCAGAGGAAGACTTGACATGGTAAGCTCACAAGGCAGCAAAGCGCCATGAGCCAAAGTCAACGTTCCTGGTTCCCAGTCAGCTGCTGCTGCCCACTTTCTCTCCTTTCTTCCCTTTGGACCTAACTTTTGCTCCTGACTAATCATCATCAGTACAAAAGAAGATTCATCAGAGCAGCCACCCACTCTGCAAGTGGGAAAATGAAAATTACACAAGAGTGGGCTGGTGGATTTTGTTCTGAAAATTAGGGGATGTTACCGTACATTCCACCACTGCTCCAACCCAATCAAAGTCTGCCATCGCCACCTCCAATTCAACATAGAATCACAGAAATTGGAAAGTGGAAAGGACCTCAGCCACTGTGCAAAATGAATTCCCCAATATGGCACAGCCAACAAGTGGCTGTCCAACCTCTGCCTGAAGACGTTCAAGGGACGCTCCTCACCTCTCGAGGCAGCCTGTTCCACTTTAGAACAGCTCTAATTGTGAGGTTTTTTTCCTGATATCCAGTCTAAATTTGTCTCTTTGCAATAATTTACTATCCATTGCCTCTAGTTTTATAATCTGGGGACAATCAGAGAAAGTCTAACCTATCCATCTTGTCTTGACTAGATTAAAGATAACTGGTTTCTTCAACTGACCTGCACGTGTCAGGAACTTGGAACCCTTTACAAGTCCTAGATGACATCCTCTGGCCATTGTCTATCTTATCAATATCCTTATTAATCTGTGCTGCCCAAATAGAGATAAGAACTGAACCTGTTATTTCCTTGGCATAGATAATTCCCAGGAGAGGAAAGTTCCTCCACAAGTATAGGTCAACACCTTCTCTGCAACTTGTAACCTTAGAAAGGTACCTAAGGCATTGAGGGAGTGTAAGTGACTTACCCAAAGTCACACAGCCAATATGTGGAACAAGTAAGACTTGACACCAGCTCTTCCTGGCTCTTTGGCCCAATCGCTACCCACTACACCACACTGCCCAAAATTGAAAATGATATTTTAGATGAGGTCTGATAAACTTAGAGTTCACTGGGCATCTCATATTCTCACCTCCCTATTCCTGAAAGCCGTGCATCTCTTGATGCAGCCCAAGATGGCACTGGCATTTTTGGCTGCCATATCACACAGCTGCTGACTCATATCAAGATTGCTTGCAATCCACTGAGCCAATCCCTGGCTCTTCTTGTCAACACGTCCGAAAACCAATTAATAATCTTTCCCTCCAGAGGTCTGCTTCTTCAGATCATTGGTCTTGAAGTCAACAGAGACTTGGGTTTGAATTCAGAAAACACTTCACAAGATCCTAGATTCACAGTGGAAGAGACCTTGGAAGTCATCCAGGCCAACGTCCTCCTCCTAGAGACAAAGAAAGTCAGGCCCAGGGACATCGTGCCCAAGGTCCCAGAGGTAGTAACTGTCAGAGCCAGGATTTGAATCCAAATCTCTTACCCAATCCCTCCTCTTTTCCACTATGCCATGCTACCTTTCTCCATTCATTAGCTATGTAGCTATGAGCACAGCATTTACCATCTCTGTAGCTCAGGTTCTTCATTTCTACCATAGGCAGAATAATAACCCAATCTCCTGCTTCCCAGGGTCATTACAAGGAAAAAATGAGGTAATATTTGTAAAGCATTTAGCACAGCACCTGGAACATAGTAGGCACCTAATAAATGTTTGTTTCCTTCCTTCCTCAAGTGTTTTATAAAACTCAAAATGTTGATGCTATGATGATGATGATGATGATAATGGTGGTGATGATGTGCTAAGTTTGGTCATTTTTATGTTGCTGAAAAAAGTCAAATGCTATCAAAAATGGAGTAAATTTGAAAATAGAACAATCTTCCATGATTACATTTTAAATTTCTGCACCCTCTAAATTTCAGCATCTTTGGTCAAAGTCTCAAGTCACCTCACCCTAGTTACGGTTCTGATGACAAGGACCCTTGTAGTACAGACCTCACAGAGTCATAGCTAATGAAATCATGGGAAAGCTCTTTCTAAATATCAAAGCACTATCGAGGCATGAGCTAGAATTCCTCTTCTTACCAAGTTTCCATCGGTCCTAAGTAAATCTCCAAGCCACTTTTTCTTCAATAAATCTATTAACCAAATAAGTTGTAAGACTCTTTGTGGCCAAGCATTACTGCATGAAAAATAGAAGACTTCCTGGCAGACTGTGAAATAGACCAGCCCTCCACATCTAGCCCTCTTACTCGCTCTTAGGAAACATCCAGTTCCCAGAACAGCTTGTCTTGTTTCCATGATGGCTGATTTCCAGAGACTTGTCACCTTGTTCCTCCTGCTAATGAGCCGCCATCTTCCAGCTGGGTCCCTCTTCAGTACCTGGGATGAGGAGAGCTCCTCTACTTTTCAGAGCTTACTCAGGAAAAGAGTTTAACCAATTCCCTTCCAAACCCAGGAACAGAACCGATACCTATCAACATATGAGGCTCTGAGGAAAGAAGCATTACTGGCATTAACTTTTAGCTTAGCATTTCATCCCTCAAGGCAATCTTTGTGCCCAACATGAGCCTTTTGTTAAAGCCAGGAAGACGGCTTCCACATTACCCTGCACAAAAGAAAAGGATTTTAAGGGACTCTTTGCTTGGAGGGTACCTTTAGAACGTAAGCATTTGGAGGACAAGGACTGTTGTTGTTTTTTTTTTTGTTGTTGTTGTTGTTTGTTTTTGCATTTGCTTCTATCCCCAATGCCTGGCACCACAGTAAGCCCTTAATAATTGCTAATTGGTTGACTAATGGTTTGTCAAGTATCTGTGTCATAGGATTCACTGTTATTATTTTCCATCCTACCAAGAAAATGTTCTTCCACACCAACAAAGTGCCAACAAGGTACAGTGGATAGAGGGCCAGCCAGCCAGCCAAGAAGAGTCAGGTTCAAGGCCCATCTCTGACCTAGCCTGGCTGTGTGACCCTGGAGAAGTCACTTGACTTCTCAGTGCCCTCAGGTAACTCTCTAAGATCCACGCTTGCAGAGGAGTTGGCTGCCCTTCACTGGTGGAAGAAGTTTCCACTCCAAATTTTCCCTACACCAAAGAAATCACAAATCCAGCCAATAAACAACAACAATGACAAGAGCTGCTATTTATACAGCATTTTCTTTACGGAATTCTTTACAGACATCATCTCATGTGATCCTCACAACAACCCTCTAAGGTCAGTACTATTATGATCCCCATTTTACAGATAAGGAAACTGAGGTTAAGAGATTAAGTGACTTGCCCATGGTCACATAATTTCAGAGGCAGGATTCAAACTCAGGTCTCCTGACTTCAAATCTACCACATCTCTGAAAAGCAAGGGGAGCCAATAATCTGGAAAAAAAGGAACATCTATCTATTAGAAAGAAGCCAAAGTAGTAGTGGGAGCCTCTACCAAAAAAAAAAAAAAAGTCTCCTATGTGAAAGTGACTTGCAATAAGATCTGGTCCCTTAAAAACATTCATTCTGAACTGCTTTTTGAAAGAAATTCATAAAAGCAAAGAATTAAAAAACTTACTAAAATATTTCCTTAACGAGACCTTTTGGATAACATTTTTGGCTGACCCAATAGCATAGCAGTCTCCCTGGAGTTAGCTATAGAGAGAATCAGCGGGAGACAGCTTGGCTTCCAATCTCACTTCTGACCCTACCGTGTGACCCTAGGCAAGTGTAACCTCTGTGTGCCTCTGGCAAAATCCTATGATGGATCCAACTAACAACTCATGGATAGGCTGCCAGTCACCACCAGAAGAGGGAAGTTACACATTCGAAATTCCCCATAGAAGAGACATAACAGCTCCTTTGTATGTCTCCCAAAGGCAGCCAGGTGTCAGAGTGGGTAGGGTACTGCATTTGGAGTGAGGAATACCTGAATTCAAATCTGGCCTCAGATGCTTACTAGCTATGGAACCCTAGGTAAGTCACTTAACTCAGTTTACGTCAGTTTCCTCTTCTGTAAAATAAGCTGGAGAAGGAAATGGTAAACCACTCCAGTATCTTTGCCAAGAGAACCCTAAATGCAGTCATGAAGAATCGGGTATGACTGAAACAACTGAACAACAACTAAACTGGTAGATGAGAGGAAGGCAAAGGCTATACTTTGGCTACATTTCAGGAGGGCATTTGATAAAGTATCCTATTCTATTCTTACAAAAAAGATGAAGGGATGTGGGCTAGTACAATGAGGGTTTTGGGAACTGATTAAACAACCAGATTCACCATCTATAGTTAATCATTTTTCTCTTTTGGGAAAGATCGTGAATTTCTTTCCTCCTGTTCTTCATTGAGGGGCTAGTATCCTTGGCGATTTTCTAATAACGGCCAAAGAAACAGTTCAAAATAGTCAATTGCCACTAATTGCTATTCACAAGGTCTGGCTGGACACTGTCCTGCATCGTGTGACCTTGCCCACTGGCACAGAAAACAGTGATTGTGGTGGCCTCGGGAGATCTCCAGTACAAAGGGTTTCAGAAAAAACTGGTGGGGTTGGGAGGAGGAGGGGTCCCTACTCCAGCTGGGCCAGACACCAGAGCACAAGCAGACCAAGGGAGAGCAGGGAGTTAAGATAACTCTTTATCTATCTCAAAGAAAGGAAGGAAGCATTTATTAAGCACCTACTACATTCGGGGCACTGTGCTGAGCACTCTACAAATATTATTTTCACCACTCCATTGCAGCCTGAGTTCTGGAGCTCACCTCATGCTACTCTCTTGGTCACCCCTGATTTTGACCTGCTTCCATCTCAAACTAAGTTTCCTGCCTCTGGCAGCGTCAGCTCCAGGATTTCTTGGCCCAGTCTTGGTTTTGTCTTGGCATGCTTGCCCCGAAGTCCTGAGCCCTGCCACTGCAGGAATTATCCACTACAACCCCACCTCCACCCACAAACCTCTGGGGAAGCTTCAATCAGCATCATGGACCCCATTCATTCAAAGTTCTTGACAATCCAACCTCTGGCTCTCCTGAGGGGATTGATGAAAGCATTATATATTCTACCCTCCAACCCCTGAAAGGAAAAGTAAAATACAGTGAAATGTTTTAAAATATAGGCATTATCCAGGTTATAAGCACCTAACTTGTCAATGTCGAATACATATTGATTGTACTGAGGTCCCTTTGTGCCACCCATTTTGAGGTCGCTAGTGTCAGCAAGGCCTATGGTGCCACCTGGTGTTCAGGATTGGGAACTCCCCCGATGTCTTCCCCACCACCTCCTTTCTTCCCCCTCAGTGGGATTCTATACATGCTATGTTCCTTTCTTTTCTCATATTTCATTGCTCACAAATAAGTTTCATTCCGCCTTTCTCACACATAAGCCCCACCTTTCCTCCTGTCTTCTAATTCTTACCTGTTTACCAAGGGAAGAATCTCAAATGGGTAACCCACTCTCTTTTATTTTTTGTTCCATTTATAAGTATTTTTTAAAGTCTCTAATACAACCAAGTATATAGTGCTAAATAGTTGACCTTTACCAAAGAAAACAAAAGCAAAAGGTTTTAAAATGGAACTAGATAGTTCAATATCAACCTATTAAAAATACCCAGAAATTTCCTTCAAAATCTTCATAAATCTCCACTTCTACCTTTAACCCACTTTTATTGAACTAGTTTTTCTCCTCAAGCACAAGTTCTGAAGAAATTTTTTAAACTATTTTTTGTTCAATTTCATTGTTTTCAAATTTTGCTTAGTTTCTAGTGTTATAGGTGTATTCTGCACTCTGGTGTCCACAAAATGTCAGAAGACCTAGGAGAAATTTCGGTCTTTTACCTATCACATTAAGTGGATCCCCATGGGTGATTTGTGGAAGGATATGGACAAGAGTCACACAAGATGAGAAAACAAGATCACTAAAGGGTCCTGAGTCCATGACATATAGGGCTTAGGAGAAGGAAATATACCCCAGCAATCTTACATCCGTGTTGCCCTCCTACTGCGGCTGTTTTGATCCTCCAAGCCATCCCTGCAGAGTTCATGCCCTGGAGGAACTAAGCCACTTGTCCCTGTCCTAGGGCTGTGCTCTCTTGACTGGTGAGAGCCAGCTTTATCTGACTGGCTCCAAACCTCTCCTATGTCCCACACCAGCCAACTTCCCGCCATGCCACTACTAGCTCAATATGGTAGCCCATGCCTTTAATCCCTGCTACTAAGGACCCTGAAGCTGGTGATTCTCTTGAGTACAAGAATTCTGAACTATAGTGGGCTAAACCAATCAGGTGTACATACTAAGCCCAGCACCAGTATAATGAGTCACTGGGAGTAGGAGGCCACCAGGCTACCCAAGGCAGGGTGAAGCACCCAGGCTGGAAACAGAACAGGTCAAAGCTCCCATGCAGAGTCAACCCACGAGTGGCTGCTGCACTCCCAAGTTGTGAAAGATAAGGAGACCCAGTCTAAATAATAATAACAACAACAACAATAATAATAACTATTGTTATAACCATTATTATTATAGCTAACTTACAAGGTTGTTGTGAGGATGAAATAATAGTTGTAAAGTACTTTAAATACCCTAAGGAGCTTATACTATATAACTCTAAAATGATATACTACTATGAAACTATATAAGACTATATAAATGCTAGCTATTGGTAGTCATTCATAACCCATACCATTAGAATTGGCAAAAACAGTATAATCATAATGATACTGACACTGTACTTTACACATTGCGATTTATACATGTCATTTATAATTAATAATCATTGTAATTATATTAAAAATTGTGATTAATCATAATTAATTATAATTTATATAATTTTAATTAATGTACAACTAATTATACTTATAATTTTAATGAATAATAATAGCTACCACTTATATCCCACTTTAAGGCTTTAAAAAGGACTTCAATGCATTATCCTATTTGATCTCTACAACAACCTTGTGAGGTAGGGGTATCATTATCCTCATGTTTTTTGGTTGTTAGTAGTTTTTCAGTCATGTCCAACTCTTCATGACCCCATTGAGGGTTTTCTTGGCAAAGATATTGGAGCAGTTTGTCATTTCCTTCTCCAACTTATTTTGCAGATGAGGCCCAAGTGGTGAAGTGATTTGCCCGTACTTGTCACACAGCTAGTAAGTATCTGAAGCAAGTCTTGAACTCAGGTCTTCCTGACTCAAGACCCAGTACACTATCCACTGTTGCTACCTCATGGTTGACCTGTGATGAGATCATGGATTCCACTAAAGCATATAACAGAGCCATTTTCTCCTATTTTCATTATACATATACCACATTTCAGCTACATTATGAGCTCTTAGGAGTTCACTTGCTTCCCTATCTCCCAGCTGTGACCAAGAGATTGTCTGGATGTTAACAGGGTCTCAGTCTAGGTTGTTAAATGATTTCAGGGTACCTATAAAAGGGCCAAATTTGTAAAGCATCAATATGTTGAAATACACTAGAAACATCACAGACAAAAGAATTCTCCTTTGGGACAGGCTTGAAGTGATGTCTTAGAGGTGATGGGCTCCTCTGCCTTGGCAGGTCATCAAGCAGAACCTGGTGGGCCACTTGCCAAATGCCAAATAATGGATGTCTAATGGTCTTCCCTCATCCCTCCTAAACTCTCTGCTGCATTGGAAACTGCTGACCATACTGTCTTCCTGCATACTCTTTCTCTTGAGTTTTTGTGACACGGTTCTTCCCTGGTTCTCTTCCTATTTGACTGAGAGAAGAGCTTTAACAATGGCGGTGAGGGGAGGGCATGATGGATCTGGAAGGGCCTTCTATAGGAGAGGACCCCTGAGCTGTGCTTTGGAAAAAGCTAGGGACTCTGAGAGGCAGAGGCAAAGAGGGAGGGTGTTTTAGGCATGAGGATCCACCTAGGCAAAAACATGGAAATGAGAGACAACGCCATGTGAATGAGATGGAATGCTGTGCACGGACTGGGATGGAGAAGGCCTATGTTATAGTGTTAGCATCACGAATGGAAAGGAAGGAAGGGTCGTCTGTGGAAAGGGAAGGCCAGGTCAAGCTTGTTCCCATCCAAACTTGGAGGATGGGGTTTGGAGGGGAGGAGAGATGGGGCATAGTATTGATAAGGAACTCAGGTACCTTATAAGATCCTCTCAGACCAAGAGTTTGAAGGGACCTCCTGAGTTATCTAGTCCAACTCCATTTTACAGAAAAGGAAACTGAGGCTCAAGATGGTTAAGGAGCTGGTCCAAGGTCAAATATCAGAGATAGGATTTAAACCCAGCTCCTCTGAATCTGAAGCTGGTGTTCTTCCCATTTTCCAACAGTGGTAACCCATTCACATTGCCATAATTTCAAATCAAGCTCAATCAGTCATGGACTAATAAAAAAAAGTGTAACATTAACTCCTAGAATGTCAGAAGGACCTTAGAAATCATCCAATCTAATTGTATACTACCTTATGGACAAGGGCATTGAGGCCAATGGAGGTGATTTGCCCAGGGCTACAAAGGTAATTAATGACAGAACCTGGAGTGGAAGCCAACTCCCCTCACCTCTAGACCAGGCAGCAGAGACCAGCCTACCCAGGGCCATGGTCTTGGTTCACATCTGCAAAATACAGCCCTGAGCAGTAAGGAATGAGCTTGAAGAGTAACCAAGGAAACAACTTTAGAGTCACCCAGTGGCTAAGTTTGCAGAAGAGTCACAAGCCTGCATGTGAATCATCTTCTATTTTCTTTCCTTGGTGAGTGATCCAGAGAGGGATCGGTTCCCTAGCCCAGATTGTGATCTAGGGGAAATCACTGGTCCTAAGCTCATCTCCCTTACAGGAGAACAAAGAAATAGATCAAAGATGGCAGCTGGGTACCTGAGCAGTAATGGGGATCTCCTCAGCAAGAGAAGAGAGCTGGGGTTAGGCTGGGCTAATCCAGCAGAGGCTGAGAGGAGGTGAGTTCTGAGCTGGAAATATGGAAAAGAAATAAGCTGGTGGACAGAAAGGCAGCAGATGATGCTTAGAGCCACACAGGAGCCAAGATAAGCCAACTACGTGTAAGGAACCACGAACTGATGGGAATTAGTGACTAAACAGAACGCTCTGTCCCTTACCACCAAGGGGTCCCTTCCTTCATTCCGACCTTGACCATGGTCCCTAACGCCCACCCCACGGGGAGGTCTGTGGCATCTTGTATCTGGAATGCTCTTCCTCCTCCCCTCCACCACCTGAGCTCTCCTCAAAGCATGGTCCTCCCCCTCAGGACTTCCTCATCTTTAGCCCACTGCCCTCTTTAACGTTCTCTCCTTCCTGGGATTGCTCTGTAGTATTTTGAAATTACTCCTCTGTGGTCTTTGTTTACTATGAGAGAACACTCACCAGCAATTTATTGATCATTTACTAGTCTAATTAATAAACTATCAATTACCCAGAAAAAAAGAAATTACTTGTCTGTGCACAAGATATGCCCTGCACACTACCACCATCACTACCACCCCCAAGAGAACATATGCAGGAAATAGTTTGACTTGTTTATGTATCCCCAATGCCTCCTAGGACAGTGCCTTGCACAGAAGCCATTAAGAAATGCTTACTGAATGGAATTAAAGTGAATTAATGCTACAGCTCACCAGATAACAAAATGTAGGAGGTCAGGGACTTTCAGAGGTGGATGGGCCCTCAGGCATCCTGCAGGGAAAGGTCCATATTTTACAGAAGAGGAAAACGATGCTCCCAAAGGGGAAGAGACTTGCTCATCCAGTAAGTGGGCAACAGAGCTAGGATGCCAACTTTTTCAAGTTAATAAGCATTTATTGAGCACCTCCTATATGCCAGGTACCTATGCTAAGCACTCCTAGGTCAACAACACTCTTGACTGTCTTCACAAATCTTGCCTACAAAAACTGAAACGAACGCACTAATAAAACACAGTCCTCAAAACCAAAAATTCTAGGTATTAAATTTATAATTCTGCCATCTGCCTCCACAATAGGGGTGGGGGTGGGTGATGAAAATCCCTCAGCTAACTAAAAGCATAAGTGGCCAGCCCCAAAGAGAAGGGGACGCCTCATTGCTCAAAAATGCTTGTTAAAAATACTCCAAGACATTTCACAATCACCAAAATTCCCCTCAAAAAACTTTTTGAAACCCAATGAATTTAATGTCCATAACACAGAGCTAATTATGAATGCAACACACATACCAAGTGACTAATTACAAATCAAGTTCTTGGAGCCCAGAACACTGAAGGGGAGTCCAAGCCCGAGGGCATTTTTCTATATTCAGCACATTCCTCTCTCCCACCACCACTCGGGGTGCCAAAGAGCAAGTCAAGCCCAACAGATGGGTGGGCCTTTCTGGAGCCCCCCACTCCTATCTGTCCTGGTCCAGAGGAACGTGACTCAGTCCATCAGGGGCCACTGGCAACAAAAGACCTGAGGTCCAACTACTTTGCCTCCACATTCCAGTTGACATGAAAGCCTTACTCTCGGAGATCCCCAGGACAGGGGCAATGTCTCAAAGACCCAAACTCTCTTTTCTTCACTTGTCTCTTCAAAGACCATTTTGCTCCAGGGAATGTAATCATGTAACAAAGAAACACACTTGGGAAAAAGGAAATGAGATTTTGTAGAGATGGTCCAACGCACGAGGTATTATGGGGCAGATTTTTTTTTTTATTCCACTGTAAAATAAACAACCCAAATGAAGATTCTGACCCAATGCCCATCCCCATTTAAGAGAAAGTTTCTTTGTCATGAATGTTCCCAAATAGAGAACACTGCTTCTCAAAGGGCAAAAGTGAGTCTCTAACCTCCCCCCTCCCTGATCCATCCTCTAGTAAGCTGACTATGTCACTCCCCAGCTCAAGAAACTTCACTGGCTCCCCACTGCCTCTAAGATAAAATCCAAACTTGACTGTTTGGTATTTAAAATTCTTCATGACCCCAACCTATGTTCTAGGAGAGGAATGGGGAATGGACCTATAATTTCATTGTTATGGGGAATACCTAGGTGAGAAATTCCTCCTACTAAGACAGGTCATTATTGCCTTAGAGAGTTACCTAGAGCAATGAGGGTATCCAGTCAGGAAATGTTCAAGGGTTCAACTGAACCCAGAACATCTTGGCTTTGAGGCAGGCTCTGTATCGACCAGGCCACCAAACCTGCCTCCATATCAATTCTCTCCCCAAGCCCCGAGTCTGTTTCAACCAAACTCCTTTCTGCTGCTGCCCGTTCATGACAATTTGCACAAACGGTCCCCGTGCTTGGAATACGCTCGGTCCTCACCTTGGGCTCTTAGAATTCTTTTCTCCTCTCGAGGTTCAATTCAAAGGGTACCCACTCTTGGCTATTCCTGACTGCCACAGCCCTTTGTACTCTCTGATACTCCAAAGGGATTTCGTGTACATGTTATTTCTACCCACCCACCTTCGTTCTACCCAGTAAAATGGCAGAAGACTTGGATTTTTTTTTTTTTTTTTGCTTTGTACCCTACCCCCAAGGACTTAGCACAGTGCCTGGTACACAGTAAGTACTTAATAAATGTTTGCTGATTGGCTGATTACATGTTGCCTCCTGATTAGAATGTAAATTCCTTCCAGGGACACTCTGTCACTTTTTAATTCTCTGTCTCCACAGCACCTCACACAATTCCAGGAACATCATAAATACTGGTTGAATGGAAGTCTTTCCATGTGCCATTCAGAAGGTCTCCCTGATGTGTTCTCCAGCCCCACAACAGCATTCCTCACCCCCATCAAATTCTCCTGCTTTCTTAAGGCGTGGAAATTTTAGGCTGCTATTTATTGAAACAGAGACAATCTTATTGTTGACGCAGCTAGGGGATACAGTGGATAAAACACTGGGTCTGGAGTTGGGAAGACCAAAGTTCAAATCTAGCCTCAGACACGAGCTGTGAGAGCCTATGTGACCACTTAGCCTGTTTGCCTCAGTTTCCTCAACTATTAAATGGGGATAATAATAACTACCTTACATGGTTATGTGAAAAGCAAATGAGACAGTATCGTGTTGCCCTTACAGGAACTCTTACAGGTGCCTGGCCCATGGTAGGTGCTTAATAAATGCCTGTTACCTTCCTTCCTATGTGCACGGAGAACATTTTTAGCCAGCAAACCAAAGAGGAAAATGGACACACTTTGTTTGATGGTAACTCCCTCTCCAACTCTGCCACATTTTCTCACAAATACTAGGGTAGAAGATTCTGGTGCCCAGGGACAGCCTGGCCTGTAATGGGGCCTAAAGACAAAGAATGACCAGAGGACAAAAAGGAACAGCCAGTGACATCAACGTTGCAGTAAAGGTGAGCTCTGAAACAAACCACCTGAAAGGCTAATGGTGGCATTTCCTGGTCCAGATGGAAAGCTAATAACAATAGCAACAACAATAATAATATTTATATAGTGTCTACACATGCCGGGCACTGTAATAAGCGCATCACAAATATGATCTTATTTGATTCTCATAACAACCCTGTGAGGAGTTATCCCCATTTTATTATTATCTCCATTTTACAGCTGAGGAAACTGAGGCAAACATGACTTGACCAAGGTCACACAGCTAGTAAATGTCTGAGGCCAGATTTGAACTCAAGTCTTCGTGTCTCCAGGCCCAGTGTTCAATCCACTGCATCACCTAGCTGCCTAACAAAAAAAAAAAGGGCAAGATGCCTGGCATTCTTACGGTCTGAAGCCCAAGTCATCTTGCACATTTTGTGCAGGAATGCATTGGAACAGCTGGCTGAAAGAGGCTGAGGAATGTCCTTACCTAGAGGTCATTCCACAGGGAGGGGAGATTTCTATCTCTCCAAGATGGCTCAAATGTCATCCCAAGGCACGGCAGGGGCATGAACAATGCCAACTATACACGGGCACTGGTCCCTAACAAGCATTTCTTGGGCTGCAAACTTTTACCTTCTCTTTTAAAGTCCCTACTTCTCAGAAATTGAATCTTCCTTTTTGCAAATCTTTTGCCACCACTCCATCCAAGCTCCACATGCAGCCAAGAGCAACCAGCACTGGGACCACCCAGAGACAAGGATAAAGAGCTGGCACTCAGCACTGAAAGGCTTGAGGAGGGCCTGATGGGTATCATCTCTAGGGATCCTAAAAGGAGCCCCAGAAGGTAGATTTTGTAGCTATTATTCTCCCCATTTTGCAGATGAAGAAATTGAGACTGAGTGAGATTAAATGACTTCTTCACAGTCCTACTCATCAGGGAACTTCCAGATGCAGGCACCATCCCTTGAAAACTAAACAAGACAGCCTTTTGTCCTTCTCCTTCTTTGGGTTCTCCACAGCTTTTCACACTGCTGATTACCCCCCTTCCCATCCTCCCAAATAGTTTCCTCTCTTTTGGCTTTTAGGGACCTGCTCCCTTGTGGTTTTCCCACCTGGATCCCTGTTCCTTCTCAATCTCTTTTTGTAGTGGCAAAGAAGTGGAAACCAAAGGGATGTCCGTCAACTGGGGAATGGCTGGACAAAGTATGACGTATGAATATGAAGGATAGAATAGAAAATATTATTACATCATAAAAATCTTAGAGGAGATTGTTTCAGAGAAACCTGGAAAAACTTACATGAACTGATGCAAAGTAAAGTAAGTAGAAACAGAATAACATTGTAAAGACAAGCAGCTTTGTAAATGGTTAAAAATTGAATTCTAAGTTGAGAGTTAAGAACTCTGATTAACACAATGACCAACCTCAACCCCAGTGGATCAATGATGATGAATGCTCCCCATCTCCTGACAAAGATATAATCAATGGGCTAATATGCAGTGAGATACACATTTCTGGACACGGTCAATGTCTTTCTTAGGTATGCATATTAAAAGGGTTTTATTTCTTCTCAATGGGGGGGTCAGAGGGAGATAAAATAAATGTTTTTTTCAGCTAGAAAAAAATTAATAAATTGAACTATTTCAAAGAACTTCAAGAATAATGTTAATTTGGCAGAATTTTTCTCTTGGGCCATGTTGGGGAGAAAATAGAAGTGGTATAAATTTGAACGGTATAGATAAGACCTGAACTTAGAGGGAAGAATTATATAGTTACCATTGGATACTTTTTCTCCACTTAACCAAATCTGCCCTTATGTTTGAGAGGACACAGGAAGGAAGAATGAGCTCAGCGTGTGAGTATGATATAGGATATCCTATGTTAGGACCAGAGAACCTAAAACCTAACTTCCCGTAACTAAACCTAGTGCATTCTTGGTAAAGAAACACCAGAGTAAGAAAGCTCTAATCCTGCCCCTTATACATATTGGTTAGGTGATTTCTAGGCGGTTACCTAACTCCTAGTGCTCTTACACTACTCTTGTCATTCAGACATTTTCATTTGTGTCCAACTCTTTGTGACCTCATTTGGAGTTTTCTAGGTAAAGATACCAGAGGGATTTGCCATTTTCTTCTCTAGCTCATTTTACAGATGAAGAACTGAGGCAAACAAGGTTAAGTGACTTGCCCAAGGTCACACAGCTAGTAGGTGTCTGAGGCTGGATTTGAACTTACAAAGATGAGTCTTCCTGATTCCAAGCCCAGTACTCTATCCACTGTGACACCAAGGTGCCATTAGACTGCTCCCTATAATCCTAAATTACGGAACAGTTGCCAATTTGCATTCATAGAAGGAATTATCTCTCACCAAGATTTTCATTCTTCCAATGAAATAACAGGTATTGACCTCCCCCAAAATTTTTAAATTAGAGGGAAAATTTTTCCATAACCAAGAATCAAATATCTTGCCAGACCCTTTGGCTTAAAGATGAAGATGAAAAAGGCACTCTGGGCTAATTATAAGAGGCCTGGCCTGGCTTATTAAAAAAAGCTGAGAAAGCTCTAAAAAAAAAAAAAAAAAAACGATGGGGGAGGGGGAGTGCGGAATGGAACACAGAATAAATAGTGGTTCTGGATTATCACCATGACCTACAAAAGTTTAACCAGTATAATAAAATTTTCCATGACAAGGAGTCCAAAAGATCCCAGAAACTACAACAGCCAAAAAAACACTCATTTTCCTTTCCAAAAAACCTGGCAACCAAGGGCTACATGACTTTAGGTAGATAGGAGAAGATTATGATCAGTATCATCTGACAAAATAATAAAAAGAAGTGGAGGGGAAAATGAGTCAAGAGAAAACTTGGCACAAGAGCACACTTAGCCAGACTATCCTAGGAGCATTTGGAGACGAACCTGAAAGAACATAAAGCATACCCCCCCAAATGGGGGATGGGGGTCGTATCTCTGCCAGTATTTCTATATTAAACTATTTTCATGATCAACAACAGTGAAACACCACATTCAGTGACCTAACACCTCAATCCAGATGTGCTATCTGAGAAATTAGGAATACCCCATATAAGATAAAGACAGGAGCAGCAGCTGGACCAGACCAGGAAGAAATCTATCCTGGAGTTAAAACAACTTTGAAAGCTCTGAGCAATCAAATAATTAGAAAAGAAGTTAAGATTACACAAGTATCTTTGATGGAACATAACAATGGGTTTTTTTTTTTCTCTTTTCAATCACCATCTAATTCACAATAATCAAAAAAGAAAAAAATTCTAGGAAGACAATTGCACACCAAAGGTGTTCATTAATATCACAAAGGACATAATGGAAAGAATCCAAAAGGAAGGATTCCTTAGAGTTCATAAGGCCCTTCAAATGCTTCTCTTTGTAGAAGACATTATACTGAGTGCATTAAGTCCCAGAACACTACAGAGGGTCCTCATAGCCACTCAAAAGAGATAAGCCTAACAATGCACGTAGGAAAAATCAAATGGGTGAGAATAACTATTATTTGGACTACAGCATGGAAGCAGTTGGAAAGGCAGCCTATTGAACTTGACCATCAATTCATATATCTTAGAGAGGCTCTACAGTATGCTGGACCCAGAATTTAGAGGGAAGTAGTACAGAATATTTAATGATCACATGGTGTTGCTTGAATTAAAAATCTATTTCAATGCCTATATTCTTCCAGTGATGCTACATGGCGATAAATCATGAATCACCATGCTCTCCCCAAAATCAGAATTGCTGGTTACCCAAAGAGCAATGGAGAAATGCATGCTGGGCACAAATAGGCTGCCACGCCTCCCAGTGATGGCTCTCACAGAAGAAGTGTCATACAAGGATATCATTTGGGAAATATCTGACTAGGAAATGGGCTGGCCATGGAGGAAGAGACAAGGATCACAGGTGGTCCCTGCAAATAATTCACTGGCTCCCATGGAATGGCAAAAGCTCCTAGAAGAAGACCTCCAGTCCATTGGCCAAATTCCCTCTATGGAGAATTGATGGGAGGATATTGACAAGAATCACACATGATCGGACAGTATATATGGGTAACAATCCCCTATGCCTGAGCTCAATGTCACAGCATGTGATGTTTATTAATGGGTTGATTTCTCTGCACTGTTGTGGGGCAGTCCCCATAGTGATGAGATCAAGAATCCACTGACCTCTAGATGTACAAACCTTCCTTAGGGGCAGACTGTTAGTGTCAAGTCCTCTCCCCACTCCCCACCTCTCAAAGTAATTTAAGCACTAGAAGGTAACCCCAGTGCCACAGTGGAGTGAATTCTACTGATCATGCCCTTTTAGACTATTTCAAAGTCTTAGTGCATGAGGAGCACCTCCCTAATATACTGCTCTGATCAAGTTATTTCTCTACTGAAGAGTTCTTGGTGCCCCTACCATGCCTTCCCAAATAAATTAATAAAGAATGTTGGATTTCAAATCACAGAAATTTGGGTTCAAATCCAGTCTCTGACACTTACTAGCTATATGACTATAAGCAAGTCATTTAATTTCTCTTAGCCTCAGTTTTCTCATCTGTAAAATGAGAGTAATCATATACGTAATACCCACTTTGCAGGATTATTGTAAGCCTTCAAAGGTGGGCATGTCTAGAAACCCTTTCACAGACCTTGAAAAACTTCTAGGAATATCAGCTGTGTTAACTGTGTGGACACTGGAGGTAAACTTTTTACTTTCTTTCTTCTGGAAGGGACAGACGAGAGGGAGAAAAGTACCTTGGGGACCAATGATACTTGCAAAATTTTTACACATGACCATATCCAACCATGAATTTCATGAGCCATTGCATAAGCCATTCAAACAATCTTCTGATAAGCACTTTTTTTGAGTCAGACATCATGCTAATAGCTGGGGCTACAATGACAAAGAATGAACTAACCTCTATTCTCAAAGGGCTTCCATTGTAATGGGGGAGATATATGCACATGTGTGTATTGAAGAGAAAGGATATAGGCAGTTAAGACAGCAAGGGCTTGAGGTGTTGGGAATGAGGAAAAGATTCCTATAAAATGTGGTATCTGAACTACATCGGGAAGGAAGAGAGGGATTCTATGAGACAGGGAAAACACATGGGAAGGCCAGTGCAAAGGCATGCACATGGGAAACTGGGTGTCCTTTGTGAGGAACAGAGAGTATGTCTGGATCTGAGAAGGCAGGAGGGGAGCGAATGTCCAATGAGGCTGAAAAGTCAGCTTGGCTCCAGGTTACGCAGGATGCCAAAAGTGCAACAGGCTTTTATATATCGTCCTAGGGGCAATAGGAAGCTGTTCAGAGGGTCTAGGAATGCATCGGCACTAAACCACACGGTGCTGAGAACCTTCCCCAAAAGGCAAGCTGAACGGAATCTCCAAGTGTATCTAGTCAAAGACACTCAAAGAAAAATAAATTCAGTTAATTCAGCAATAAATTCAGAACATGACAGAGCCAAAAAGCATGAGATAAGGTGAAATTCACTATACACCAATGTCTCATAAATTCAAGGAAGAAAAGAAAGAAGTCTCATTCGAATCCATACTGTTTTTAAAAAATGTGGAAACAGCTTGGAATAAGAAGAAAGAATACTAAGCATTCCCACTGAGCCTGCATTCAAATCTCAGCTCTGCTACTTAGTACCTGTTTGACCCTGGGCAAGTCACTTCACCTCTCTTGGCCTCAGTTTCCGCATTTGTAAAAAGAGGAGTTTGAACTACATGGCTTCTGAGATGCCTTCCAGCTTTGAACCCAAGTGCAACACTCACACTCAAAGAGTAGGAGAAAGAAGATGACCCACTAGAGGCAACCAAGAAGGGGTGATCAGCCAAGGTAGATCAGTGTCATCAAGTTGAAGGAAGAGAGAACAAGAGAAAAGGAGTTGTCAACATTGCCCAAAGCTACAGAGAGATAAGGAAGGATGAAGATTGAAAAAAGACCTCTGAGAAGATGTGGGAAAATTGGAGCACTAATGGATTGTTGGTGGAGTTGTAAAATGATCCAACCATTTTGGAGAGCAATTTGGAACTGTGCCCAAAGAGCTATAAAAATGTGCATACCTTTAACCCAGCAATAGCACTTCTAGGGCTGTATCCCAAAGAGATCATACAAATGGGAAAAGTACCTACATGTTCAAAAATATTTATAGCGGCTCTTTTTGTGGTGGCAAAAATTGGAAATTGAGAGGATGCGCATCAATTGGGGAATGGCTGAACAAGTTGTGGTATATGAATGTAATGGAATACTATTGTGCTATAAGAAATGATGAACAGGCTCACTCCTGAAAAATCTGGAAAGACTTGTATGGTCTGATGCTGAGTGAAGTGAACAGAACCAGGAGAACGTTGTACTCAGTAACAGTCATGTCGTGCAATAACTAATGTTGATAGACTTAACCCTTATCAGTAATACAAGGATCTAAGACATCTCCAAAGGCCTCATGATGGAAAATGCTATCCACATCCAAAGAAAGAACTATGGAGTTTGAATGCAGATTGAAGCATACTATTTGCTGTTTTTTTTCTTCTGTTCTGTTTTGTTTCCTCTTTCTGGTGGTTCCTCCTATTGGTTCTAATTCTTACTTATAACATCACTAATGTGAAAATACATTTAATAGGAATGTATATGTATAGCCTATATCAGATTGTGTGCAATCTTGAGAAGGGAGGTGGGGGGGGAGGGGGAAAAAATTTAAAACTCAAAAGCTTATGGAAGTGATTTTAATAAATCAAAATAAATTAATTAAAAGAAAAAAAAAGAAAAAGAAAAAAGACTGCTGAGGTCCTTCCACCTCTAAGAATCTAGGATTGTGTGACAGTAATCACCACTAACTTCCTCCCTCTCTTTTCCTCCTACATCCATACAATCACCAAGTCCTCTTTTTTAACAACATTTTATTGATATCTTCTGTTTCTATATCATCTACATTTCCTAATTTATCCCTTCTCTTCCTGGAGAGATTTCCCTTATAACAAAGAATAAAAAAGAGAGGAAAAAAAACTAATTCAAATTAACCAAGATATCAAAATCATCTGACATTATCTTCTGTGTTTCGTATTCAAATAGTCCCCACAACCACTTTCACTTTGCATCGATTCTTAGTGTCTTCTCATGTATTCACTATGTTCACTGTCTTACACCCTAGTAATATTCTGTTACAGTCATGAATCACACTTGTTTAAAGACTGGCCAGGTCTTATTGATCACGCCTTTGAAACTTTTCTTCCATCTGTCCCCATCCTCCTAACTCCTGCTGGAACCTACTCATTCAGACCCTCATTTCTCCCTGCTAAATGACTGTAATCACCTTACAACCCACTTGCCTTCTGGCCTCCAGTCCATCCCCACACCAGTCCATTCTTCATACTAATGACTGCCTTCATCACATCGGTTGGTTAGTTGTTTTCCTTTGCTTTCGAAGAGGACCAAAATGACATCACTATCAAGTTTTAGTGTGCTGACTGTGGCTGATCAGACTAATACGAGCTCAGAATGTTCTACCACAGGTCGGGCACAAATAGTCCACGTGAACCTTTGGGGAGGATTCTCTAAGTTTGCGTATCTTGAGTCTCTCTTGAGCTATTTCAATTCTGCTTTGCTCATAGAGAACAGCACCCTTTCTAATGTTGGCACACCATGCTGAGCAGTCCTGTGCCAGTGTCTCCCATGTCACATAATCAGTTCCTGCACTTAGGAGAGACCTTGAGAGTGTCCTTGTATCGCTTCTTCTGACCACCATGTGAATGCTTGCCCTGTGTGAGTTCGCCATAAAATAGTCCTTTTGGCAAGCATACGTTTTGCATTCGAACAACGTGGCCAGCCCATCAGAGTTGTGCTCTCTCCCTCTTTCTTTTCAAATGAATTCATAAAGTCCTAATTCTTGCATTCAAGGCCATCCACATTTGGGCTCCAAAGCCTTTCCAGTCATATTTCATCATACTACTACTCTCTACCACCTGCTTCAATGAGACGCGACCAGTCTCCACTTCCCATATCACACTCATCACTGTGCCTTTGCTCGTACCTATAAAGAACCCATCCCCTGCCCCTACCTTAATATGTTGAAGACCTTTCCTTAAATTCAATTTGAAAGCCATTTACTAAGCATCCACTATGTACAAGAGACACTGTGTACTACGTAGAAGTGGCTTTGGAGCCAGTTAAAGTGAGCTCTCTTTCCTTATCAGACTTGGCTCAGATATCTTTTCTGCAACTGCCCCACTCCTCTTTGCATTAGCATTATTTCTAAGCCCATCTTTCCCTCTATTCTACTATAGACTTCTTGGCATCAGTCTGGGTCATCTATAACATATTCCCAATTAACCAGAATACAGAAGCTACTATAATAAATATACCAATTTGGTAAATAGGGCAACTAACTTTTTGTTGATGCTTCCAGTGTTGAGGGAGTGGGGGGAACCTAGTAATACCTGCATTGGTTGTTTGCAGTTTGATTTTGTTCTTCAGGCTCTCCTCTGGGTTTTCAGGTGAACCACTGCTCTTGTAAAGGGCCTCTTGTGTCCACATTTCTCCAAGCTCCGCTATCATTGACTAGTGCTGCTAAGCCCTGGTTAAATTTCTTCAGTCAATACTGAATCATTTAGTTGTCCTGAAGACAACAAAAAAAATTGGACACTTTTCACTCAGGGTAAAAGTTCTCTTCTTGTCTCTCATGAGATATTTCAGTCTGTTTTCATTGGGTTATTTCCCTTCTCTAAACCTTGGGCCTCTTGTCCAGACCATGAAGTGCAGCTGGCTGCCCATCCACCAATTGCTCCATCCTCGTTATATATCTTGGAAATCGAGTGGTTGGCCAGATGGCCACTGGGAAACTGCCAAGCTTTTAATGATCCCAAGCCACTCCCTTACATGCAAATTCATCTTTCTAACACCAACATTCTCCTAAGGATGCTATACAGCTTTGAACCATGGAGCACTATGCAATTTCCACATAGTTATTATTACTAATAAGTATAAGAATAATAGCCAGCATTTATATAGTGATTTTAGGTTTGCAAAGTACTTTTCCATATGTTAACTCAGTTTATCAAGAATTCAGGTCATCCAAGAGGCAACGAAAAGGTACAGTATGTGAGTATAAGTGTTTAAGTATGTATGTAGGGGTGGGTAGGGTGGATCACGGGACACACCTGGATGGACAGGAAGTCTCAGCTAGGTTTCATTGCTCTTCAAGGCTCAATAGGCTTCCTCTGTGCTATGAACACTGCTCAGCCAACTGGCCATAGTCTCTGCAGGTTCCGGCTTCTGGTTATGTTGATCTTTTTTGGCTACGGTGGTGCTAGGCTTAATAATAACAGTAATAATAATGTGCCCTTTTGAAGAGCATATACCAAAGAGACCTGATATTCTTAGCTAAGATTTCAGGCTCTAGCATAGGTTCCCAAAATGGACAATTCTGCCCCTTGGGGGTGCTGAAACAATCGAGGGGGGTGGTAGTAGCCTTGGGTGCAATTGGGGGTGTTGAATAAAAATAAGGGAGAAGTAGAAGCATAAAGAAAGAAGAGAAGAAAATTTTGAAAAACCATTCGTACATGTTTCATCTGTTGTATAACAGAGTTAAAGTCCCAGTGATTACATTATTTTCCAAATTAACACACAAAATGCAAGTTATAACCAATCAGTGGTCAAGTCCACCAACAGGTCTTAACAAGCAAGTGTTGGCAGGCGAGTATGTCACACATTGTCAGGAAGTCCAGCATGCAGGAATATATGAGTGTAATGGCTTGTTTACAATATGATACTATACTGTTACATGATGCAATATGGAATCATCAAAATTTCAATGCAGCTTAAAAACCACAAATTTACAATAAATTATTAAATTTAAGATGCATCATTTTAAAAAATAATTTATATTTTTTTAAATGATACAAATTTCAAAAAAAAATGTTAAAGGGTTAAAGAAAGTAGATTGCCAGGAGGGTGTTGAGTAATTTTTTTAAAAGGTAGGCCAAATAAGTTTGGGAACCTCTGCTCTAAAGTATCAGTGACCCTGGACTAGACCTATTCACCTAGTGAACAGACCGTTTCCTCTAGAATATCAGATTCCACTGTAATTTTTTTCCTCCCAAGAACCAACTGGTTCTCCATAGGGAGGGGCAGTCTAGGTTTATTTTAGGAATCATCTTCAGAGCCCAACAGCACTGTTTATGCTTTCTTTCCAGGTTTCATGAGGCTATGGGTCAAGCTTTTGAAGGTCTTTTCAAGATGTGCCTTTGGTTTCTCATTCCTAATCTAGTTTTCAAGCCCATGTCCTACTAGGTTCCCAGGAGGTAAGAAAATTAAAACAAGCCCAAGACAACCCATTGTCCTACATACCCCACCATCTCTACCTCATCACCACAGTAAAAACAACATCTGCATTTGGCATTCAGTGCAACAACAACAACAACAAAAAAAAAAAAAAAAAAAAAACAGGTATTCCCAATAGACTCTGTCCACCAGGTTCAGGGCTTAGCCTGGGGACATTTAAGATAACCCTCAAACTTGTCACTGCCTATCTAAAGCATCCCAATTCATGCCCATCATCTCAGATACCCAAAACAAAGAAGATTTCAAGTTGGACTTCCTTCCTTGAGCTCCCCAAACCACTAAGTCACCTGCCTATACCTGTTATTACTTTGTATTCTTGACCTAGTGTTTTCCAGACTCAATGTGAACCTCTGTCACTATGGATGATGACAGCCCCATTTCTGTGCTCCACATGTGTTTATCGCTAAAAAGAAATATAAAATAACCCACCCTCTACTACTTCCAGTTGGCCTGTCTAACCTGTGCTTGCACTTTCATCTTTGCTGTGAAGCAACTTTGTTAAAAAAAATTATTTTTCAGGTGCCACCCTGTATCAAGCCACCTTTTGATCTGAATGAAAGCATACGTGGGATTGAGAAAGGACACGTTTTCTTCTTTTTCTGGAAGGTTTTTCTTTTCAGATGTCATTCATGGTAAAAATCTTTTCTTGGGAATAGCATTCACATCTGTAAGTTGTTCTTCTAAGGATGAAGCAGAAGTCCTTTTACAGAGAGAGCTTTTTTCCATAAGAGCAACCCACATTGGAAATGCCAAGCTTTTCAGGTTAGCTAGAACGTCCAACTAATTCTTGCCTTTTTCCATGACAGGACAGAAGGAAGTGATTCACACACCTGAATTTACTAAGAAATGGAAAACTTCTCCGAGAATGCTCAGGGGCCTCCAGAGTTGTATTTTTCTCAAAGTTCTGGGATGGGAAAAAGATGGGGGGAGCAGTGAGGGGGCAGTAAGTGTACATGTACATTAATATCCCAAAACAAAATTTTATGGTACTTTTCCTTCTTTACATATGACTCTCACAAGTTAATGTACATTTCAAAACTCTGACCCCAAACTTCTCCCTAAAACAAGCCTCAACTTTGTAATACCAACATCCTACCTGTGTTGGCATACAGCTAGAGGATAAGGGATGTAACCATCTTTGAAAAATTAAAAATGAGTATCACTCAAAGAGCAATGAAGAGGAAAGAGCAGTAAGAGAAAGCAAAGGACAATGGAGAGACTATACTAATTACAAACAAGGAATTAGAAAGAATGTCATCAGAAGAGATGAGTTGCTCAAGTGTTGAGAATAACCAATGGATCGATCACAGGATCCAGCAGCATAAGCATAGCATGGGGAAAACATGGACTCCCACTCTCTGGAATTTTAGAAGCATCTACTTCCTTGGGTCTATAAAGAAAAGAAGGGGGAAGAAAAAGGGAATAAGCATGCATTAAGCACCTACTATGTGCTAGGCAAGGTGCTAAGTGCTTTACAGATATTATCTCATTTGACCCTCATAATAACTCAAAGAAGTAGGTGCTATTATTATAATAAGCATTTTACACGTAAGGAAACTGAGGTAGGCAGAGGTTAAGTGACTTGTAAAAGTCTCACAGTTAGGAAGTATCTCAGGATGGATTCAAACTTGGGTCTTTCTGATGCTAGGCTCAGCTCACTAACCGTTGATTGTACCACCTAACTTGCCAAACAAACGAGATTTTTATTTTCTTCCCCATATCTCTTAATACTTCACTTTTCCCCTACCTCAATATCTTCATTTTTTAGGTCAGGTTGTATTCACTGAATTAAGAGTCTTCTATATGGCTCTATCAGTATTGCCAAGCCGAGAGTTCTAGACATGCAAAACATTATTGTTTATAATAGCCTCTTTATTTAATAATAGCCACAGTAAATCATTAGATTTAATACTTAAATATTCAAATAATCAAAATTATATCACAAAAATGTCCTAATTTGCAAAAGAAAACACACCAGAAAGCCACTTTTCTATCAATTTTTCCTCTAATGGAGCCTTCTGATACTGGGATATCCAAGAAATATCTGATAGAGAATGTCTCCTTGCAAATGCAAATGATACCTCCCAATAAATAGCAGATAATCACCCACAGTGTGGCATGAGAACACCATAGATCCCACCTCTTGCTCTTCAGGCTAACCCCAACCTCACTTACCCCAACCTCAATTTATGCTGGCAGGGAGTAGGGAGATTTCACTACTACTACTTGGCCCTTTAGCTAATAAGCCCCCATTGGTGTCTGAACCATTTATACAAAACAGTCACCAAGACTCTATCATCTCTTAAACACAAAACATTTACAGAACAAGGTAAAAGCAGAATAATCACAAAACCTACTTATTAGAAGGTAAAAACAGGACTAAACAAACACCATTTATTCAACAGAAGACAAAATCAGAAATAATCAAAACAGTACAGTCTACCCATAAACCTTAATCACACTCTCCCACCAATTCATTCAGTATCCTGAGGAGAAAGAGAACACACACTTACAGAAATTTATCAGAGAGACATGAGTGGAAAAAACTATGTGTTCAGGGCAATTCACAACACTGTCCTTCAGTCTCTGATGCTTTTGGTCCTTTCAGAAGCAATCAAACTGCTTCTCTTTTAGCCTCCCCCACCATTCTGTGGGGTGACAAAGTCACTCTCTATTCAGAGCTAAGGAAGCAATGACAAGTTTTTTTTTCCCCTTACAGCCACCCTGAAAAGAAAAGTGAGGGGAAAGAAATAATACTCTTTCAGTGACAAGCAATTTCTTTCAGCAAGGAAACTGCCAAGCTTCTCAGATCCACAAATAGCAGAAATTTTTACTTTGTCCAATCACTACCAAGCCTCTTCTCACAGCTAAGCGCGGCTCATAGCAAAATAGATGCAAAGTCTATCTTCCTCATTCTGTTTCTCTCTCTAACCAGAGAGAGCTGTAGAGGGTAACCAGGTACCCCTGACAGGTTTCCCCTCCCTCTCCTGGGCTATCGATAACACTAACAATAAAGTATACAGCTCTTTAACCAATAGCAAGAATCAACTCTCTTCTCATCAGCACAGCAGCTGAAGAGCTCTCAACTGACTCAGCCCTTTTTAACAACCAATCAGCAAAGTAATGTCTTTCTTCCACTCAACAGACTCCCAGCAAAGCAACTGCAAAGCCTTCCTGATGGCTCCCATCAGGTTCCATACTCTGTCTTCTATAAGTGTCTTTGCTCATAGTCTTCCATGTCATCTGTCCCCAGCTTCTCGTGACTCCTCCCAAGCTCAGTTTACTCTCCTGCTGCTTCTTTTGCCAAGTTTTCCCATAGTTCCTTCCCCTGGTGGCTTCTTGCGTTTTCCATTGCCTCAACTCAGAACCTCCTAGTGGACAGTGACATCTTTATCTTATGAGGTAAAACTCAAGAAAACCACCTTTCTGTCAAGTACAAACCCAACAGTCCTTATATAATCCTCTCACAGACCTCAAAGAGTTATTTGATAAACCATTTTGTCAGTTATAGCCTTTATCACTCTCAAAATGATCATACATATATAAGCCAATGGAACACTGTTCTGTGACCATTGTTTGTTTGTTTGTTTGTTTTTATTTATTGCTCTGTCTTCAAACAGGTCCTCTCTGTACATTTATCTGAGACGCAATTCTCTCTCTGGCCTTCAGGAGATTCTGGGTCTCTCCCTAGTACTTTATCTGAGAGACTTTGTTCCTTCTTAACTGTACCCATTTTTCTTACACAAATTTATTTTTCTTTTCTTTCAAACACTAAACCATTCAGTGACCAAAGGGGTGGACAAGGGATGAACAGGACAGGCAAACAGGCAGGGGATAGGTCACAGTTTGTATCCTCGGAGAGAATGTTCACACCTATGAGATCCCACACACATCTGAGTATATGAACATGGTAGGAACAGAAACAGTATAGATCATCCCATCAGATAAATATATGAACAGGAAATGTCATGAGAACTAGGGATAGCCAGTCTGTCTGCTCCACTCAACACCAAGAGAACCCCAGGAAGGCCTCTGGCAGACTGGCTGAACCCCCATACCAGATTACCAAGGACTTAGGCAAGAGTGGCACAGGACAGGCATGGAGAGTATGCTATTTTCTAGATCATTTGAAGAATAACCACCATTGATGTAATCACTGATGCACTGATTCACTAGCATGGTGGAGTCTGATATGGATGGGGCTAAAATGCAGAGCTGTTGTTTTTTTCCAAGCCTTGGTTTTGGACTGCTTTTCCAATTGCTAATGCTACTAGAGAACTAGGTGTCTTGGGCTACACTCTCCACCCTGGGCCTCAGTCGAGGGTGACATGAATGTAAAATGAAGTTGTAAGATTAGATTATTTCTGAGGTCTTGCACTTGGGAGTCTTTAAGACAAGGTGTAATAACCATTTCAGGACATTACATATGGAATTTCTTTAAAGATTCTACCTTTGGACAGTGTCTTCCTTCCTCTTTTGGTTGATATTATATCCAAAAAGGGTGTCACTAAGAAAAACCATGGTTTGACAACTTAACATATCCATGAAGACAGCTACAAGCCCAGCAGAACAACAGAAATTATGGACATGGCTTCAAAAGGAAGTATTCCTCTTCTTTAACCATTTGGTGTAGGGGGATATGAAGTACCATTTTACACTGGGAAACCTTTCTAAAATACTTAAGGAGGTGGTGGGAAGATAGGGCAGATATTTACTTAAGATTACTTATTAAAAGCCTCACCCTGCAATCACTTTGTGTAGAAGCAATCTATGGGGGAATACAAACAATTTCATATGATCACAAACTCAGGTAATGTTAGAAATGTTATCTGTGAAATACAAGCTTGAGTTTTCTAATGTTTCTGTTTCTTCCTTCCTTTCTTTTCTTTTCTTTTTTCCCCTACCTATATACAAACTGCTCACACAGCAATCAGAAGGGAAAAAAAAACAGCTTTCACCTGAGGTATAAATGACATTTTGGTATTATGTAGTAGTATATTGTGGCACTAGATAAAAAGTATTAGAATTGAAATTCAATTCAGAATGAGAGAGGGTGGGATGGGGAAAGGGAGGGAGGGTGAGAGAGACAGACAGAGAGAACAGACAGATAGAGAAGGAGGAAGGGGAGAGATAGGGAGGGAGGGAGAGACAGAAGGAGAGAGAAGAAGGAGCCAGAGAAAAGCAAAAGAGAGGGGGAAGGAAGGAGGACAGAAAGAAGAAGAGAAAGAATGAGTAGGAGGAAGGGGGAAACAGGGTAGAGAGAGAGAGAGGAAGGGAGTGAAGGAGGGAGGGGAGAGACAGAGAGAGAAAGAGGGAGAAGAAAGAAGAAAGAGGGAGGGAGAGGAGGGAGAGAGTGAAAGAGACACAGAGAGAGGGAGGGAAGGAGGAAAGAGAAAGAGAGCAATGAGCACCCAGCAATGAAGTCTAAAGTCACTCACCACCATTTGCATGTTTTCATATTCGCTTTTAATTGATTCATAGCGACAGGAAAGAGGAGGAATCTTAAGCCTTTGACAGAAACCTTGCCCTAATTAGGCAAGCCAGACAGAAAACCTGAGCACCAATGGAATAAAAAACCAAAACCAGTCTAACTCTTCTCACAGCCACTGGGTTCAAATTGGGGAGGGAAAAAAAACCTATTTGGCTACCTTTGCCCCTGCCCAGGACTTTACAAGAAGGAAAACTCCTAGCCAGGATCTTGTCCCTTTGGGGCCCAAAGGAGGAGGCATCTCCCTGGCCCGTCACAGGACAGTTCTAGAGTTTCAGTCAAGATTCCACCTTTAGGAATGAAATCTGTGGCACGGGCCAAGAACATCAAAGAGCCCATGAAAACCAGGCCTCGCTGTGAGGAGAAGTTTATTTAACGGGACATAAACTGAGACTTGTAAAGTAACTCATCTATGTCAGGATTTAAGGTATTAGCAAAAAACACTTCCAAGCCAGAGCTGAAGAGCCCCACAATCTTCATGTCTGATCAATCTCGGGGCAGTTTTAAATCTGAACACAAACTGATCTGTATTTACAACAATAAAATTAGGGAAAAGGCAACAGGGAGGTTCAAGGTGGGCAGGCCATGGAGCATTATCAATGAGAATCCTGCAAGAGAAGCAGTACGGAGAATGCCATCATTCATTCATTCATTCAATAAGCATTTATTAAAAGCCTACTGTATCTCAGAAATCATCATAGCCCCTACAGAAACAGGGACCAAAATTAAACAGTATCTGCCCTCAAGTAGCTTATATTCTAAGGACTCCATTGAGGGACAAACAATGTGTACATGGGTAAGTAAATACAAGATACAGACAAAGTCAAATCAGAGGGAGGGTAATAGCAAGAGATTGGGATCTAGAGAGACCACATAGGTGGCAAAGAAATGGAAATTGAGAGGGTGCCCATCAATTGGGGAAAGGCTGAGCAAGTTGTGGTATATGAATGTGATGGAATACTATTGTGCTATAAGAAATGATGATCAGGCTGACTTCAGAAAAACCTGGAAAGACTTGTATGGTCTGATGCTGAGTGAAGTGAGTAGAACCAGGAGAACGTTGTACACAATAACAGCCACGTTGTGCGATGACTAATATTGATAAACTTAACCCTTCCTGGTAATACAAGGATCTAAGACATCTCCAAAGGCCTTGTGATGGAAAATGCTATCCACACCCAAAGAAACAACTATGGAAGCCGAATTGTTATTTTTTTTCTCTTCTGTTGAGTTTTGTTTCCTCTTTCTTGTGGTTCCTCCTATTGATTTTAATTTCTACTTACAACATCACTAATGTGAAAATGTTTAATATGAATGTAAATGTATAGCCTATATCAGATTGTGCGCCATCTTGGAGAGGGTGGTGGGGAGGAAGGGGGAGAAAAATTTTAAACTCAAAAGCATATGGAAGTGATTATTGATGAATCAAAAGAAATTAATAAAAAAAATTTAAAAAGAAAGAGAGACCACATAGCAGAGGCAGCAATTTAAACCTTGAAGGGAGCAAAGGATTCTAATAGGCAGAAACGTGGGGGGGGGGGCATGCCAGGCAGGAGTTATGATGGATACTAAGGCACGGCAATGGGAAATGGGAGGTCATTTATAATGAATGACAAGTAAGCCAGACATGTCACCCAAGATGGAAAGAATCATCCTCCTTCTGTTTTGGAGAAGGACCCCACCCTGACATTGATTTGAGAGGCTTTCATCTTCTCCCCACTTTTTCAGCTCCCTTTTGTTGATGACTTTCCCCTATTAGAATGTAAGTTCTTTGAGGGCAGAGAATAGCTCTTTTTTGGTGTCCCTGTGTGTCCAATACTTAGCAGAGTACCTGGCAAACAATAGTGCTTGTTACCCACTCAGTCATGGAAAAAAATGGACCAGATGTGGTGAGAACAAAGGATAATGGACAGGGGCAGCTAGGTGGTGCAGTGGATAGAGCACCGGCCCTGAAGTCAGGAGGACTTGAGTTCAAATCCGGCCTCAGACCACACACTTGACACGTACTAGCTGTGTGACCTTGGGCAAGTCACTTAACCCTAATTGCCTCACTAAAAAGAAAAAAAGGATAATGGACAGATAGCCAGCGTCGTTCATTGTTACGCACATAACGTGAATGAAATGAAGAGAAGGAAATTCCTAGAAATGAAAGCACAGGGATGAATATTCGTCCCCCCTTTCCCAAACTAGAAAGCCATCCCGAAGCATTTCATCCCCCCCAAACCCTGGTCCCCCTCCTGTCTCTTGATTCCTATTGTATTAACAATCTGAACCACATGCTTTGGTGCTAATCATGTTTTTGACATACGTGTCATTGTCGTTAATCCAAGTAGAGTGGAAGCTCCCTGGGGACAAAGACTGCCTGATCTTTCTTTGGTCACCTGCATGGTGTCAGGTATAGTACCGCCCAGGAACACAGCTGAGCCTCAAGGAATGCTTGCTGTAGCTTGGATTGAGAGGGGTCTTTAGAAGATATTTAGTTTAATTTTACAGACGAGGAAACTGAGCCCCAAGTGACTCGTCCAAGACACATGGCAGAGCCAGGATTAGAACCCAGGTCCTCAGACTAGAACAGCAACCTTCTTCTTACTGAAAGAAGCTATCTTCCCAGTTGTTTAATTTTTGACTCTATATCCCCAGTGCGGGCGCTAGGTGGCACCATAGTGCACAAAGCGCCAGGTCTGGAATCAGGAAGACTCATCTTCTTAAGTTCAAATCTGACTTCAGACACTTACTAGCTGTGTGACCCTGGGCAAGTCACTTCACCCTGTTTGCCTCAGTTTCCTCATCTGTAAAATGAGCTGGAGAAGGAAATGGCAAATCACTCCAGCATCTCTGCCAAGAAAAACCCAAATGGGGTCATGAAGAAATGGACGTGACTGATAGACTGAACAGCAACAAATATCCCCAGTGCCTAGTACGCACAGCAGGGCACTGGGGATGTAGCAACTGCGAACACGCTCGCTCTTTCTTTCTTCCCAAACGAACACAAATGCGAGAGATCCAATGACCTGACCAGAGTGACAAGGCCAGTAAGCCAGTAAGTGGGATGTGAACCCAGGTCTCCTGACAGTGAATACAGCACTCTATCCGTTTTCCACGCTGCAACAGTGGTGTTCATTCTGTTCTTTTCTGCTGCTAGCTACGGACCAAGGATGTGCACGGCAAATCATACGCTCTCCCTCCGATAAGATGAGCTGAGAAAAGCTAAGGGAGCCGTTGCACCATCAATCACTCATTCTCCAAGGCCACAAAGCAGCTCCTCCTTCGGTGAGGATGAAAGCTACCCCTCAGGGGCTTCAATGACTATGGCAGAAGGAGGTCTGTGTGGGAGGCATTACAAGTCTTCCTGGCCTATACATATCTCACAAGCCTGGGAACACATCCAATGTTTGATCCCAGGGTGAAGAAAATGCTTTGGGGGATGGGGAGCAAATATCACCTGGAACAGGTTAGGCTGAAGCCTAGTTCTACCAGCATACAACCCCTCATCTAGAACCTGCACTTAGCCACAAGCCCCCTCCTCCAAAAGAACAGGTGCCTCAGGTCTCACCAATGGGTGGAACACATTTTCAGTGGTGGCCATCATATCCCCAGGATTCCAAAGCATCCTGGGACAGAGAAAATCTGTAAAATGTGGTTCATGAAAGCACCCGCCTCCCAGGATTGTTATGGAAATAAAATTAAGCAATATACCTCAAAGTACTATGTAAATTTCATTATTATTATTTAAATAAACATATGCATATAATGTGCATACATAATATGTACATGATATAATATATGATATGTGCATATAATATAAGGGCAGCTAGGTGGCACAGTGGATAGAGTGCTGGGCCTGGAGTTAGAAAGACTCATCCTCCTGAGTTCAAATCTGACCTCAGACACTTACTAACTGTATGACCCTGGGCAAGTCACTTCACCCTGTTTGCCTCAGTTTCCTCATCTGTAAAATGAGCTGGAGAAGGAAATGGCAAACCACTCTAGTATCTGCCAAAAAAAAAAAAAAACCCAAATGGAGTCACAAAGAGTCAGACACAATTGAACAACAACTACAACAAAATATATATGTAACATTACATAATAGTAAGATGTATGAGGTCACTACCTCATAAAGATGAACATCATACAGAAAGCAAAACAGAAGCATGCAGTGGGTTAGAGCAGGATGCAAAACAGGGACAAGAAGAACAGGAGTAAAGGATTCCATCAAAGGAATTCTGTCACAGGAAGGGCAGATGAGTTGGTCACAGGGTACGATGCCAAGATGAGCCAAAAAGAGCGCCCTGGTACCTGTATGACGTGAGCAGAAAATGCGGAGGGCCTCCAGTGGTCTAGAGGGTGGACCTCTTGTGGCCAACTTTTAGAAGAACATGAACAAGAAGGAATGGATGAGTCTCTGTCTGTGTCATTCGATCTCCCAAATCAACAGATGAGATCACAACTTTACGGGAGTATTTGAGGCTTGAGGATACTTACCTATGTTCCTGTTATCTCTCCCAACAGACTCTAAGCTCTTTGAGGGCAAAGATGGTTTGGGTTTGTTTGTCTTTCTCTGAAACACCTCGTTCAGTACCCATCACATACAAGGCACCTAATTAATTCTGATTGATTGATGTAGAACAGGCTCCTGTTTGGGGCCATCAAGAGCCTGCTAACTTCTCGCAGTCACACAGCCTTCAACCAAACCAACTGGACATGCTCCACTGAGTCAGACTAAGAGAATTCTCTGAATTGAGTAGCTCAGACCGAGGCCATCGGGGCCAAGATAGGATTCTCGATTGACCACCCAGGTCACAAAATCATGACCCTTCCTAGACTTCAGTCCCCTCTCTCGCTGACTCCCTCCAGGACAGGCAGATAGAAATACATTTGCAAGGACAGAAGAGAGGTCATGAACAAAATGTATTGGCATTAGCAACCTCAGAACCCCATTTGGCTTTATACCCCTCCATGAGAAATCAAAGTGGGAAGATGTTTTTCCTAAGAGCCAAATAGTTTCTCTCACTTGTCTTTCAGACTTTCCAGCAGCACCATCTCTGGTCTCAAGGAAATGAGGAGAGACTGAGGCAGTTGGCAGAAGGGGCCTCCCTCCACGGACATTCCACCAGCACCATGGATCCAAAAGGAACAAGACGGCTTGTGGCCATTCCTCCCAAACCTGTTTCTCCCTCTGATTTCACCCACAAGCAGAGCCATCCCTGGAGATGGTGCTTCCTCTTCCCCAGAGGACTTCAGGTAAAGACTGGATGATCACTTACCTATACTAGAGTAGGGACTCCTTTGGGATAAGAGTTGGCCTAAATGGCCTGTGACGTCTTACCAATGCTAAAATTCTACAATCCTCTGGCTATTTCTGTCAGCAGCACATTCCTCCATGATTCTTCTGTTCCAGGCCCTTTAGAGGCTTCCTACTTGTCTATCTACTTGGTAGATAGACACTACCACTACCTTAGCCAGGTAGTGAATCTTCACAATCTAGCCCCACCTTATCACCGCAATCTAATCATTTACTACTACCCCATCCATACTCTGGTCCAGTCAAACTGGCATCTTCCCCAATATGTACCCCGTGACTTCCTACTCCATTACCTTTGCTCATCAAATTTCCCTATGCCTAGAATGTCCTACATGTCAAAAAGATCCTCCCCATCTCCCCCAGACCCATTGAGTGTTGAAGGCCTTCTCATCCTTTGAAGCCTAACTCACATGTCAACTTTTTCAGGCTGCCCAGTCCTTAAAGTCCTTAAAGACTTTATCCAGTCCTGCTTCAGGGGCTTCACACCACCCTTTGTTTATGCCTATGCACTGTATTATGCATGCATCATATTTGTATTACAGTTAGCTATGTATGTGTCCCATTTCCCTGCTAGACTGCACATTCCATGAGGGCAAGAATGATATAATATCTAAAAAGTGTCTCTCTCCAGGGCCTAACAGAGTGCTCTGCACACAGAAGGTGTCTAAGGGTTCATTCAATGGGATCAACAAACTGAAAAATTCAAATTATATGTAACCGTGTTGCCTGTGATCACACAGCTAATAAGTCTCCCAAGTGAGATGTGAACCCAGATCCCCCGACCGTGCATCAAAACTATGAAAGGACAGGTGGCTATGGATAAATGCCACGGGTCTAGATGCGGGTAGGGATGGGATCCCATTCCAGGCAGGCCACTGCCCCATAAGGGTAATTTGCCATCTTAATCCAACTTTGCCACAGTCCAAAAGAAACACAGAACTGTCAAAGATGACCTCACATAAACAGGCCAAGAGAAAGCCCTCCATTTTGTCAGGCTGATCTTCTAGGGAGGATCCATAGAGGAACATGGACAAGAATCCTGTGGGGTGAGAAGGCAGGGATGGGAGAGTGATTTCCCCTCAGAGGTGACCTTCCACCTACTCTTGATCTGAGTATCTTGTATTACCTAATTTTGTTCAGTCACATCCAACTTTTTGTGACCCCATTTGGGGTTTTCTTGGCAAAGGTATTGGAGTGATATGCCATTTCCTTCACCAGCTCATTACAGATGAAGAAACTGAGGCAAACAGTGACTTGCCCAGGGTCACACAACTAGTTCGTATTTGAGGCTGGATTTGAACTCAGATCTTCCTGACTGCAGGCCCAATGCTCTATCTACTGCGCCACCTAGCTGACAATTACCTAGTTACTTCAATGTAATTTCTCCCATTAGAACGTGAGCTCTTTGTGGGCAGGGGCTGATTTTGGGGTTTGGTTTGGTTTGCTGTCTCATTCTTGCCTTTCTTTACATCCCCAGTGCTAAGCACGCTGCCCAGTATATGATAAGGGTTTAATAAATGCCTGGTAACTGACTGACTATCCAAAGGCGGCAGCCCACACGTTGCTGAGCTAGAATAATTGAGGATCACGATGTGGACGTGAGCTTAGCTGGTTCACCTTGGTATCATGTAACCTAAAAGGGGGATTCAGTAAGGAAGTAGATGCCTTACACCACATTACAGTGGAAACAGTTAATTTATTTAAAGGAACTAAATATTTTCCAACAAATTAGGAATATTCCTTTCTAAAGAAGCATTTTAGTTTCAGAAAGCTCATAGGAGTGTAAGCTGAGTGCGGGAAGGGACCTTAAAAGATTGTCTAGTTCAACTCTCTTATTTTACAGACAAAGAAACTGAGGGCAAGCTGGATGAAGGGATTTGTTACATGCAAATAGTAAGTGCCAGGGCCAGGATTTGAACTCAGGTCCTCTTATCCCAAATTCAGCGTTCCTTCTATTACAACAGACTGCTGCTTAATCAATCCAGCAAAGATGCTGCTAAAAGATTTTCATTTGGAAGGACTTGTTTTCCTAGCATGGGCTCCTCTTCTGGGAGAGAGTAAAACCTTGTTTTTACTATAATATTACATCATTTTACCTTTCGTAAATTTGGCCCTGGGCTTACCCACAACGAGTCAGAATAAATGAAACTGGAATGCATTATCATTTTAATTTGTCCACACAGTGTCATTTCACATGTAAGTATTTTGTCCCTCTAGGACAAGAAATTCGTTGGTGGCATTTTGTCTCTTACCATTTCTGCAATGAGAATGTATTCAGCGGACACTTGCTGACTAATGAACCAGGGCCATGCCTCAGCAAGGAAAGATACCGCAGCAGGTGAAAAGGCAAGTCCTCATATCAGAGGGGAAATAACAATGAGGAATTCAGAGAAGTATGAGAAGACTTGTCTGGACAGATGTCTAAGGAAGGAAACAGAACCAGGAGAACAAGATACACAATAACCACAGTAATGAACGTGAAAACAATGCTAAAAGGCTGAGGAGCTTTGGTTACCCGGAATGTACAGTTACTTAACTGCAATTGCACATGTGATGTATGAGCTTATGGAACGAGTTTGAAAGGGCAGTGGGAGGAGGAGGGTGGGAGAGAGTAATCCCATCTGCTAACAGAGAACTCTCCTTGATGTAATTTTCTATCTCCATATCTGTGATTGACATGGAAACAGAAATCCAAGCAGTGACTGGAATTTCGTTCTTTTACCATTCCTAACTTTTTGAAATCTTCATCCTAAAAGCCCCACAAATGTCCTATTTGGTGAATACAATAGAGTATCTCAGAAAAACAGTAGACACAGTAACTATGACTATGGGAATGGAAAGGACTGCCATAATAAAGAACAGCCTGGCTCCAAAGAAAAAAAACAAGGAGATGCCACACACCCACCACTACCACCACCTCTTGGCCAAGGTCAAGTTTCACAGTAAGGAACATTCCATGTACCCTTAGATTTTTTCCTATGTAAATCAGCTTTACTGGGTTTCTTTTCTTCTTCTTCCTTTCTTTTTTCCCAAATTCTTTGCTAGGAGGCAAATTTCAAATTTTTTTGTAATGAGGTTAATTCTTCACCAATTATGGTGTCTCAATTTCTAAATGAGTGAGATTTTACCATACAAAGTAGAATTCAGAAGTACTGAATAAATAGAACGCAAAGGAGTGATAAGAATGTAATGGCCTTGAGAGATAGCATGGCAGAGTTGATAGGGCACCTGGGTTCAAATCCAGCTTCAGATGTTCACTAATGGTGCAGTGCATAGAGGGCCCAGCCTAGAGTCAAGAAGACTTGAGTTCAAATCTACCCTCGGACGTTTATTGGCTATGTCACCCTGGACAAGGCACTTAGCCCTGTTTACCTCAGTTCCCTCATCTGTAAAATGAGTTGGAGAAGGAAATGATGAACTGCTTTAGTATCTTTACCAAGAAAACCCCAAAGGAGGTCACAAAGAGTAGGATGATTGAAACTGCTGAACAAAGTGGTAATTTAAACTCTGTGCCTCAGGTTCCTTATCTGAAAAATGGGGGGGTGGAGGCAGTGAGAAGGAATGGACTCATGACATCTAATTTCCCTACCAGCTCTAAATCTATGTTCCCTGGACTTCTTGGAGAAGACATATCAGAAGAGGTAAGTTCTGAGCTGTGCCTTGAAAGAACATATATACATATACAAATGTTTTCCTTCAGTAATTTTTAAACTTTATCTTTTTTTATATCTTCTCAAAATCTGAGACTTCTGAATGAAGCTTCTAGGTATAAGTGTGTATACTTCCTGCTATAAGAAGATCAAGTTGAAGGCAAATCAAGGCAGGTGAATGAACATTCATTAAGTGTGTGCCCGGCATCGGGCTAAACCTGGGGATACACAAAGAAAGGCACAAGGCAATCACTCCTTCCCTCTCCTTTGGCCCTTGGAGACAACAAGAACCCAATAGAACCCATTACAAGTTATTTTTTAGGTCTGTGAGACCCTCAGTCTAGTTCTGACAGCCCTCACATATGAGCCAAAGGAACCCAGGCTTTTGGCATTCAATTCCCAACCTCCTCCAAGGCTAAAAAGTAACCCAAGGCTACTTCCACAGCACTCTCCTCATCAGCTAATCCTGCAACACAATTAAAAGGAAAAAAAACCCAGTTCCAGGCAAAATTGAATTTTTATAGTATTAGTTATAACCCCTAAAAATAGTTTATAATGGAAATCCTGAGATGCCCTAAACTAGGCTGAGAGAGTCGGCACACACGGCCACAGAGCATTTGTGTGCATACACACATACATACACACACACACACACACACACACACACACACACACACACTCAACTCTATATAAGATATGCATGCACAAAAAAGGTTTCTGTTCCCTTCACTCAAATTTATTCCGCCCGGTTTTATGTTATTTATTTTCATGAGTTTCAGACAAGATCTTTCTTAGCACATTACAGAAGCCTGGAGGGGCTTCCTGCATTGAAGACAAAGTCCAGCACTGTAAATGCTAAGTATAGTCAAGCAGTGTTTGGGGAAATGCTGCCAAACATATTTGAATATGGACCAATCAAGCCAAGAAATCTCCACGTTTCGAGCTAAGAGCAAAATTGGCAGGTCGGCTCTCGTTGGGTTCGTTCGTCTGCTACCTTCTAACAATCTGATCGCCTCCGCTTCAGACGACAGCAGGCCTGGGAATCTTCCGTGCCCCTCCTGGGCCCTACCTTGCATTCCCCTGGCTCTTGGGGGCCCCCTTGCCCCACAGTGTCTGCCTTGATTTCCTCACCAGGCACCAATGAAAGTGATGTCACAGCGACTGAGGAGGCTTTAAGCGTCTATCTTGGATGGACCAAGGAAAGGTCAGGGGCCACTGCACTTCAGACCAAGGGATGTGAGAAGACCTCAGCGCACCCAAGGGGAAAAGTCAATTGTACCTTTAAAGGCACAGAAATGCCTTTAGTGCCCAGGATTGGTCAAGACCAAGTGTTCAAACTTAGAAAACACCTTTAAAAGAGGGAGCATTTAGCTCCATCTCCCCACTCATCTCCAGGACAGGGCGCTCTAGTGCGCTAGCTAGCGCTCTCTCTCTCTCTCTCTCTCTCTCTCTCTCTCTCTCTCTCCTCTTCTCTCCCTCTGTCTGTCTGTCTCTCTCTTACTCTCTGTCTCTCTCTCCCCTCTCTGTCTCTCTCTGTCTCTGTCTCTCTATCTCTCTGTCTCTCACATTTCAGTTAACTCAGAGAGAATTGTCTCGGTTAAAGACTCTTCAGTAGGAGGTGGACTGAATTTGGAATTGGAAAATTTGGATTCAAATCCTGACTCTGTTAATATGTGACTCACATAGGATTGGAACCCAGGTCTCCTGACTCCAAATGTAGCTCTGTTTTCACCAAACCATGTGGCCTAATAATTGTGCTGGCTGAATTACATTAATGGGAGAGGACTTTTTAGAGTCAGTGTACATATATGTGCAAACAACTCAGGAAAACTGGGATTGTAGTGTTGCTAGCTATATATTAGTGGGCAGTCTTCTGAAATTCAGTTGAGTTAGCATTAGGGGCAGCTAGGTGGCATCATAATGGATAGAGCACTAGGCCTGGAGTCAAGAGGACTCATCTTCCTGAGTTCAAATCTGGCCTCAGACACTTACCAGCTTTGTGACCTTGGGCAAGTCACTTAACTCTGCCTCAGTTTCCTCATCTGCAAAATGAGCTCAAGAAGGAAATGCAAACCACTCCATTGTCTTTGCCAAGAAAACCCCAAATAGGGTCACATGGAGTTGGACATGACTGGAAAACAACTGGACAACAATAAAAGAGCATTTATTAAGCATCTCCTATGTTCCAGGCACTGTGCGAGGCTCTGAGAATACAATTACAAAAACCAGAGTCCCTGTTCTCAATGAAGTTACATCACATTGGAGGAAAGCTGCCCATACTCAAGAGAAGGAAATGCCAGTATATGCAGAGCAGACCCAAAGTAACTGGAGGAGAGGAGAGACGGAGAGAGGGAGAGAAAAGAGGAGAGGAGAGAGGGAGACGGAGGGACAGAGAGAGACAGACAGTGACTGGGGGTTTGTTAGGGGCCCCGACTCTCTGCTTGGAAGGGAGCAAGGGAAATGCTGTACTTAATGAGTCCTTAAACCGTCCTTCACATTCCAGGGAAATTTTGGTGTTCCCCTTACCCAAGATCAAACCTATTAATGCCATTATTATCAGCAATACTACTTGATATTGAAAGTGCTAGAAAGTTTGCAGATTGCATCTCTGTACGTTACATCATCTGAGCCTTATGTCCACCCTGGGAGATTGGTTCTGCAGGGACTATCCTTACATGTGAGGAAACAGAGGCTGAGACAGGAGAAGTGAGTTAGCCAGGGTCACTCAACTGGAGGGTAAGATTTGAACTCAGGCCTCCCTGGCTCCAAGTCCAGCAGAGAATCAACACTTAGGAACCACTGACCTACACAAGTTGCAGCCCTGTTATAAGAATAAGAACACTGGTAAAACGGGCTAGGGAAGGTCCTGGAATTTCACAAAGAATTTGAAAAACTAAGCCCAGAGGTCCTGAATGCTGTGTATTTCTATAGTACTTTCAGGTTTGCAAAACTGTTTACAAACAAGATCTCATTCCATCCTCACAACAGCCCTGGGAAGTTTTACAGATGAAGGAACTGAAGCTGAGACAGATTACATGACTTGCCCAGGGTCACACAGCTAGTAAATGTCTGGGGCAGGATTCTAACTCAGCTCTTCCTAACTCTTTGGCCCATTTCTATCAACTGCTCCACCCAGCTGTCTCCTGTGCAAGGGAAGGTGAGCCAAGTGAAGTGATCATTTGAAGTTTGTGTGATTTTCTCAGGGTCGGAGCTCTGGCTTCGAAAGTTCCCATCACCAGGCAGGTGGCCAGCCCTCAGGGACAGATCCCTTTTTTGGGGTCAGAGTCACTCATGGCATTAAATCCAAATCAGATGGCAGCAGCCATGCCCCTTGTCATAGTTCTTTACAGAGGACCCACCTCAGACACTTGCTGTCTTACCCTGGGCAAAGCACTTAACTTCTCTCAATGTCAGTTTACTCATTAATAAAATGGAGATAATAATTTCACTTTCCTCCCAGGCTAAATGATTTCCATGTCTGTTGCATTGCCTTGATGGGAGAGGACTGGACTAATCTTTTCCTTTCCTTTCCTTTCCTTTCCTTTCTTTTTTTTTTCCAGTAGATCCTGATAAATGCTTACTCAATTGAATTTCAGAAGACAGCCCACTAATAATACAGTTAACAAGACTACAATCCCAGTGTTCCTAAGTTGTTCACGCACATATACGTACACTGACTCTAAAAAGTCCTCTATCAATGCAATTCAGGCAGCACAATTATTAGACCACATGGTTTGGTGAAAATAGAGCCAGGTCAGAAGACCTGGATTCGAATCCTACCTGAGTCACTTCCTTGTTGTGTGACCCTGGGGAGTAATCTCATTTCTCTGATTCCATTTCCTCCTCATTTGTCATGAGGAAAGCATTTTGCAAACCTTAAAGCACTAATTCAACACGAGCTATTATTAATGTGGAACAAAAAGATGTGAACTGATCCAGCCATTTTGGAGACCAATTTGGAACTATGCCCAAAGGGCTATAAAGCTGTGCCAGCAATACCACTGCTATGTCTATATCCCAAAGACATCCAAAAAAAGGGAATTTGTATTTGTACAAAAATATTTATAGCAACTCTTTTTGTGGTGGCTAAGAACTGGAAACCAAAAGGATGTCCATCAATTAGGGAATGGCTAAAGAAGCTGTGGCATGTGATTGAAATGGAATATTATTGTGCTAGAAGAAATGACAAGCAGGATGATTTCCAAAAAACCTGGAAAGATTTACATGAACTGATGCATGGTGAAGTGAACAGAACCAGTAACGGCAATATTGTTCCAGGAAAAACTGTGAATGACTTAGCTATTCTCAGAAATGCAATGATCCAAGACAACCCCAAAGGGCTAATGATGAAGCATACTATCTGCCTCCAGAGAAAGAACTGATATTAATTGAACATAGGCTGATACATGGTATTTTTCACTTCCTTTTTTTCTTTTATTTGAGTCTTGTACAAAATTACTAATATGGAAATATTTTACATAATTGCATATGATTAACCTATATCTGGTTGCTTACCATCTCAGGGAGGAGGGGAGGGAAGGGAGAGATAGAATTTGGAACCGAAAACTTTAAATAAAAATATTTAAAAATTAGAAAAAAACCATGGAACAAAAAGAACCTTGTTGCAGAGCTCAGTAGTTTGGGCTACACTATCAGGATGACAAAAATGACCAATTCCTCTTTTCGTTGGCTTATCAAGAAATCCATCCCACAGGAAAAGCTATGGGAATGTGAAATATACTGGCCTCATCACGCTAGTGTTAAAAGTACAATCATTCCAGTCACTTAATCTGAGCTCAGTGTTTATGCCTAGGATCAACTCGAGTATTTTATTTGAAATGCATCTGATAATGTTACTGAAATAATCTTACAATCAATTTAACAAGTGGTCTGCGCTCTACTGATGCATGAGAAAAGTGAAGATGTCCAAAAATGGATGTCTTTCCCCACAAAAGAGAAGTGGGCCAATGTCTCATTCAAGCCTGCCATCTAGTGGGAAAATTGAATGCCAAGAGAATCTCCCAGCAAGCAGTCCGAGATAAAGAGCCCCTCAACTATAATGGGCTCCCTCTGGTGCCTTCTGGGTGTGAATTCCAATGGGTCCTGCTTCTCTGAGACAGATGTCCTTGAACATCCATTTTTTAGCCAAAGTCTTTCTTCCCAGACTCAATACCATCTTCTATGTCTCATTTTCCCCCAAAGCCCCAGAACAAAGACTAAGGTACTAGCACTGGAGCCCTAACTTTTCAGGGTATCTAACAATAGCACAGTAGGTACAAAAGGGAACCAGGAGTCAGTAAGATCTGGCCTCAAATCCTTCCCCTGATACTGACTAGGTGTTGTCCATGGCAAAGTCAACTAGCATCTCCAAGCCTCAGGCAACTCCCTGGACCACTCCAAGTTAAAGCACTTCCTGGTGCCTAACACTTCCTCCTCAGACTGTGTTAGGAAATGGCAGCCCCAGGAAAACAGCTGCTGCTTCAAACGGAATGGAATATACCCATGGGAAGTCTAGGGGGAAGCAGAGATCCTGCCTCTTGTCTAATATTCAGCCTTGCTTCCGTGGCTAGTGGCCTCTTCCGAGATCCAGCTGTAATGTTCCATTGGGTCACATCTGACAGATGCCCATGTTCAGCAGCCAGAGTAAGGGAGCCCTCGGAGAGAAGAGAAAGGACCGGGAATGATGAGCAGCTTCCCACATTGTGTAGAATGCCCTTCACTTGTGAGAGAGAGGATGTGGGTGTTTTCTTGCTCTGCTGAGTCCAGGGATACTGTGGCATTCCATTCGCCAATCCCTCTATTTACACCAGTCTTTTGTGTTTTCATTGTTTTCAAGAGGATTCAGACAAAGATAGACCTTGGACAAGTCCCTTTCCTGATTTTATTCATTTATATGCACTCTTCTATAGACTTGCACAGATGGGGGAAAACGGAGATTCTAGTCGGGGACACAGGATTTATACAGTAACGTGTTGACAAAATATATGAAAATATTTTGTTATAGTTTGGGGTGAGATTTACTGTATTTGTGTTTTATTTTTATTTCTTTGTAAGTTCCATGGCAAGTAGAGACTACTTAATGATGTTGACGAGAATATAATATATGACATGACATGATAACATAACATAACAATATAAATGAGTTTGCATTTACGTAAGTTTATGCTACATTTCCCATTAATTATCTCATGGGATCATCACCATATCTCTGTGTAACAGGACACACAATTATTACAAGTGTTTCAGACACTTATTAGCTGTATGACTCTAGGCAAATCACTTCTCTTCTGTCTGACTCAGTTTCTTCATCTGTAAATAGTAATAATTATAGCACCTATCTCAAAAAGTAGCTGGGGGGATCAAATAAGACATTTGTAAAGTAAGTACTTTGCAAACCTTAAAGCCCCATGTAAATGCTATTAGTGTTACTATAATTATTATACCTTTTTTTATAGTAAGTGGTGGAGCCAGAATTCAAATCAGGGCATCTGATTCTCCTGAAGGCAAGGCCCCTTCAATGCTCTAGAGATCTGCTGAACTGGCTTGACCCAGCGGTCAGTAAAGCGAGTAAACAAAACAAAAACCAAAGATAGCTCTCCCTAGCTACAATAGCGGCTCAATAAAGCAAACAGAAAGCACATATTAAGCACTTGATGTTTGTCAACCACTGTGCTAACCAAGAGGGAATGCAAGGACCCAAAGGAAGCCGTCCCTAACCTGAGAAAGAACCTTTGCAATTGAATCCCTTCCTGGTGGCCTCCCTTTGGATTCTGCTCCAACTCACCAATGTCCTTCCTAAGATGGAGCAGGTGCCCAGCCCTGAGCACAGTGCTCCAGTTATGATCTAAGTACAGAGAGAATTTATGCCTAGAAGCAATTTTTTCTTTTAGAGAAGACCAAAATCACAAACGTTTCTTTGGCTGCCATATCCCTCTATTGCTTTATGTTGTCTATGGTCCATTAAGACCCCCAAATCATTTTCAGATAAATTTCTGGCCAATCGTGCCTTTCTCAACATGTACTTGTGAAGCTGATTTTTTTTTTAACCTGAGTGTGACACTTTGCATTTCTACCTGTTAGATTCTACCTTATTTGAATCAGTCCAATGTTTTAGCCTAGAAAGACCTTTCTGGATCCTAAATCCTGATTATCATAGTACCACCTGAAAACCTGATAATGATTCCATCTGTGATTTTATCAAAGTCATCGTTAAAGATGGTAATCATCGGAGGATGGAGCATGCATCCCTGGAGCATTCTGCTGGAGACCTCCCTCCAAGCAGACACCAAGCCACCAAAGATTACTAATTGGATATGGATTTTAAACTAGTTTAGAATCTGCCTGATTGAACTCTCATCTAACCCACTTCTCTCAATTTCTTTTACAAGAATTTCATTTGAGACTTCATTCAATATTTTGGTTAAATCTCCATTTACTACAGCAGGTTGCCTTGTGAGACACACCATGCCTACATCATTTTCTTGCCCTATTGACCTAGTAATCCTGTCAAAAATGAGAAATGAAGTGAGTGATCAAATGAGACAATATTTGTAGACGTGATCAGAATAGTGCCTGGCACATAGGCGCTCTGTAAATGTTTATTCCCTCCCCCAACTTAGTGTGGCTTGGTCTGCTTCTGAATCTACTGTGGATGGGAGGGTGGGGGAAGACCTCAATTATGACCCAAGTGACAATGACATACTATTTTGTTAGTTGGAGGACATTTTAAAAGCCAGCATACCTAGACTCATTTAGTCCAGGATGGTATCTGGGAAGATAGTGATCAAGATGGTGCTGCTGGTGGTTTGACTTGCTTGGCACATATGGCCTCCTTATCCCTCCCTCAGGGTGCCATGTTGCTTTGGCTAGGCTGCATTGCCTACCCAGTGAGTGGCAGTTGATTAGTTACTGATGGGGGTAGCTGTTCCCACCCCCAAGAGGAGTTGCTTCCTTAGATGATAGCTGTGAAGCAGGACTGATGGTCTGGGGCAGGGGGAGGTACTACCACTCCCAAGGCTCTTGTGCTTATCTGCCCAGTGGTGGAAAGTGGTCAGCAAGTATTGCTGGTGGTGATGAGGAAGATGGGCCCCTCTCCACAATGATTTCTCCTCTCAAAGATGGCTACAGAGGCCAGTCCAGAAGCAGCTCTGGTAGTTTTGAGGGCCTAAGGCTCCTGGGTTCAGGATTCTAGGCTGTCCCCACTAGGGTCGGATGGGACATGGAGGTCAAGGAGGAGAGAGTAGCTTGACTTGCATGGCACATGCTGGCCCCCCCCCCAACCGAACAATAAAAAGTCCCCAAGCATGCATGCTGGGCTGGTGACCAAGAGAATACATCTCTGTCTTTTGGGGGAAAACCCAATCCTTTCTCCAGTGAATTCACTGTCTTTGTGCTTGGACTTACAGCTAACCCTTCCCCCCATTAGAACGGGAGCTCCTAGAGAGTGGGTCATGTCTTACTGTTCTTCCTGGGGCTCACCAAGTGCTTTTAGATTTATTCCTCTTAACTCAGCCTCCAGTATCACAAAGGAAGCCACCTCAAGGAAGGATTACTCTAGATTCCCACGAAGGAGCTGCCGTTCTCTCCTTTTGTACTAACAAAAACAGACTCCACACCCCATTGCCCAGTGAATGGCTTCCCGGCTACCCACCGCAAGTTTATTTTTTCATAAAGCAGGCTGCACATTCTTCATCCCTCATTTTGCAGCCCAATATTCACCTACAGTGTTCAGATAGCATGCGAAACTCTGGCAAACCCTGGAATTCAGGCAGTCATTAGCCTTGTGCCCCTCTCCCCTGACTCCCAGCGGACCAGACTGAGGTTACAAAGATGAAAGCACTTTTAAGACTGTGGTTCCAAAGTCACAAATTCAAGTCACAGCTAACAGCTTCCTGCGCTGGCCAAACCATAGCCACGTCAGTAGGAACACTGAACTTGGAGGATCAGGAGCTGAGGAAAAGTCATTGAGCTTCTTTTGGACCATTTGCCCTACATATACCAAGTGCTTAATACATTTGTGGGTTGCATTGCATTGCATACCAATAAAGCCGGTGCTGCACGGTAGGCTGAGCAAGGGACTTAGGATGTATTGGAAAAACCTGGGTTCAAATCATGTTTCATATATTTAGTGTGTTACCCTAAGAAAGTCACTTAATTTTTCTTGCTTTTTCTTGGAATCACCTGTGCTTGGCACATAGGAAATACTTAATATGTGCTCACTGACTGACTGAAAACCTATCTGGCCCTTGTTTTCCTCATATGTAAATTCAGCTGCTAAAATACAGCCATGATTTGGACATTGATTTGGACAATTTGTCCCATGATGCAGCTGGCAGTACCACTCTTGTACAAGGCTTCCCATAGGGTGACCACCTGGGATCCACCCAGCATCCTGGGACCTTTCTCTCTTTCTCTTGGAATCCCCAGGCCAATAGTGGAATACTTGAGCTGTCCACCTCTTTGTCACCATCGTCACCACAAGACCAGCCCAACTTGTTATTTGCTCATACATTTCCCAGATGAGATCCTTGTCTCCAGCTTTTCTGCAAAGTCCCTTGTTATATGTTGAAACCTGCTCACACTCAACCATGTGCCTCTCTCCTCTGTCCTCCACAAAGTCAGTCTCTGATGCCTCATCACAGCCTGGAGATGACTCTGGGCTCTTGAAGTGCTGGAAGAGTAAAGTTCTACCACGATGGGAAAGTTTGGGGTAGAGTCCCTCCAAAAGACTGATTCTGCTTTCCAAGACCCAATCAAGCAACCCAAGAACCAACAAGCATTCGTTAAGCTTTTACAACATGCCAAGCACATTATGCTAAGGGCTAGGGATACCAAGAAAGGCAAAGAAAAAGGCAAGGCAAAGAAAGTCTCTTCCAGGAAGGAAGGAGGAGAGGGAGGGGGAAAGGGAAGAGAGGGAGAAGAGAAAGGGAGGAGAGAAGGAAGAAAAGGAAGCAAAGGGGAGGGGAGGGGAAGGCAAGAAGAGTATTTATTAAGCAATTAATACATAACAGGTGCTATGCTAAGCCTTGGGGGTCCAAATACAAAAGTGAGAGAAGGTCAGGGTCTTTGCCCTCTACACACACACACACACACACACACACACACACACACACACACACACA
>NW_020954595.1:2180185-2182813 GCF_900497805.2 Vombatus ursinus | reverse complement strand
ACACACGCCAGCAGTCTTCTCATCTTTAGAATGATGATAAAAGGAAAAGAAACCTTGTGCTACCTTCTTACTAATAACTTAAGGCTTGTTATGAAGCTCAAAGGACACAGCCACGGTGTCCGTCGTCCTCAATCACGCACCAAGTGAAAGCTTGTTGATTTCACACCATCAGAGCTGAGGAGTTGGACAAGGACGTCAGTGGCCCCTGGGTCCAAGCCATGCAGGAAAGGGCTCCCCACTATCACACACCTGACCAAGAACTGTCCAGCCTCGGCTCGAAGCCCCTCAGCGAGAGTGGAGCCCGGCCCCTCTGGAGGCAGCCCCCTCCACGTGGGGCCACTCTAACTGTCAAGAAGGTGCTTGTGACATCAGGGCATTTATCCAGACCAGACGAAGGCACCAGGAGACTGGGCATGATGAAGCCAAAGGAGCAAACAATCCCAAGAGCATTTCTACTGGGAGAAGATGCATTGGGACCTTTCTTTTTGTAATTACCTATCATCTCAGTTATGCTTTCCTCAGGCTAGAAGCAGGCTATAGAGAACAGATTCAAAGTTTCACACATACACACACACACACACACACACACACATATACATATATACATATACATATATACATACATGCATGCATACATATACATATATATGCCTCTTTTTTTATGTTTTGGACCAGGCAGTGAGTCTTCACCTGGCGTCCTGAACTCTTTGTAAACATTCTGCTAACTCTATTTCACTTTCATTGTTATTCTTTATAATTCTCTGTATTTTATCTTCCACATTTAAACACATCAGTGTGAGAAGGCATCTGTCTATAGACTTCACCAAATTGCCCAGAGAGGATGAAGGGTAGTGGTCCACGATACCAAAAAAGGTGAAAAACCCCTGGTACAGAGAAATGGACATTTATGGTAGTTAAAGTTTATCAAATTCAGAATTTTTAAGAGGAATTTAATGTTTCTCTCAAACTACCTTTTGGGTGTTAGGGTCTAAATCTATGATTTCAATTGCTTTAGTGAATTCCTATTATGGAAATGCATTCAAGTGACACAGATAAATGAATAATGATGATTATTATGATTTTTAAAATATTCCCAATAATTTATAAATTATAAGATTTTTTCTAAAATTTATATAAATTATATAACTTTAAAATAATTTGTATACTAAATATTGTGATATATAAATTATAATCAATAAATCTGATTTATACATTTATACAATAAATCTATAAATATATTATACTATATATAATCAATAAGTTATGAAATATTTTCTAATCTAAAACAATAATAGATATCATTATCATAACTAGCATTTAAATAGCATTTTAAGCTTTACAAAACACTTGGCCAACATTATCATCACAATTTCATTATCAGAGCCCTTGAGAAGTAAGTGCTTTTATCATCCCCATTTTACAGATGAGGAAAATTAGGTAGACAGAGGGTGAGTGACTTGGCCAGGGTCACACAGCTAGTAAGTACCTGAGGCCACATTCAAGTTCAGGTCTTCCTGACTGTAAGTATATCCACTGTTCCTTTGGAACTTACTTTCTTAGAGAGTTGCCTGGGGCAGTGAGAGGTTAAATAAGTTGCATTGGTCACACAGTTGTGGGGGCTCAGAGTCAGGCCTTGAATGAACCCAGGATGTCTTGACCCCAAGACCAAGCCTCTATTCACCACACCATGCTCCCTCTCTGTCTTGGATTAATATTTCTCTGAGCCAAGTTTGTCACAGGCCAATATGAGAATCACTCGAATTGAGCACACACATCGAGGTGACACTGGGCTACATTGGGTTGTAAGGACACAGTGGAGATTGTGGGTAAAAACGGCACGAGGTCTGGCCAGTTTCAGAGCCGTCTTTTTCACTTGAGTTGAAAACCGCCTGAGTAGCTGATTCCATCGTGAGCCGCAACTTCAGCTCAAAATTCCACTTTGCCTCCGAAATGGAAGGGTTTGTTTTTTCTTTGTCCAACATTTTTCCCTATGTCTTTTAAATATGGAAGTCAGGCCCCATCTCCCAGACACCCCTATGGCTCTCAATCCTGTGCCATGCTCTCCAAAGCTTAGATGGAGGCCTTAAACCTGGAGGGAACCCTTTGAGATCATCTGATCCAATCCTCTTATTTTACAGATGAGGAAACCAAGGCCCAGGGAAGGAACTTGCCCAAAGTTGCACAAGGTGTAGTAAGACTGAGACGACTCTCAGTGCGAGTGTTCACACCTGACTATAAGCTCCCAGAGGGCAAGAAGTGTCTTTGTGCCTTTCCTCTCTTTGTATCCACAGCATTTATTGCAACTGGCCTGTAGTAAGCACTTAATAAACATTTACCGACTGAACTGATTGATGGATTTGCATGAGTGCTGTCCTTTGTCCTGGGAAGAGTACCATTGCTGCCCAACAAGCCAGAGCATATTTTTCTGCTTAAAAATAAACTGAACTTCTGAGGTCCCTTGATTCTGTGTAATAGGAAGGGACCTTTGAAGCCATTCTGTCCAGCTGTCTTGGGGGGGGGGCGAGGAGAGAGAGAGAGAATGGGAAAGGAGAGAAACAGCAGGGAAAAGGAAAAGGGAGACAGACAGAGAGACAGAGAGGGGACTGAGACACTGAGAGGCAGAGACTG
>NW_020954595.1:2145614-2180175 GCF_900497805.2 Vombatus ursinus | reverse complement strand
GAGAGACACAGAGAGACAGACAGAGATACAGAGGGGGAGAGAGAGACAGAGACACAGGGAGGAACTGAGACACAGACAGAGAGGAACAGAGAGACAGAGAGAGATAGACAGAGACAAAGAGAGGAACAGAGACACAGACGGACACAGAGAAACCCCTCTTTAATGTGGAAATGTGTTGCTTGGGAATGTGCCCTGGGAAAACTTAGAATTCCCTTTCTGACCATAGGGATAAACAATCCCCCTGTTTTTAATCATTCCTATCCATCACATTTTCAAACATGGTGTGGAAAGCCAGTAGTTTTCTCCACAAGTATTTTTTAAAAAAAAACCATTTTATTTTCAAAATGTGTCTAAGAGGTTAAAGTCCCATTAAAATGCAAACGCTTTCAGCAGCAGCTGTGCTAAAAGACAGTTCTCATTCTGGAGCAGGGAGGAGGGGAGCATTTATAAAGCACTTGTTCTATGCATGGGCCAGGTATAACAACACCAGGGCAACTGAGGCTTCATTCCAGGCACTGAAAATTAAAGGGGACAAATATTTAGAGCAGGTGAATCCTCACACCTGCCCTGATCCACCCAGGCTGGCAGCCTCCTGGTGTCTGCCTCCACACAAGCCAGTGACCTAGACAGAGCCACCGTCTCTCCCTCAGAGGGTTGTGTCCGGGGACCTCCCTTCATCCCTCGGTGGCTGATTCGAGGGCACAGAGCGCTGCTCGCCCTGGGAGACTGCAGTTCTAGTTACAGCTCTGGCACCGGGGCTAAAATACAAAAAAAATACAAAACTAAAAACCACCCCCGCCCCTCAAGGTGCCTCTACTCTACTGGGGAGACATGACATGCAAACACATAAAGAACCTGAAAACACTTTGAGGGCAGAGCTGACGCTCCCGGCCAGGGAGAACAGGGAAGGCTTCCCGCTAGACAAGGTTCTAATCTTGTGTCATCAGCCCCTTGAGGCAGTCTGCTGAGGCCTATGGGCCCCTTTGCAGAAACATGTTCTTCAATGCAAAAAAACCCAAAATACATAAGAAACCAATAACGATGAGATCCAGTTATCAGAGTTTTAAAACACAAGTCTCCAGAGCCCCTGTGAGGGATGAGCTGTGGAAGGAGCTCAGCCATGGCAGAAACATGAAAATGAGGGCTCCCCTTCATTTCCTGTCGTCTGAGCGTCAGAACTGGGGAACACAAGCACACACACTCACCCCAAAAGGAAAGGGAAAGGGCGCACCGTCAAGTGAGGCAGATTCACGGGATGATTTCTCACCCCTTACAAACTAATTCTTCACAAAGTCTAATGGGGAACCTCGAACATGTCACTCCCATGTTTTCCCATTTCCTCTGCTTCAGCCCCACGGCCATTATTTCAGGTCAAACTCTAGGCTGTATCCAGGGGTGGGGAACCTGTGGCCTTGAGGCCACATATGGCCCTCTAGGTCCTCAAGCAGGGCCCTTTGACTGAAAAAAGGACCACAGTTGAGGACCTAGAGGGCCACATGTGGCTTCGAGGCCACAGGTTCCCCTCCCCTGACCTAAACTGATCCGCTGGCCTAGCTGGGCTGGCCATGGCCAGCCGCGCCCTCTATCATCCACACCACAGCCGGAATCAGCAGATTTTTCTTCCTAAATGAAACAGCACTAATTGTGTGCCTCTCTTGTTAAAACTCCATCCTTCTTTCAAGGGTTTCTTATCCCCCACAGGATAAGGACCACAGTTCTTAGCTCAGAGTCCTTTATATGCTAAATACGACTGACCTTTCCAGGCTTACATCCTGCCCTTCTCCTACATAACAGCCAAACCCAACTAATGCTGACGTCACAAGCACACCACATCATTTCCTGCCTCTGACCCCCCCCCCCCCCTCATCTTTGCCTGCCAAGGTCCCTCTACAATACTACCTCCTCGAGAAGACCTTCCCTAATCTTACCAACCAGATGTGATCTCTCTCCTCTGAACCCTCACAGCTACCTCCTCCATGACACCCTTCCTGTTTTTCCCATTTAAATGCTCCCTTTCCTCTGAAGATTTTCCTTATGGCAGTCATCTAATGAATGACCCTTCCCCTCCAAAGTGTAAACTCCTTGAGGGCAGAGCCTGTCTCATTCATCTTTTTATCCCCAACAATGTCAAGCAGAGTTGCCTACACAGAGTAAGTTCTCAATAAAATTTTGTTAAACTGTATTAAAATGAAATTGGGAGACACAAAACATATCAAAAGTGCATACAGTATTGTTTAATTCTATCTAACTCCCTTAGGGCATTTCTTTGTTTAATTGGGTGCTAGAGGGACCTAGTTATTTAAAAGGAGAGAGATGGAAATAGGGATAGAGATGGGATTAGGGATGGGGATCAGGATAGAGATGGGGCCAGGGACGGGGATTAGCATAGGAACAGGGTTAAGGTTAGGGACAGCGATGGGGATGGGGATAAGGACAGGGGCAGAGATTGGAACAGGGATGAGGATGAGGATAGGGATGCAGATGGGGATGAGGATAGGGACAGAAATTGGAAGAGGGATAGAGATAGGGATGGGACAGGGATTAGAACAGGGATAGGGATGGGTCCTGTAATTTCACTGGTATAAAGAACTCCCACATGAGGAAGTTCCCTCTATCAATAAAGGTCAGCACTTAGTCTTAGAGAATTGCCTAACCTGAGATAAGCAACTTTCCCTAGGTCAAAGAGCCAGTACGTGAGGTGGGACCTGAACCCAGGTCTTTCTAGCTTCAAGGTCAGTTTATTGCCACTATCTTAAACTGCCTTTATTTAATATGCTGTGTTCTTTTGCTAGCAGTATGGAATAACAGAGAGCTGGCTTCCAAGCTAGGACAACCTGGCTTCAAGTCCTACCTTGGACACATCTTGGCCATATGATCCTGGGCAAATCACTTTAAAAAAAATTAAAGACAAAAAAATTAATAATAAAGAACATTGCTTTTTATTCCAGACAAGGTAAATCACTGATCCTATATTGCTCTAAGTCTCTGAAGCTCTACTAATACCAGCCCAGGACAGGCTTTGCTAATACCAGGATTTACTAATCCAGTCACCAGGGCCAGGTGGCTTAACCAGCTCTCCAGGACTAGAAATTCTACATGAGATGTGATTTGCATCCATGGTTTCCTTCAACAAAATCATCCCAGGACCCTGACATTTACACACTGACCTGATGAATCACAGCTCCCAGCCAACCTCCTATGGCAATATCCTGAAAATTCAGAAAGCTGTTAACATACTCGAATAAGTATACATACAAAGGAAATTGAGATGATTTAGCCTAGAATAAGAGGCAAGGAAGTGACAGTAAAAGTATCTAGTTCTTATACAGAGGATTCTACCCTCCTTTCTCCCATTTTCCTACACTCAACCCCAATGGTAGAAGAAAAGGAGTTTGCTTCAAGATCTCTACCTGGGGACAGAGGAATAGACCAGAGAGCTTCTAGGACATCCTCCTTAGGAAGAGTCTGCCACACAGAACTTGCTTTTTCTAAGTGAGTTGAGTCTTTCCTCCTATTGATAAATCTCCAAATTTTATTTTTTTTACCAAAACGACTTCCCATCCCATCCAGTCATCCACCCTTGCCATCTGCCCTCCAGCTGAAGATGCACTCCACCCATCCATTAGGGTCCATCTCTTGGAATAGTAATCAAATTAATAGCACCATTGTTTGCCTTTTGTGGTTCTTTTTTTTTAATCTTTTTAAATTGGGGATGAGAAGAAGAAAAGAAATGATTAACTTAAAATTTTTTTATAAAGAAAGGATGTCTGGGGACTGCTCTATGGTTCCACTCATCATCCCAGCGATTCCCCAGATCTCCCTTCTCTGACTCCTACTTCCCTATGTGTATTACCCCACTGCACCCCTTTTAGAATGTAAACTCCTTCAGGGCTGAGACTGTCTCCCTTTTCTAATGGTGTCCCCAATGCTTAACCCAGTGCCTAGTGCTCAATAAATGCTTCGTCATTTGTTCATTCCATATACATGTATAGGTTTAGATAAAGTACACGCAAAATAAATGTAAAATAACCAGGGAGGGGTGGCCATAGGAGCCAAGGGGTCAGCAAAGGGGACATGTTGAGAATGGCACTTGAGCTGATCCTCAAAAGCAATGAAGGATTCTAAAGAGCAGAGCAATAGAGGGAGAGCATTCCAGCCTTGGAAGATGGCCAACACAAAGGCATGCAGATGGGAAATGGCCTGGCACGTGAGGAGCGGCGAGAAAGCCATCAAAATAGAGCAAGGAGAGTAATCAAAAGTAAAGCTGGAAAGGGAGATTGGGGCCGGATTGTGAAGGGCTTCCCAGCCTCTACAGAAGAAGCTGTCCTCAGTTCTCGAGGCGATGGAGAGGGCACCACTAGACTAGACTCCGCTGAGCAGGGCAATGACAAGGTCAGCCCTCCCGTTCCACGAGCATCACTTTGGCAGCTGCGTGGAGGATGGATGGGAGAGCAAGATGAGGCCGGAGCACCGATCACATCTCCCTGCTTGCTTCCTCAACCCCAAATGACTACCGAGTTGGTCATTTTTTGTTTTCTCATCGATTTCTATTTGTCCTACTCTTCATTGTTCCCAACGGAGTTTTTTAAGTTTTTAAATCATTCTCTCTTTTCAGCTAAAGTCACTGTTCTCAGCCCAATGTTCACCCTCGTCCAGAGCTGGATGAGCTGTGTGCTCTGCCATACGAGGTGCAGGAGGGGAAAGAAGAAAAGGTCTGGCAGCGCCCAGTGTGCGTGCACTTCACAGGACACGATATGAATTAATTCTATTAATTTCCTGGCAACACTAATTAAAATTCCAAAGCTGTTTGTCTTCTTCTTTGATCCTACCTTTGAAATATGGAAATTCTTCTACCGTGTAGTTTCCACAGCAACAGGGTGGTGCTCCCAAAGAATGATCCCTTCTCTACATCAGTAGAAATGGGGAGGAGAAGCGGGGGGGAGGAGAAAGCTCATTAAAGCCTAGGATTTTCAGTAGCACTGAAAGAAATAAAAGAATATTGGCCAATTCCCATTTATTATAGTGTGGAAATTCTCTTTAAACTCCTGCCTGTCAGACTTTTATGACTTTCAAGATACTAATTAAAGTTCAAAGCTAACGAATATGCTAGAGAATCATTTGGAATTTTATGCTTCTGACTCAACCTAACTCAGGAGCCCAGAAGAAGGCTTCCACGTTATTTCAAGACTTTCACATCTTCCCGAAACGTGAAACTAGGTGATATCTACCATAGAATAAAACCACTGTAGTCTCAGCCTGGATGGAAAGCCCTACATGGTCTGTCTACATTTCCAGTCTGATTTCATTCCACTCCTTCTCTGCTTTTTCCCAGTCAATCCAGCCTTCTAGCTATTGCCCACACACAATATTCAATCTCCTTCATTTCATAAATGCCTTCCTCACCTTCACCATTTGGAATCCCTAGACAGTCTGTCCTAGAGACACAAATCAGGTACCATCTCTTGTATAAGATCTCTCCTAATTTCCCAAGTTGTTCCTACTATTACTACTTCTCTCTCTCTCTCTCTCTCTCTCTCTCTCTCTCTCTCTCTCTGTATGCATGTGTGTGTGTCTCTCTCTCTGTAACCATTGTCACCAATCCAAAAGTCAGAGTGCTTTATGATGCCACCATTTCCCATTTATGTCCAGCCTAGTCCTAGTAGGTACTAGAAAGACAAAGGTCAAACTATCCAAGACAGGAAGTGAAGGGATTTTCCAAAGACCACCTTCCAATAGTTTCCTAAATTTATTCATCTTTAGGGTCAAATGGACTGAGCAAAATTGTGTTGTACAACCAGGAATCATGAGAGCCATGATGGACAAGAACTTTAGAACCCCTGGACTGGTAGCAAAGTGGAGTAGTGGGTAAGAACAGTGCACTTAGAATTCAGGTCGAGCAGACCTGAATTCAAATTCTTCCTCAGATACTTGCTGGACAAGTCACCTAACTAAACACAGGTCTCATCTGTAACCCTTTAGATTGCCTTCAATTACTCCAGAGAGATCTTGTATAGACCTAGATGTTTTCATGCTGCCTCCTCCAATAGGATATTCATTCCTTGAGAGCAGGGACTCTGTGGATGTGGGTGGCCATCTTTGTATCCTCAACACATAGTGCAGTGCCTTGCACACAGTAGGTGCTTAATACATGTTTGTTGACTGAATGATCCAAATGAGGGGTTCAACTCAATGGCTTGTAAGACCCCTTCCAGCTGAAGATATATGACTTTCCATTTACCTATGAATAATAGTGGGCCTATTCAGCAAACCTAGATTTTCTGACAAAGATTAGTCAAGTGATGTCCACTTGTTTTTTATTAATATTTAAAAGAAAGAAGATGAAGTATTCTGTGTTCAGGTCCTCTAATCATTCAGAAATTTTAATAACTTAACTTTGACAGGGAATCACATTGAATGCATCAGAATAGAAAAGGAAAAATCTGACAGGTACCCAAGTAAGTACTTTGGAGGGGGGTGGCACAGCCAGAGTTGAGAAATTGTCTGGATCCCAGAGGCAATGAGTTGAGCCCAGAAGCAGGAAATATTAATTACCTTTCTCTTATCTTGCCACTAATGGTCACAAAATTACACTGCCCCATTTAGAAATCCCCTGTGGTAGTAAACTCCTAGAGGTTAATTTAGAGACAATCTACCTTAGCAAGCAGATTTGCTGCCACTGTTACCTTGACCTTGAGTCACCTTCCTCTCCTATGGCAGGTTTTGGCACCTGTGATGCCTGGAGTCAGGAAAACCTGAGCTCAAATTCAGCCTCAGACACTTACAAGCTGTGTGACCCCGGGCAAGTCATTTCACCCTGTTTGCCTCAGTTCCTCATCTGTAAAATAAGCTGGAGAGGCAAATGGCCAACCACTCTGGTATCTCCACTCCAGTATGGGTCACAAAGAGTCAAATATGACTGAAATGACTGAACAACAACAAGGATACAAGGTGAGAGTATCAGAACCATCTCCCACATTCTCATTCACGCCCAGAGTGTACTATCAGGCAAGCAAAGTATGGCCCCAGGCAAAGCTGGTACTCCTTCTAGCCTCAGTTCCCTAACCCAATGTGGCACAGAGCGAGTGCTTAATAAACGCTTGTTCATTGATTATTCAATTAACAATTAAATAAGTATTTATTAAGCACCTACTACATTCTAGGCACTTACAAGGATACAAAACAAGGATACAGCTCTCAAGAGAGCTTTGACTAGAACACTGTTATTCTCATTTTATGGATGTAGAAACCGAGACTCAGAGATGGGTAGCAACTTCAACTTGCTTGTCCATGGTCAAATGTTATGCCAAGTTTTTTCTCATTATTATAAATAGTTGAAAGAGTACTCTCACTATTAGTCATGTTAATATGAAAAAAATGTCATGTAATATGTGATTATTTCTATTAAAAGTGGTCATAGAAACATTTTGATTTTGGTTGAAGAGAAGCAGCAAATTCTGGGAATGAAAATGACTTTAAACATCATCTGACCCAAACCTTTACACTGGGAAGTGACTCTCCTAAGGCTCTGTGGGCAGTCATAGGTAGAAAGAGGATGACATATCCTGGCTCCTGGCTCTGTATTCAGCTGGCTCTCCTAGACACTCCAGATGCCTCCCTGAACGTCCATGTTCTTGATAACAGTCTCACTGCTATGCAGTGGGCATGCAGAGGATGTCACTAGGGCAGCACTTGAGACTATAGTGGGTAAGCACTGAGGGTCCTAAGAAGACCAGAACTGGAGCCAGCCCCAAGCTTCCTAGCTGTATTAGCCTGAGGAGTTGAATGAGCCCTCTAAGAAAAGGATCTCTTTTTCCTAAAGCATTTTTGTTGTTGTTGTTCAGTCATATCTGACTCTTCGTGACTCCATTTGGGGTTTTCTTGGCAAAGATAATGGAGGGGTTGGCCATTTCCTTCCAGGCCCAGTGCTCTATCTACTGTACCACTCAGCTGCCCTTCCTCAAGCTAAAAGGAAAGAATGACAAAGCAAAGGATAGAAGAGGATATGCCCAAAAGATGTCAGATGAAGAAGCCCAGGGCCACTCAATGGAACTGGAGACTAGAGAATGTGTTCAAGATGCTAGAGACCAGCTTCCTCCTGACCAGACAGCAAGAGGACAGCAACAGAGTCAGAGGAGTTGACACCTAGGATTAGGGCATTGGACGCTGGCCAACCTTGGAGCCCATCTAGCAAGCCCCACAGGTTCTTGAACAGCCCCTGATCTTCTTCTATTGGTGTCATGAGAACTTAGTAGAGCTTGACCCTGAACCATTGGAGGTGGTGGAAACAGGGGACAGGAGGAAGCAGCATTCACCTGGAGATGGGCTACACAGCCATCTCCTCCTGAAAAAGGCTGGCATGCTGGTTCAATCTCTGTTCATTACTGTCCTGAATAATCTATGTTTAAATCCTTACTGTTAGCCTGTTGCTTGGAAGAGGAAAATTGAATAATTGAATACCCCCAGGGGAGAGAGAAAATGGTTAGATTCTCTTATTCCTAGAAAAGAGACTTTCTGAGTGGGACCATAAGCAGTAAAGGGTATCAATTATTGAGAAGCCTCTGAGATAGGAAATCAGAGCTTTGAGTTCTGGGCAAAAGGTTCCATTGAGAGTTAATTTACATTTTAATTGCTTCACTCTTCCCGGGCTGATTAGAGCTCTTTACCCAAGTACCTGATTCACAGGCTAAAACTATAACCCCACAAGTGAATGGACCAAACCACCAATCACCAAAATCAGCAGCTTCTTGCATTCAAAACCAATGCCTAGGAAAACGCCACAAGAAAAGAGGGTTGTTGTCAATTGACTTTTGATTTTTGTGTACAGTGGTGATGTGTCCTGCATTTAGATTGAGTTCTGCTAATGTTTCCTTTTCTGCAGCTGTGTTTGTGTTCAAGATATTTCTGTGGATGCCATGACAACTCCCAAGATTTCAGTGAGTCACTGCAGCTGCTAAAATCATGGCATTCACTCACAGCGCACAACAATTTTATTGTATGTGGGATAATCATACATATAAGACTAGTGTCTTATCCACTTTGAATGGCTGCACATACTGGGGCATGGCTGGGAATCATGGAATACTACTATCTACAAAGAAAGAAATGAAATTAAGGATCATCCAAAGAGCAGTAAAGCATCACAGAGTGATCCTCAACAGACTGCAAAGCATTATAAGCAAGGAATTTAGAAAGAAAACGTGGAATCAAAACAGTTGTCAAAGAAATGAATGCACACAAGATGGGATGGTCCCAAGAAGAGAATGAGAGGTAAACTATGGAGAACCTGTGTGCTCCACCTTTGATGATGGTGATAGGTAGATAAGGACACAGGCAGATAGACTGATTGATAGGTAGGTAGGTAGATAATTAGATAGGGAAGCAGATAGATCAATAAGCAGGTTAATGGATGGATAGATGGATGGATGGATGGACAGATAGACAGACAGATAGAGAGATAGATAGAGAGATAGGAAGATAGATAGGAGGTGGGTAGAGAGACAGGGGGAAACAGAGAGAAAGCACATTTATGGAAAACTTTAAGATTTGCAAAGCATCTTACATATTACTTAAATTAATATTCTTGCAATGTCAAAAGAAGCAGAAGGCCACTAGCCCACTGGATGGCAGCCTGGTGATGAAGTCATGGGAGGACGTGAATGAGAGTCCCACAGAACAGGCAGACAGAATGAGGTATAAACACCAGCCTGGGTGGGTGGAAATATCCAGAATGACCAGGTCATGGATAACCTGTAAGGTTTATTTTAGCTGTATGACCTATCAACCCACATACTTGAGAATTGAACTTCCGCCATTATATGAGCATTTTAAAGGACGGCACTGACCTCATACAACCGAGGGCACTAAAACATAGTAAAGTCAGTCAAACTCAAGACCAAAAATTGTTCTAGTATGATTTGTTGTCAAGTAAACTTTTTTTTTAAGTTCTCCGATGGTCACTTCTAACAGAATTTGCTTTTGCTGTTGTTCAATCATTTCTGTCATGTCTGACTCTCCATGACCCCATTTGGGGTTCTCTTGGCAGAGATAATGGAGTGGTTTGCCACTTCCTTCTCCAACTCATTTTACAAATGAGGAAACTGAGGCAAACAGGGTAAAGTGACTTGCCCAGGGTCACACAGCTAGGAAGTGTCTGAGGCTGGATTTGAACTCATGAAGATGAGTCTCCCTGATTCCAGGCCCAAGGCTCTGTGCTCCCCAACTGCCCTTTTAATAGATTCTCACTCAGTTGTACTAAAACTGAATTTTCTCATCCTCTTGACTCATTTTTTAGAAGAATATTTTGTAACTATTTGTTGGAAGGAGCCAACAAGTTCTTATTTTTTACTTCCTTCAAGAAGAAACTTAGATGCTTACTTCCACAGGATGTGTTTCCTGGCTCCCTCACATGCTCTATACACTTACCTCTCTTTATACTGTTTTCATCCAGTAGACCAGAAGCTCCTGGAAGGCAGGTGCTGGGTTCTGTTTTGTCTTTGTGCCCCCAGACCCCAGAACAGGACCTGGCCATAATACTATGCTTCGTAAATGTTTATAGAATGAACAAGGAGACAGATCAAAGAGGGCCTAGTTCCTTGCTTATTAATTTTAGTTAATCAACAATCATTCATTAAGAGCCTACTGTGTGCCTGGCACATTCTCAGCACAAGGGATAGAAAGAAAGGCAAAAATAAATAAAACAAAACAAAATTCATTTCTATCCTTTCTTGGTTTCACTGGTAGACTCAAAAGTGACAGAAAAGATTTTTTGACATGTACATCAAGAGAAACACGGACTAGAATCTGACATGAGATGTCTCCTGTTCATCTTGGTTAAGGAAGACGTGTGCTGGTGTGGGAGTCAGACGATTTGGGTTAATATCGCAAGGTTGTCATTCTGGAGAACAATTTCGAACTATGCCCAAAGGACTATAAAACTGTACATACCCTTTGATCCAGCAATACCACTAGTAGATCTGTATCCCAAAGAGACCATACAAATGGAAAAAGGACCCACACGTACAAAAATATTCATAGCAACTCTTTTTGTGGTGGCCAAGAAATGGAAATTGAGGGAATACCCTTCAATTGGGGAATGTCTGAACAAGCTGTGGTATATGAATGTAATGGAATACTATTGTGCTCTAAGAAATGATGAACAGGCTGACTTCAGCAAAACCTAGAAAGAAGTGTATAGTCTGATGCTGAGTGAAGTGAGCAGAACCAGGAGAATGTTGTACATAGTAACAGCCACATTGTGAGATGACTAATATTGATAGACTTAACCCTTCTCAGCAATACAAGGATCTAAGACATCTCCAAAGGCCTCATGATGGAAAATGCTACCACAACCAAAGAAAGAACTGTGGAGTCTGAATGCAGATTGAAGCATACTATTTGCTTTTTTTTTCTTCTCTTTTGTTTTGTTTTGTCTTTCTGGTGGTTCTTCTTATTAGTTCTAATTCTTTCTTACAACATCACCACTGTGAAAATATGTTTAACAGGAATGTATATGTATAGCTTGTATCAGATTGCACGCCATCTTGGGGAGGGAGGTGGGAAGAAAGGGGGAGAAAAATTTAAAACTCAAAAGCTTATGAAAGTGATTGTTAATAATTCAAAATAAATTAATTAAAAAAATTAAAAAAAATTTAAATTTTAAAAAATTTTTAAAAAAAGAAATGATGAGCAGGCAGACTTCAGAAAAACCTGGAAAGACTTGTATGGTCTGATGCTGAGTGAAGTGAGCAGAACCAGGAGAACATTGTACACAGAACAGCCACATTGTGTGATGACTGACTTTGATAGACTTAGCTCTTCTCAGCAACACAAGGACCTAAGACATCTCTACAACAAGAGAAAGAACTGTGGAGTCTGAACGCAGATCAAAGCATACTATTTGCTTTTTTTTTCCTTCTCTTTTGTTTCGCTTCTTCTTTCTTGTGTTTCCTCCTATTGGTTTTAATTCTTTTTTACAATATGACTAATGTGAAAATATGTTTAATAGGAATATATGTGTAGAGCCTATATAAGATTGCACGCTGTCTTGGGGAGGGAGGCAAGGACGGAAGGGGAGAAAATTTCAAACTCAAAAGCTTATAGAAGTGAATATTAAAAACTAAAAATTAATTAATTTTTTTTAAAAATGTTGTTGCTCTGTGATATCTTTGACAAGTCCCTTAACCTCCTTGGTCCTCAGTTTCCTTCTCTGTAGAATATAATAATCAGGTGGCTTCTCAAATCTCTTCTGGTTCTAGTTTATGTGTCTCCTACTGAACTCTGACCTAAAATAAAGTAACCAATGAGAAACAATACAAAAGAAACACCACTGTTCTGGGTAGATATGATCAGATAGAACCCAGAGTGAAAAGTGAAAATTAGGAGCGAGGAATCCATAAGGTCAGCAAAAGAAAGAGATAAACATAGGGAGAAAAGAAAAAGATGTATTTTTAAAGCCACAATGGGTACCAGATGAATGAACTATAGAATTAAAGGAAAAAGGAGAATTTAAAAAGAAAACAAGGAAGAGATGAAAGAGGAACAGAAGAAGGGTTCCGAGGAGGATTTGTCTTTTCCTAGCATTGAGTGGCCAGTTCATCCCAAATTATTATTTCAAAGTGATGGAAACAAAACATAAGACCCTCCCAAATATGTCGGTCTGATGAGCCCAGCAACTCTCTGCTCTGATGGGCCACCCCACCTACATGGGTGCAGGCATGGGGACAGTCCCTGAGGATTATTTCCCTGGAGTTTAGAAGGTAGCAAACCATAAGGAAGGGAGGGACCCAAAGGAAACCTGTTCCACATCCACTGGAAAAGAAATATAAGCCAGCCATTCACATCTTCAAGCCTTCTAAACAACCTGGAGCGTCACACTTACTAAGCTAAGCAAACCCATGCACATTCTTGGTATCTCACTAAATATCCGTGATCTCTCCAAGGCGCTCGCCAGGAGCATGAAAACATCTACTGTGGCCTAGAACTGACACATTTTTAAAGTGTCTCAAATTTTTAAAGATGATTGACAAGGAACCAGACAATGTGAGGGGCTCCATCTTGCACAGGAACTGAGTCCTGAGTGCTTCGAGTCACTGTCTAATCCTTCCCATGCTATGAAAATTGTGGCCCCAAAAGTCCGCAGCAAGGAGACCATGGGGCATGGCAGAGGTACATCTGGGCAGTTCCCACTAATGACTCTTCTCCAAGACATGATCAGCTTTGGCCTAGGTCCTCCTGTCCGCAGTGGCTGCCAAAACACCAGTATGCTCCTCCTCTGGTCCAAAAACTTGCCCCTAAAATGCACACAATTCTGTTTATCTTTGTGGAGAAAACAGTCTTCTTAATGAGGACCCCTTTGGTTGGAGGGTATATTTCTCTTCAGCATAATAAAAAAATAGATGGGGAGAAAAGGGGAAACCAGAGGGGATGATGTGTATTCTTGGCTTCACTCTTTAAAATAGAAGGTACTCTCTGAGCAACTGATTAGATGAACATTTTAAGTCTGGCCAAGAGAAATAAAGGAGCAAGAGGTACTAATGAGCCTAATAAAAAGGTACAGCCTAGAGTGGCCGTTAATCTCAGGAACGAACTTTTGGGGGGATGAAAAAATATTTGGTGTTGATAAAGCATTTCCTTAGCCCTGACTACCGGCTCCTTTGCAAAGCATTCATAGTAAACACAGACCGTCTGCAAAGCATCTGTTCAATTTTCTGTAGGAGGAAAAACTTTGTTTCATTAATAACTTTTAAAAAAATATATACACTAACTAATGCAGGCTGGCAGCTCAAATCCTCCCATCAAACCTTGTTACTTGATCGAGCAGAGTTCAAAGATAGAGGCAGTGTGGGGAACGGTTAGCGAAGGACTCAAGGTTTGAGAAAACTTGGTAGAAGAGAAGAAGGGTCTTCCAATCAAAACTTCAAGTTCTGGAGTCGAGAGAATACAGAAATGGAACCCTTTGTCAAACAGGTCAAAAAACTGAGGTTAAAACCATGTCAGATGCCAAATATGATTTCAGCATATTTTTAGTGGAATATGCATAAATGATCTCTGGAATTTTAATATTTGCCTTTACTAGTGATTTAGGGGGACTTTGCCGAAGGCAAGGGTTTTGTTGTTTTTTTTTAACAGCAATAATAAAAAAATACTTAATAGTACTTAGAGTAAAGCATGTGTGGTCACCATGTTTTAAAGGAGAAAAAGAAAAGGTAATACCTAACATCTGTGCTAGATTTCCACATGATAAAATCACCATAGTCTAAAGTTCTCCTGAAGCTATAGGAGCAAAAAATGTTTATTTGAAAACCAGGAAGCAACCTCAATGGTATTGGGGCTGGGGGAGGGGGAGAACAGGGCAGAAACCCACGGATTATAGGAGAACCAGCAACTAACAGAAATAAGTCCAGTAGTTAAAAATGTAAGTTTATGAATCTTTTCAGATTCATAACTATAACCTTCATGTGTAAGAAATACTGGGAACTCAGTATCTTTTATTTTCACACATCCCAACGTGCATACCACTCAGTGTCTTAGATCAGCAATACACCCTCTCCATTTATGTTAGATTTTTGATTTTGGGGGCCTGTCTTTTTTTCCCCTATCTTTCTTCCATATTGTTTTCCCACATTTGCTGAATCTGTCTTTCACCTACATACTAATACTGTTTCCTTTGTCATATTTAATACCTCTCTTACTAACTCATTAGGACTCAGCTCTATCCCCTGCATTTTTTCTAGGGACAAAAGTTCTCTCCTGGTTCTCCTCCTACCTGCCTGCCTGCTCCTTCTCAATCTCCTTTTCTGGGTCCACAGCCACACCTCCTTCCCTAAACTAAATGTACCCCAGAGCTCTGTCAGAGGTCCTCTTCTCTCTCTCTACTCTATTGCTTGGAGATCTCTTCAGCTCTCCTGAGTTCAATGATGACTCCCAGAGCTATTTATCCAGCCCAAACCACTCTCCCAAATTCAATCTCACATTACCAATTGGGTATTTTCAAACTGGATGACCAGGGGACATCGCAAATCCAAGCTTAATTATCTGTCCCTCCAAACTCTCCTCTCTTCAAATTTCTCTATTTCTGCAAAAAAAGAAAAATTTGTACACAAATACAAAGTAGTTAAATACAAGGTAGTTTATATTTAAAGATGGGGAGGGCAATTTGTAGAGGAGAGAGAGAATCAGGAAAGACTTCACGCAAAGATGGTGCTGGAGCTGTGTCTTAAAGGAAGAGAAAGACTGTGAAAGGCAGAAGTAAGCAGGAAGTAGATTTTAGGCATCTGGGATTGCTATTGACAAAGTGTGGAAGGAGGAGATAAAGTCGCATGAGTGAGGAACAAAGAAAGGTGAATTTGGTCGGATCACAGATTGTGGGAGAGGGAATAACATACAATGAGGCTAGAAAGAATATGAAGGGGCCAGTTGGGAGAGGGCTTTAAAAGCTCATCAGAGTCATTTCTATTCAGTCCAAGAGGCAATAGGAAGGCGCTGGAGCTGACTGAGTAGGGAGGAGCATTGGCAAGTCAACGCTTAAGGAAAATCATCTTGGTGATTATGTTAGGAAGGGAGAGACTTGAGGCAGGGACACCAATGAAGGAGGTCAGTGCAATAACCCGGCTGAGATGTAACAAGGGCTTGAACTAGAGCTGGGGCTGTGTGAGCAGAAAGAAGGGGGATACACTGGAGGAATGTCATACAGGTAGAAATGGTAAGATTTAGCAAGGAACTGGATCTGTGGGGTGAAAGAGAGTGAAGAGCCCACTACAATGTCAAGGTTGCAAGCCTACAAGACCGGAAGGTGGGTGGTATCGGGTAGAAACAGGGAAGTTTGGGAAAGGTGACGTGGTCAGATCCGTACTTCAGGAAAATCACTTTGACAGCTGAGTGGAAGGCAGATGAGAACGGGGAGAGACTTGGGACAGCAAAGCCAAGCAGAAGGCTATTGCAATAGACCAGGAGAAAGGGGATGAGGGCCAACAAGGGGTGGGAGAGAGTGAAGAGTCTCAGATGACCTTGAGGTTGTAGGCCTGGACAACTGGGAAGATGGTGGTGCAGAAAGGTCAAGAAGGATAAGAATTGAGAAAAGGTGGTTAGATTTGGCAACTAAGGGACTACTGGTGATTTTGGGAAAAGTAATTTCAGTCAAATGAGATTGGAAGCCAGATCACAGCACGCATTGTAGACAGTTATATCAAAGGATTTTTAAGAATGATGGAGATGGCTTTGTTTGAAGGTAGCATGAAAGGAACTACTTGATAGTGAGTTTGAAAATTAGGGAGAAGGCGATAATTGAAGGATATTACTGCTGGAGAAGACAGGATGGGAGATAACCAAGGAACAGATGGTAGGTCTGGGTGAAAAGAATACCCCCCTCATTAACACAGTCTGATGGAAAGGAAGAGAGAGTGGGGGACTTTGTGAAGGGGTTTCAAGATGAAGAGAAGAGCAGATCACTCATTGATGTCGTTACTTCATTGCCTCTCACCTGGACTCTAGCTATGGCCTCCCATCTGGGCTCCTTACTTCCAGTCTCTTCCCTTTCCTATTTATCCTCCACATGGGGAAAAGGGAAGAAAACATGCATTTATTAAATGCCCACTATGGGCTAGGTACTGTGCTAAGTGCTTTACAAATATTATTTTATTCTCACAACAACTCTGAGCAGTGGATGCTATTATTATCCCCATTTTATAGCTCAGGAAACTGAGGCAAACAGAGGCTCACTGACTTGCCCAGGGTCACCCAGATAGTAAGTGGCTGTGGCCAAATCTGAACTTGGGTCTCCCAGATTCTAGGCCCAGACTTCTACCCACTGTACCACCTAGCTGCCCAATTGGATTAACTGAGGTCATCTTTGCCTGTTGCCTCTTCATCTTGAAGCATCGACTTTTAAAAGAAAAGCCATAAATCTTATTGAAAAGAATGCTACCCCAATTTTACATTTTATCTGGCATGGATGTGACTAGAGTTTAGCCAGATTATGAAGGATAAGTCAAGAAGCTGCTACAATCAATGGAAAACTCAACCTCCATCTTTTTTCCTTTGTTAGTGTTTTCTTAATATAATAACAATAATAGTATTTATGTAGTGGTTTAAGGTTTGCAAAGTGATTTACATGTGTTTTCTCAGTTGAACCTCACAACAATAGTGTGAGGTAGGTGCTATGATTAGCCCCATTCTACAGATGAGGAAACTAAAACAAACAGAGGTTAAATGACTTGTCCAGGGTCACATAGCTACTAAGTGTCTGAGGATAGATTTGAACTCAGGTCTTCCTGACTCCAAGTCCACCACTCTCTCCACTCTGCCACTGGTTATGCTTGGTGTTCTACTTTTCCAGCAACTTCAAATACCAAGTGTTTCAGACTCTGGTGGCTATTTTTTTCTTGATTCATCTGGAATGAGAAACCACTTCTCCCCTTAACACTACATCATGTGCTAGGGCCTAGCACTAGAAATAGTGACTCTAAGAATGGCAACTCACATCCTTGGTAGTTGACAAAGTGGCTTCTTCACAGACTGGTTTGGGGGCCCTAGTACTGGCTTCTGAGTCAAGGAGACAGTGACTTAAATCTTACCCCAGACATTTGCTAGCTGTGTGACCCTGGGCCGATCACTTTGTCTCTTTGACCTTTGGTTTCCTCATCTAAAATGGGGATGATAATAGCACCGCCCTCCAAGGTTGGTGAGAGGATCCAGTGGTGACGTACATTCAGCCCTTTGTAAACCATAAAGTAATGTGAGTGGTTACGGCTTCATGCTTCTCTGATGACATCCACACAGAAATAGCCCTAAATCATGCGGCTATCCTATTACTGTTCTGTTACAGTGCCGCTGGATTTTTAAATCCGATAGATTTTTTAAATTGAATGAAAGTGGTGAGATGTGAGCGTGTCTTCTGGAGCCTCATCAAAAACGGGACAACTCTGGGACAACTCTAGGAACAGAAAGGATGATGGGGACGGCGTGTATTCTCCCTGTTCCCATGTGGTTTTTATTTCTCCCACTGGTATTCTATATTTGGGATCTTTTCATTCCTTAGAGTTTGGAGATAGTGAGTATTTTATCTAATGGTACCCATTAACATGCTGTTCATAAATTTTCCATTTTTTCTTGACTTTTGTTATGTTTTGTTTCTTGAAACTGGTTCTCCCTACCTCACACATGCTGGAAGTGTAGTAGCTACTCATGGGACCGATTCCGCTGCTAATCAGAGGGAAGCTTTGGCCTTCTCAGTGATAATTTCACCCCTTCTCGGCAGCCTGGTGGGCCCCTGCTCTCAGGGGCTTGCCATATTGGTGCCAGTCAGTGCAGATACTCAATCAATTTTAGCCCTACTGATGCTCAGAATTCCCAGATGTGAGCAACCCACTAGCTTCAGTCTCCCCAGAAGCTGGGATGGCACCACCACACCCAGGCATTCACAAATTTTCAAAGATCCGTATCCTACTTTGGCATTATGAGTAGCAGTTTCATCTTTGATGATGCTTTGATTCCACTGCTCCCTCATCTCTGCCTTCTAGTTTTCTTGGCCCCCTTCATATTTCAACTTGAGTCCCATCTCCACAAGAAGCCATTCTTGGTCCCCTTTAAGGCTCATCCCTTCCCTCTGAGTTTACCACTAATTTACCCTGGATACAGCTTGTTTGCACATAGTTGTTTGTATGGCTCTGCCCCCATGAGGTTAGGAGCTCCTTCAGGGCAAGGACTGTCTTTTATCTTTCTTTGTATCCCTAATGCTTAATACACTGCCTGGCACATAGTAAGTGCTTTTAATAAATACTAGTTGACTGATTGACTGTGGGGGAGGGGTTTACATTTAAAACACAGGAATTTGTTATCTGTTACTCATTCAGAGAGCTTCTCATGTATAATTCTCGGTCATGTCTTTTTCAACATTGGTATTTTTTGAATTTTCAATGATATGCTACACAGTTTCTATCATTTCCTTGCAAAACCTATAGCATCACCATCACATTGTCATCACCATCATCATCATCTCATTCCTTTCATTTCTTTCCATGGGGCTCAGACAGGAATTATCCTGGGCCAAATTGCTATCCCAATAGCATTCTTTCATACTGTATGAATGAAAAGGGATCTTTTATTCCCTTCCTATGTGCCAGGTCCTGTGCTTAGAGTTGGTGATACTAATGCAAGCAAGACAATCTCTGCCCTCAATGGGCTTATATTCTAATGGGGAAAACAATACTTAAAAGAGAGCTAAAAAAAGGGGGGAATGTCCTACAGACTCTTGGACAGGTGGATAAAAGAACTGCTTTTTGACTTAAATAAAAATTGGTAATATTTTGAGCATTGCTAAGTAGATAATGCAAGTGTTATGTCCACTCTACAGATGAGGAAACTGCAGCTCAAAGAGTGAAGTGAGTAGTCCAAAGTTACACGAGGAACTATCACAGTCAGGATGTGAATCCCCCTCTTCTGACTGCACAGCTCATTCTCCTGGACACCGTGTTGTGTCCATCAAACCAACCTGAGTTCAAATCCAGACTCTGACACTGACTAGTTATGCGACTTTGGGGAAGTCACTGGAATTCTATTTCCCTCAGTTTCCTCATCTAGAAAATGGGGATAATAATAGCACCTCCCTTTCAGGGTTGTTGTGAGGAGCAAATGAGATGAAATAATTATGAAGCACTTAGCACAGTGCCTGGCACATAGTAAGGGTGACATAAATGTAAGTTATTATTATTATTAATGGAGAAAAATCCACTAAGACCCAACAGAAACTTTTTCTATGCTGTCCTGGATGGGCCCCTCCCATCACTGCTCCTTGAGCACTGGGCTGGCAAGGGCTCTCAGAGCTCAGGTCTCTGTCTCTCATTCCACAGTGACATGTGATGCCTTCTCCTGGCGCTCACCAGATCAATGGCACCACTTCAGAGCTCATCATTTCCTGTTGAAATATCAGCTGTCAGGCCAGTGAGAGGAATTGCTTTACAGAAGCACATCCGAAAGCCTCCTTGTTACTCGCTGGACCAGTTCCCTTTCAATCTTTCCCCACAAGTAACCTTTAGCAGCTCTCACATACCCATCAAGAAGCTGCCCCCTTCCTACTTCTGGAACCCAGGATTTCATTCCTTCAAATTCCCACAACTCCCTAAGTTGGTTCTACAGAGGGAGGAAAGACAATTCCTCCTCCTGGGGCTGGTGCCCAAGAGGGCAACTCTTTTCCCAAGAAACACAGTTTAACTTTTAAGATGAATCCAGATTTGATGCGAAAAGTCTGACACACACACAGTCAAAGAGAGATCAGCATTGGGATGGCTCCAAGTTCTTGACCCATTGACTTCAAAACCAAGAAACCAGAGGAGATGTGGACTACACAAAGGCCAGGAAAGAATGAAGAGGTTATCAAGGTGAAAGGATGGAATGTGGCTAGTCAGTTAAATGCAAAGACCACCCCCTTACACCTTCTCCCCAGGACAACAGAGAAGGTGTGAGCCCTTCTCGTTTAGGGAGCTGGGGAGGTATCTGGTAGAGGAAAAGAAGGAGGTCCAAGCTCCACGAGAGCCCTCCAGGCTCCTGACATGGCAATAACAATAACAACAACACAAGAGTAATATCCAGGATTTGTATAGCATTTTGAGGTTTATAAAGTGCTTTACTTTTGTGATCACCTCATTTAATCCTCACAACATCCCTGGGAGGTAGGTGCTATTATTGTCCTCATTTTACAGTTTAGGAAGCTGAGGCACAGGCAGGTTAACACAGATAACCCTGCTTTATCCAGTTAACAGATATCTAAGGCAGGATTTGAACTCAGGCCGATCCTCCTGACTCCAAGTCAGCCCCTCTATATAATGCACCACCTCCCTGCCTTCATGACCCTACATCTCCTTAATCCCTTCTCTCCCGTCCAACTGTTCTTGAGCACTGCAATTCCTGTTCCTACCTTCAAAGAGCTTGCATCCTATTAAAGGGGAGGTGGGGGAGAGAATCAAATGGAGGAAAATACAAAACATGTGATGAAAAGTTCTGGGGGCTCAAGGATGGCATTAAGGCCCAGGGAGTCTAAGTGTCCAAAGCTACCTAGCTGTAAGTGGCTAAGGTGGGATTTGAATCCGGGTCCTCTGAACCCAGAGCAGTGGTGTACCTTTTCCATTGTACCATGGAGTTGAATTTTATCCTCAGTGAAATAAAGTCATTTGTAGGTCATTTGCTAATTTGCAGCACTGGAGATTTTCCATACTGGGAGCTCTCCAATATCAATGGCATCATAAGCCCAGATCTTTAAAAAAAAAAAATGAACATGAAGAAGACTTAAGAATGCTTAAATTCCCCACTACTATTTTTTTTTTAATTTCCAAGGTTCTCAGCCAATCCTTCTCCCTACAGGGGAATGTTGGTAGGTCAATGTCTCATAATTCCCCTCTTCATCTCTTGGGACTCCTTTGGCCTCCCATGCCGAGAGCCAATGTGAGTGTCTGCTATCTTCTACAATCATTCCTTGTGGATCTAAACATGAACACAGGTGGTATTTAACCAGAGCTATCATATCTTCCCTCAGCTATTTTTTTGGAGAGTAACTTTAGGTGGGACGGACCCAATGGCAGAGTACGCCTGCTGTCCAAGGGCAGCTCAGTGCTAACAGGCCCTTGACCAGGTAGACTTTACGGTGACACATTTTTTGGATCCAATAAGTCCCATCTACCCTATCTATGGTTCCCTACAGACAGGTTGAGATCTGGGTCATTGGAGGAAGCCACCTCTATTCACTACTCCAAAAGTATCTAAGTACTACTTGAAAAGTCCCCCAATCCTCTAGATGCCCTCTCTGTCAGCTCTGTATTTACATACAACTCCTCCTTATGTCCTAAATAGTCAGGGCCAAGCAATCTCTGAAAATATAGTTTAAGTTAGCTTTGGGTTCAAGAAAAGAGGAAACAATGATTTAGAACTGAAAGGGGTCTCAAATGTCCAACCTCCTTATTTTACAGATGAGGAAACTGAGGCCTGGAGAGGTGACAGTGACTTGAGGTGTGGGAAAGGGAGGTCTACCATCCTTAAAAAAGAAAAACCCAGTCCTTGACTTGGCATTTAAAGCGCTTTACAATCTGGCCTCATCCCATCTTTCCTGACATTTCTCATTATTCCCTGCCAAAACTGGCCTTGTTGCTCATCACCCATGATGCTCCATCTCCTCATCTCCACCTCCTGGAATCCCTCGGTTGCCTTTAAGATTCAGCTCAAGTGCACCTTTCCTGGTGGGTTGTTGTAGTTTCCAGGGTCCTCAGCTACTAACTCCACTCCTCACATGGTGACTTTGTGCCAGCTTTCTATGTGATCTGCCTCTTCATAGACACATCAGTGCTGTCTCCCCTGCTGGAATGTGAGCATTTGGAAGGCACCAGTCATCTCACAGCTGTCTTTTTATCTCCACCACCAAGCATCATGCCATCTGATTAAATCACTGAATAAGTCATGAAAGACAGGAAGGAACCTTGCATTCACTGAAGGAGAATCAACAAAGGTATGTAAATAACATACCAAGAGGAAGAAAGCAGAGAGAGACAACAGGGGAATGTTCTGCCTTTGACAGAAGTAAATGTAGATTACCCTAAAGAGATAACATTCAAAATACAGCCACACCATTTCATTTGTCAGTCATACTGGGCCCATGCATTGAGTGTCCTGCCTAGGAAATTCAGCTGTAAAAATATTTGCATTCATTGTTCGAACAATTACCTATGTTCCCTACTGCCCCTGAGATTGGATGAAGAGTTGAAACTTGCCAATTACTAGAGCCATAGGGAATCAATGCTGAAAGTAAGACCACTGTGGGGGGGAGGGGGGGCAGGGAAGGGCCCCATTGTAACCAGTCTTACCATAACATGTGCTTCCCAGTCTTGGATTCTTATTAAGTATACATCAACTAAAGTATGAATATGCAGTGAGAAAAAAAAATCTTATTCAAAAAACATGCTTGTCCTAAGCCAATAAGAAGGCATGGACGGTAGGAAATGGATGCCCCAAGGGAAAAAAGCCACCACTACCTTCCAAGATGGAAAAATGACCCAGATGTTATCCCCATCATTGATACAATCAGAAGCAACAGTACTGCCCTTACCTCTCTCAGATGGATGTTTTCCTTCTCCTTCTGGTCTAAGATCACTTCTAAATGGTTCACCTGAGATTCTGCCTCAGCCATCCTTCGAGTTCTCTCATTGTCGTCTTCCATGCCTTTCGAAGGCAAACCTTTGCTTTGTAACATTTCTAGGAGTTTCTTGATGGATTCATCGCGGGCATTGAGAGTCTGTTTCTGGGTTTCAATCCTCAGCTCCATCTCTTCTAAGGTCTTCCGCAGGAGGAACAACTCTTTAGCCTGGCGGTCATGCTCAGCTTGGAGCCTTCGGAAATTCTCCTCCGTCAGCTCGATGGTGAAGTGCTCGGCTCCGCGGTTGCCACTCTCCTGTTGGAGGAGATGATTAAGGTCTCTCTGGGTTCGGAGCTCATCTTGAAGAGCCTGGATTGTCAACTGCAGGTGCTACAAAGGAGGAAGAAGCAAAAGAAGAGGGGGAGGGAGAATCAGCATAGATCCAAAAGATGTTCCCATCTTTGCCCATTGTGAACATGTCATGTTAGTCATGAGATCCAGAGAACCCGGGATGGAGTCTTACCAAATGGCCTCGGTTGTGTTATTAGCAAATGGAAATGTGGAAAATTAGTTGACACTTGTCAGATGTCTTGAGAAAATATAATGTACACATACACACAAAAAATGCTGTTAGTGTTGGTTACAAGTGAAATAAACAAAAAAAGTTGTAAGTTAGGTGGTAGAAAGGGTTAAAAGTGAAACATCCACACATAGACCTTCTAGATGTCCACAAAGCTCAAAGACTCAGCATTCCTTGTTTTCTAAGTCATTCAGTAAAGACTACAGAGCAAAGTTTCTTACCCCGGGGTCTGTGTGTGTGTGTGTGCATATATTATGATGTATATGTGTGTGCGTGGTAAATAGATGGAGTATTTATGCTGTATATATTTATTATACCTATACAGTATACATGTAACATATACTGTATTTTAACATAGTAGGTTTCCTTTGTAACCCTGTGCACTTTAGTTTTATGCATTTAAAAATATGATTCTGAGAAGGGGTCCACAGGCTTTACCAGACTGCCTGCCTAATGGGTCCATGATGCAAAAAAAAAAATGCCTTTGTTATAATGCCAGCCTTAAGAGGGAGGAATCACAAGGCTTAGCCCCTGCTGCTTCTGATGCTAACTAGCTGTGTGACCCTGGATAAGTCACTTAAACTCTGGAGCAGGTCCCAAAAAAAAGGGCCCAAAAGACAGTGTCTATGTGTCTTAGATACTAAGTCACCGTTGGGCCAATATCTGCTAACAGCATTGCTGGATGGAGCCCCTTATGTTGACCAAAATCCAAGATCCTTTCCTCCCATCTCTTCTTTTTCAGAGATAAATGGTCACACGCTGCTGCCAATAACAGCGTTCCTAAGGTGTGGACACAGAGATGCCTTCACAAGGACAAAGCTGCAGACAAGCTTAGGAAACAGGATTACTGGATCTGTAAGCCAAAGGAAAACAAATGCACACACAAACACACCCAATGGATGAGGGGGGCTAGGCTTAGCAAAACAAATGACTTGCAAAGAGTGGACAAACCTTTGTTCTCCTGGCATCCAAAAACTGAACAGCATGGCCAATGAAAAACAAAAAAAGAAGCAAAAAATCAACACAAAGATACAATGCAAGCAAATTACGCTTAACAGAATCGAACTTAATTCAACAGAAAGTACCTTCAGAGGAAAAAAAATCAGTTCCTTATTACAGCAGAGACCCACAAGCATTGCAACATCTACAGCACTGGAAATCAAAAAAGAAAAACCAAAATCTAAGCTTTACCCCCTTTGGTACACAGAACTCTTAGTTCACTTAAACTATTAACTCAAAGTTTGCATAATATTTAGGATGAGGGAAGCACAATCATCATACATATACAACTTTAAATGGAGGTAATCTCAGAAGGGAGGACTAGAAAAAAACCTCTTGCAGAAGGTAGGTTTTGAGCTGGGACTTAAAGGAAGCCAAGAAAGCCACAAAACATAGGCGAGAAAGGATAGCATTCTAGGCATGAGACACAGCCAGTGCAAAGGCATAGCATCGGGAGATGGAGAAAAGGCATGTAGGAGAAAGAGCAAGAAGGTGGGTGTTACTGGATCTCAGAGTACCTGCTCCAGTCTTAAGTCCAAGAAATCTACACACAGAAGGTGCTTGATATACCTTTGTTGAATTACTGTATTTCATTGATACATGTGTATTAATCAACTCCCAACTAGACTGCAAATTCCTGTAAAGCATGAACTGTGTCTTGGATTTCTCTTGCCAAAGAGTCTCTCACCAGTGACTTGTAGGCAGTTAATTCACAATAAACACGTGTCGATTAAGAATATTTGTTCTGAAGATAAAAAAAAAAAATTGCACCTTGGCATTTGTACCGGTTCATGTGAGTGAAATGGGCCTCAGGCAATATATCAAGAAATTACCAAAAATTCAGTTCAAAAAGCACCTACTATGTGCCAGGCACTGCGCTAGGTCCTGGGGACACAGAGACAAAACAAAACTGTCCCTGCCCTTGAGGAGCTTACATTCTGCTCAAATGAAAATATCTAAATTATTGGAAGGCTAATTCCTATGAGGTTCTTGTCATTTACGACATTTTTGAAACTGCCTTCAGGGCCTGTGGCACGTTCTTTTGATCCTGGTTGGAAATTGTTCACTTTCAATGGTGAATTTGATTTGAGGGAAAGTCAAAAGTGGTTCAGCACCAAAACGGATGAGAAAGATGAGAGACCAAGCCCCACGATTCTACTTTAGGTCAGAAGGAAAGTGTCGCTTTAATGGGGAAAATTAGGCTGGTTTCCTTCGGAGCCCAAAAAACTAGTTCCAAAGGAAATTCACAGAAAAGTCGATTCCAGAAGAAAGTAAACTCTGTTCTGTAAGAACAAGGACAGCTCCATTTGTGTCTTTGTAACCCCAGCGTCTGACACAGTGCAACCTAAGAAGCAGAGAATAAATGCTGAGTTGAATTTAAGAGTTCCCCAAAATGTTTTAAGCAAGAACAGCCACACGAGAGTAAGTACACAGTCACCCGAGGGGACTACTTTGCAGAGACACCATCTACTTAGATCTAGAAGTTCTAGTCTGTCCCTTGACTCCCAGTGTCTACAATCCTAGAAACTGCCTAGAGCAGACTCTCCCTGGGGAAACTGTCCTCTCCTTCATAGAGATGACATCTTATCTCGCTCCCAAAGACCACATTTACTCCTGCGTATTCTTTTGTTTAATCTAACTGGCATAATTTCTTCAATTTCTATATAATGCTTGTTTTCATTTTTTTAAAGGGCTTACTAACTATTGATGGTTGTATACCCAGCATTTGGTGGGAGAGAGTTAGGCTAACAAGAGTAACAAGCTAACAGTTACCTTCTCTTTTAGAGCATTCAGGGAAATTGCGTCTTAATTTAAACCCCTAAGAGAGAGCAACATACCCCTAGACTATAGATACTTGATATCTAGTCGATAGATATGTCTAGCCTGATGCCCCTCTTAGTGAGAGGAAAGTGAAGGAGAAATTGCTCAGCCACATCAGCCCTAGCTCCTGCCTGCATCACCCAGGTAGGCTCCTGCCAGTACACGCACAATCCTTCTCCCACTCTCCACAGAGATAGAAATTATAGTCTCCCTTAGATGTAGTTACAATAAGCCAGAGTCCAGATATGGTGTATCTACCCGTGCCACACATGGGCCAGTCATTGTTATATTAGGCAACAGAGAGAGAGAGAGAGAGAGAAATACAAATATATGTTACTGTGTTTTACATATAACTATATATGTGCATATGGTATTCCTGCTAGAATTCAAGCTCCCTGAGGGCAGAAGCTATTTTGTTTTTGTCTTTGTACCCTCCACTTATAACACAGTGCCTGGAACAAAATAGGTACTTAATAAATTCTAGATTGATCTGTCCCTTTGAAGAGAGGACTCACACCAAAGATATCACAGATATCAAAGTAGCTGATCCCCTGTCCCCTGGTGATCTGCACATCTTCTGGTAATAACAGTATAGCAAACATCATGGTTTAAGCTTCCTTTCATCCCTTAACAACTGAGAAACCCAGACACATGAGAGACAGCCTAGCATGCTGGGAAAAAATGCTACACTGGGTAGGGAGAGATGTGGATTCCAGTTTCTCTTCTGCTACCTGCAAGCTATATGAACGTGGATGAGTCACTGTCATTTTATAGATTAACAGAGTGAGACTGAGGAGGATCATTGTATAGTCCAAAGGGAGGGGCTAGATCAGATGAATTCTTGAGATCCCTTACTATTAGATGCTATTAAATCTGCATTTCACATCACACTGCCCAATGTTTCATATACAGAATTGAGCTGTTTATATCAGCAACACAAATAACAAATTCATTCTCATTTAAAGTTGTAAACCAATTGAAGGCCTCTAAGTTAGGAGGAGAGGAGTCTGTATGACTTGTGTTCCAGGAATGGGTATGTGAAAATCTCCCTCTAGATGACAAGGGGTCCTCTGGGTAGGAAACATCAGAGACCTAAGAAGCTGTGGCCCACATAGCCTGGGGTTGAAAAGGGAAAAAGTAACACTGGACTATGGAGGGTCAAAAAAACCCAGAAGGAGAAAGAGAAGAACCCAAAAGAGAAAGAGAAAGAGTGTGTGCGTGTGTGTGTGTGTGTGAGTGAGTGAGAGAGAGAGAGAGATCAATAAGAGAATTCAGAGTAAAGAGTAAAAGAGAAGGGAAAAAAGACAGCTAAAAGAGAACCCAGAAAGAGAGAACAAGAGAGAAATCCAAAAGAAAGAACCAAGAAGAATCCATAAAGAGAGGACACACCCAGCTAGAGAGAAAACCCTAGAAGAGAGAGAACAGCCCAAGAGAGATGCAGCCAGGGAGACAGAGACAAGGGAGAGATTCTAGATGGCTAAATGCGAGAACAAGAGGGAGTGAGAACCAATGCAGAGAAAAAGAGGAGAGGGAGAGAGAAAATCCACGGAGGAGGAAGGAAGGAGGTAAAGGAGAAAGAGAGCCACCAAATGGGCCAGAGACATGGACAGGAAGTGTCAGACAAGCAGCTGAGCTTCAGCCAAGAGTAAAGGGAATGGGAACAGCACAGATGAAACCTTGGGGAGCCTGGTGGACCCCAAGGAGATCCTCAGCCAGACCAGGATCAGCGGAGTTGAGATGGTGGCAGCTGGAAGCATCTACTTTCAGGTAGAATGGACTTGAGGGAGGGGGAGGGGAGGGAGGTTCAAAAACCACGCGTGGTTTTCCTTTGTCCTCTTCTTCTAATTGTCATCAATATACCATGTGACAAGAAGTCTTATGAGAAGAAGAATAAAACCTCTCAATTAACTCAAGAATTATAAGACTTCAACTTTAAAAAATCAACACAAATTTTGCAAGGCACTGGTCCAGGCACTGTGGGGGGACACAGAGAAGCATGCAGCCCATTCTATGTCCTCCCAGAGCTTAGATGAAAAGACAGCAGAAGTGAATGTTTAATAACAGATTTATGAACAACGAAGATGAGGGGATGCAGGGCAGGGCATAATTAATCACTGAGGCAGACGTTCACACTGGTGCCCACTATTAAGAGTTGGGGGAGACGATTTCTAAGAGCTGCAGGTTTTCCTTCTGGCCTTTCCATCACTTACAACCTCTCTGGGCTAACAAGTCAGGTTCCAGAGTGCCTCGCCCACAGTGACCCAGCCGAGAGCGTCACACTATCCTCTCCCCACCAGCATCTTTGCCACCTGTGTCCCATACCCCCACCCACTCCTATCCACTGGCCCTCATCTCTCCCAGGCAGGAGCAGCTTTGGCTCAGCTGTGTCTCCGCTTCTCCTGGACCAGCCCGGCCCCCTCCCCTCTCTGCTGCTTCTCTGCCCCTCACTGTCTGCCCAGATGTTTCCAATTATCTCTCTGTTTATCCAAGTCCGTGACTCAGAATGATTCAGCAGCTTTATCTTAAAGCAGGCCAGGCAACTTCCAAAGTCAACCAACATCTGTTAAAGCCCAAACGATGGTAAAAGAAAAAAAAAACCTTCCTGTTTCTCTGCAATACAAAACAGAAACCAGGTATGCAGAATACAAAATGAAGCTACGAAGTTGGGGAAGTCCTCTTGTCTCTGAGTTGATGCACTTCCTAGGAGCTAATCAACCACAAGCCAATTCCATTTCAATGTAACCTGGACCCCAGCACCAAAGCTCTGGCTTTACTTGGACCAAGACTAACCTTCAGGCAGCCTCCCCCCAACCCTAATCACATTTCTTTGTTCCGTTTTGCTCTTATTCAGAGTTTACTCTGGGAAAAATCTCTGAATATTGGTCTCCATGGATGTGGATAAAAGGGCTGCCAGCTCCCCTACAAGTACTAAGAATAATAATAGCTTTCAGGTTCAGGACCATCTTTATTTCACTCCACAAAAAAAATGCATTAAAAAGTCTCAGTAACTCATAAGCAATCATTACAATTCTCCCTTTCCACTGAGTCCCACCTCCCCTCTCTACCACCTTCTCCTCTCCTCTTAACCACCCTCCCCTCTCTACCACCTTCTCCCCTTTCAACCAGTCAAGTCACTTAAGCCCTCTGTGCCTCAATCTCCTCATCTGTAAAACATTCTTCCCTCCCTTCCACCATCCCCATGTCCTCCCGGCCCTGTACAATTCACCAAACTAATAGCAGCACCCTGTGGTTTAGAATCCTCTTGGAAGGTAAATGAAAGTTAGGGATGCTAAAGAACCCACCTCCCAACATTCCAGTGAACCTTTTCATCATTCTAGGAACCCACCCCTCCAGCCTTAGGGAGCGCTACCACCCTAAGGACTTTGACTCCTCCCAGAAGAACAACTGAGCTTGGGGCTGTCAAAGAGTCAACTCTCTTCCAACAGACTGGCGCTGTCCAAACATCACAGAGGGCAAAGGTCAGGTCTTCTGCCAACACCATGGCATGTCTAAGGTCCTTGCTGTGACTCCAGTTCCAAGGCCACCTGTGTGACACCCCAGAAGGTCCCAACTTGTGTTTCTTAAACTTCTCTCCTGGCCTACATACTTCTTCCTTCCAAATCTCCTCTCTCCACACGCCTGTGAAGTCACAGCCCTGATAAAGGACTCACGTGACATGGGCAACCTAAGCCACCTATAGGTTATCAAGAACACTTGGTTCTACTTGCATCCCAGCTCATGGACAAACCAGTTGACAAGTTAAAAGGAAGGAGATCTTTTCTGAGACCCCCTCTTTTGAGGAAGCCATCTCTCACTTTAATGACACATGTCATTTTGTTGTTCTTCAGGCCTGTCCAACTCTCTGTGACCCCATCTGAGAATTTCTCAGCAAAAATACAGGAGTGGTTTGCCATTTCTTTCTCTAGTGTGTCTCCATTTTACAGATGAGGAACTGAGGCAAATAGGGGTTAAGTGACTTGCCCAGGGTTACACAGCTAATAAGTGTCTGAGGCCAGATTTGAACTCAGATCTTCCTGACTCCAGGCCTGATGTTCTATCCACTGTACCATCTAGCTGCCCCAAGAGTCAGTATCTGGGTTCAAATTTTGACTTGGCTTGCTGCATGGTCTAGGACCAGTCATAAGGCCTCTCTGGGCCTCAGTTGGCTCATCCGTAAAATGAGAGGGTCAGACTAGATGATCCTTAAGCTCCAAATACTCTGGTTCTAACAGAGGACACTTCTCCCTGGATCCACCTCCTCAGAGGTGACTGGGCTCCCCAAGGCTCTCTAAATGCTACTCCAGTTTCAACTTTTTTACTTCTTTTCCATTCTACTAAACACTTGAACACAAGGGTAACAAACCTAGAGGCTTAATGGTTATATTAGGGGGTTTGGGAATCAAAAAAGCCTATGTCCAAAAGTTGCCTCTGAATAAGCCCTCTGTGCCTCAGTCTCCTCATCTGTAAAACAGGTATAATAATACCCATAGTATCTACCTCTCAGGATGGTTGTGAGATTCAAGTGAAAAAATCTATTAAGAGCAAAGACTATCTCATTTTGGAATTTACATCCCAGAAAGCATTTAATAAATGCCTTTTAGTTGATAGATTGATCATGTATCCAGTATTCCACAGGCTTTCAAGTGATACAAAAATACCAATGATTATCCTTATTATAATTCTTGTTCCTGATTTCTGCCTCCAACTGTTCTGTTCCGTGGTCTCTGACTCATCCTTGCCATCCGTGCCCTGCTCAGTTCCTGTGTCACTCGCCTCAGAGATCATCTGTGAGATGAGGCCATCACCTCGTCTCTTTGGTGACATATCTGTCACTGCTATGTGATTGGCACTTTGTCTGGCTTATTCTAGAGGAAGGCTCTGACATGTCCATTCCTGCGCCGCTCCATGCATCCAGCACATGAAAATGTCAATACTCTGACAGAGAGTTCAGAACCAAAAATCAAAGCATCTGCTTTACACAAAAAAATCTTCTTTTTGGTTTTTTACAGCATCATTAAAATATGGACAAACTGTCTTGTAAAATCAGTAGTTGATGCTCATGGTAAATACAGAGGCAATTGATCAGTATTACAGCTAGAATGTATAATTCAGCTAACATTGATTGTGTCTCCTACGTGTACAAGAAAAGGCAGCATGTGTAGTGTCAACCACACGTCCTGCATGTGGCCACAACACTCTCCTGTACTTGAACCAGATTAAAGTGTAATTGGGAAATATTTAACGAAATAAATAAAAATACAATAAAACATGGATAAGGTGAATAGTTGGTTTTCTAAGTCAACATGCAGCCCAAAGGGAAACGTACGTATGGTTTAGTGGCCCCCATTTCTATCTAAGTTAGACATCACGAGTGTAGTGGACAGAGGGCTGGCCTTGGAACCAAGAACTGGCTTCAAATCTGACTATGTGACTGGGCCAGATGCTTAGTCTCAGTTTCCCAGGCAGCTCTAAGCCTATCAGTTGCACAAAAAGTGCTGATTTCTACATTGGTAGGAAAAAATTCTTCTCCAGAATCTCTCTAGACCAATGAAATCACAGGTCTTATAAAAAAAAGTGGAAGTCACTGGGGATATAAACCTTACTCTCTCAGAGCTTACAATCTAATGAGGCAGCAGGAAAGGCATGTTCACAAATCACCATGATCTAAGGGAGAATGAGACAAAGTCCAAAGAGGAACACCCTAGAGAAACTGTTCTGAGAAATCTGAGAAAGAAGAACCCACTTTGCCCCATTGGGGTGGGCATGGGGGAATTAGGAGAGACGTTTTGGAGGATGTGGTATCTTATTTGACCTTGAAAAGAAGATAGGAAATTCAACAATGGGGGTAGGGGGGTAAGAAAAGAGATCAGTCAAAGCACAAGGGATGGACTGAATTAAGCCACCGCAGGAAAGAATGAGATAAGAAGGGCAGCCAGCCTAGTCCAATGCGGCCAAAGCACAGGGCAGCCAAGGGGGCACAGAACTAAACAAGGCTACATTGGGCACCCTTACTAGAGCACTCTCCTCTCTCTCTCCAACTATAGTGTATTTCTTTAGATGTGCACATGGTGCATCAGTCTGGAAGAAGACAAGCTCCTTGAGACCAGGGGCTATTTCATGTTGGGTTTTGTACCCTATTGACTAGCACATATGCAGCAGGTACTTAAAAAAGTTTGTTTGGGATCTAGGTTGTGAGGGCCATGAATGCCAGGATAGGGTGTTTATACTTGATTAAGGAGGTAACAGGGAGCCAGAGAAGTTTGAGTTGAGGAATGACATGATCCAAGGCATTTGGTGCTTTATAAATATTACGCAGGCTTAAGTATAAAGGATAGATTAGAGAGGGGATAGAAGTGAAACAGGTAAGGGGTGATTATAGTAGCCTCAGCAAGAAGAGATAAGGGTCAGAACCAGACAGGGCATAAAGTAAAGGGAGAGAAGAGAACAGATGTGACCATTCGCCTGGCTTCAGTTATCAATTTTATTCAAATGACTCCAAATTATGGGATCCTATGGTCTCCTTTCTTCCTCCTCCTTAATTAGATACCAGTGAGTCATTTGAACAGAATTGATAACTGAAGCCAGGAGAATGGTGAAGAATTACAAGGACCACAGAATGACAGATTTCAAGACAGAAAGGACCTTTGAGGTCAATGGGTACACAAATCTCTAAATGAGACATGAAAAGGGGGAGAAATGTATAGAAAAATGGTACAAAAGCAGAGATCGCTCTATATCCAGCCTGTAAGCCAATGGATCTCTGCTAGCCTAGAACTGGATAAGCACAGACCTTAGCTACTGAATAGGGACTCACTACTTAATAAAAACTGCTGGAAAAACAGCACAGCAGTAGGAAAGAAATTATATTTAGACTAACACCTCATGCCTTATGCTAGCATAAGCACCAAATGTACACTTGACCCAATTATAAAAGGTCATGCTGTAAACAAATTAGAGAAACATGGAAAATACTACCTATCTGAACTATAAACAGAAGAAAGTTCATGATGAAACAAGGCATAGAGAGGATCACAGAGGATAAAATGGATAATCACATGCAAATAAAAAGCTTTTGCACAAACAGATCCAATACGGGAAACAAGCAGAAAAAATCTTTGCAGCAAGTTTTTTTTTTTTTCTGACAGGGGCTCATTTCAAAGAAATATGAGGAACGGACTCAGATTGATGAGAATAGGAGCCGTTCAGCAGCTGATAAATAGTCTAAGGATGTGAGGAGGAGTTCTGAGGGAAGCGACACAGCTCATCTATGGTCGTGTGAAAAAATGCTCCAAGTGACTACGAGAGGAATGCAAATTATGGTAATTCAGAGGCTCCAGTCTCTGCCCATCAAATTGACAAAGACAACAGAAAAGGAAAATGACAAATGACTCTGGGAAAACAGGCACATCAGTGCAAAGGTGGCTCAGACACTCCAAAAAGCAATTTGGAATTATACACAAAAAATTACTAACCAGTTGACCATGCTATATTGCTGCTCTGACCTTTTCACCTTTGACCATACTATATCACTATATCACTAGGCCTATACTCAAAGAAACCAAAGAAAGGGAAAGGGTCCTGTAAGTGCAATAATATTTATAGCAGGTCTTTTTGTGGTGATCAAGAAGTGGAACTTAATGGGATGCTCATTAATTAAAGAGACTGAATGAGCTGTGGCACATAATTATGATGGCTGCTCTTGTGTTATAAGAAATGAGGAAGTTGGTGATTTCGACGAGACAAGGAAAGACTTATGTGAACTGGGAGCAGAACCAGGAGAATAATTTATACAATAACAAAATTGTAAAGACAACTATTACGTCCATAAGAACTCAGATCAGTACAATGACCATCTATGACTGAAGAGGATTGATGATAAAATGTAACATCCACTTCCTGACAGAGAAGTGATGGATTTGGGGTTCAGAAAGAGAGGGAGAGAGGGAGAGAGAGAGAGAGAGAGATAGAGAGGTAGGTAGGTAGACAGACTAGACAGACTAAGAAAGATAGATAGATAGATAGATAGATAGATAGATAGATAGATAGATAGA
>NW_020954595.1:2135710-2145604 GCF_900497805.2 Vombatus ursinus | reverse complement strand
AGATAGATAGATAGATAGATAGATAGATAGATAGATAGATAGATAGATGATAGATATTTTAACACAGACAATGGGGGAATTTGTTTTGCCTGACTATTTTTTTGCAATAAATGTGTTTTTCTTTTCTTTTTTTCCAATGGGGTGAGGGATGGGAGGGAGAAAAAATAAATTTTTGTTCACAAAGAAAAACTTTTTTTAAAAAAAAATAAAGAACTTGGGAGGTTACATATATAAAAATTGTATGTACTTTCAGATAATGTCATTTTACTGTTAATCATTATACCGTAATACCGTTGAGTATTGCTCAATTACCTAAGTTAATTGTGCATTAGATTGTGAGCTCTTTGAGGGTAGGAACTGTCTTTTGCCTCTTTTTGTTTCTGCGGTGCTTAGTACAGTGCCTGGCACGTAGTAAGCACTTAATAAATGTTTAATGACTGACTGACTTTGTTACAAGAGAGCTCTCTTAGAGTGGAGGCAATCTGGAAATGTTTATAATGTGAAAACAAAAGACATCAATAAAATATTTTAAAAGAATGATATGAACTGAAAGGCATTCCATAAGGCTCACATCACTCACCCTTGATAGATGATACAGAAACACTCACTCAAGTACCACCTTTTACCTGAAGCCTTTCAAGATCCCACCCTTGGCTAATACTCTCCCCACTAACTACCTTGTATTTATTTATTCTCTTCATATTTATTCTGAATATACTTGCATACTTATTGCTTATCTCCCCTGTTAAAATGTTCATTCCTTAACAAAGGGGTACCCATCAATTGGGGAAAAGTTGATGAATGTGATTCATCATTATTGCACTATAAGAAATGATGAAAGGGATGATTTCAGAGAAACCTCAGAAGACTTGCATGAACTGATGCAAAGTGAGGGAAGTGAGCAGGATCAAGAGAGTACTTTCTACAAGGACAGCAACACAATAAAGACAAACAACTTTGAAAGACTTAAGGACTGTTATCAGTGCAAAGATGAGGCACGGCACTCATGTCCTGGCAGAGGACAAATAGACACAAGGTACCAAATGAAACAAACGTTTCTGAACATAGCAAATGCGTGGATTTCTTCAGCTTGACTATGCTTACTTATTACAAAGGTTCTGTATATTTTCCATGGTAGGGAGGCCCTTTGGGGGAAAGGGTAGAACCTGGAAATATTATGTAGCCAAAAATCAAAGGAAAAACGTCATTCAGGCTTTCTCTTAAAATGAACAGGGGAAAAAGGAAACTCCAAAGGGAACAAAGACAAGCAGGACAGCTTGAAAAGTAACGTGTCATGGAGATTCGTGGTCTCACATTTTAAAAGAATATTAGTTCCCAGAGAGCAGGAATCATATAAGTCTTTGCATCATCCTTCCCAATGCCCAGCACAAAGTAAGTGCTTAATAAATGCTTATTAATTGGTTGATAGATGCAGGAGAGAACTCTTTATTTCTCACCTCCAAAGTTATTATTCCATCTCTCCTCCTCTGGACACTCTCTATCTCGCCAATGTCTTGCTTAAAATGTGATCTCCATAACTGAACAGATCACTCCAGTGAGTCTGATGAAGGTGGAATGAGTACCATTCCTGGAAGCCATGGCCCTCAATACAGCCCAAGGTCATATTTCATTCTTTGGCCACTAATTCACACTGTTGATTCATAGCTCGCATTGCACTAAAACTTCCAGATCATTTTCAGACAACCTACTGTCTAATAATGACTCCCCTATCCCGTCATTAAGAAGGTGATTTTTTTTTAATCCAAGTGTAAAGCTTTATATTTATCCCTACTAAATTTCATCTAATTAGATTTGGCCCAGTGCTCAAGCTTGCCAAGACCTTTCAGGATTCAAAGTGTTAGCTATGCTTCCTAGCTTAACGGCATCTGCAAATCACATTATCCTGCTGTCTCCGCTTTTATCCAAACAGCCCAAGACCAAACATAGATCCCTGGGGCACTCTACTGGAGACCTCCTTCCAAGATGACATGGAACCATTCATTCTTTAAATCAGATCATTCAATCAACTTCAGGTCCATCTAGACCACATCTGTCCATCTTCTCTAATGGAACGGAACTGATGTCTACCCATGCTGTCTACATATTCTTATACTCATGGAGTTTATTTTAACACAATAGTATGAGGTTGCATTTTACATAAATTACTATTAATGGGCCCTAATATCACATAACAAGATATGGTATGTTGAGTTAATAATACTTAATACTTAATAAGCTAAGTAACTGCGGTATAGGAAATAAAGTAACTCCAAGTTACTTGCCCACAGAGAACACAAAAAAAGTAAATGCACTCACCTGGCCCAGAAAAACTACATGGTGGGGGGATTGGGGCATGTTTTCTTCCCTCTTTATTCTTTTAACTAGCGGAGAAAAAAAATCTCCCCCATGGCTTCATCATCATCAGTGTTCCTATCCAAGAAAATCCAAATGGCTCCCATACACTTTCCCGTTGGTCTGACCACATGTCTCAAGAGGGATTTTACAGAGGGATAAATTGAAGCAGGTCAAGAGATTTGCCCTAGACTGGCAGGTGATGGAGGACAGCTAAAGGCAGACGTTGAAAAGTATGGGGTCCCAATGGCCAAGATCACAATCTCCTATAATTGACTCCACCACCAACTTAAAGACTTAGAATTCGATACCATTCACAAGCACCAAAATTTACTTAATAAAAAAGAATAGAAGAAAATTAAAATACAGGAAACTAAAAGCAACCCAATTTTATAGGGAAAAAAAACAGACAAGGCCTCACTCTTGGCTCAGCCCAAATTCCAAAAACTTGCAATATATACTATACTCAGAATCTAATCCAGATTTCAGGACTTCTAAAATAAAAAAGGTAAACAGAATGAAAATATAATTATATATGCATGATATACATAGAACACATAATTATTTAAATAGCAAGTGGCCAGATGTTCATAACCTATCCAGTCCTAGCCACAAACATGGAAAATATGACTTTCTGGCAGGGTTGAAAAAAATTTGTGACCCTAAGCCCTTTTCCACACTATGAGGAAAAAACAAAAATGATAAAGTCTTGCTCCAAAAAGCAGTATAAGGTTTCACTGCTATGAAAACTGTCTTCAAGCTACATAAAACTATGAATTGGCTGATGCCCAAAAGTCCGACATTTTTTTTAAACCTCTCCACAATGTTTGACGAGCAGAAGCTTAGCATATGATGCCTGGCTCTTCCACGGGACACAGGAGTTCACTGCAAACTGACTTATAGGATAACAGATCTTGAAATCCCAGCTAGAATAAACCTTGGAGGCCAATCTCCTCATTTACCATATGAGGAAACTGAGTAACAAAGAGTCCAATCAAACAACAAACATTAGTTAAACACTTACCATGTGCCTGGTACTGTGCTAAGCACTGGTATACAAAGAAAGACAAAAACACAGTCCCTGCCTTCAAGGAGGTTACAGTCTGATGATGGAGACAATATGTAAATAATTAAGTACATATAAGATATATACAAATGGAAGTGTCTGGGATCACACAGCTAGACAGGTGGAATTTGAACCCAGGTCTGATTCCAAAGCCTAGTACCCTACCCAGCAGGCCAAATGTCTCTCTGCTTCTTCTCAGCCCTTTAAAATTCAGCATTCCTTAGATTTTAATCAAGTTTTAGGTGCATCTTCCATAGAAATGTTCTCTTAAAGGAAGGCATGGGTTGTTGGGTTATTATTGGGTATTTTTTTTTAAGTTTACATGAAAAAATCTTCCAAACTCAACTACTGGTCCAAAAATCATCTGCCTGAGGCACATTTCTGACCACATCACTCTTTTGGTGTGACTCCCAATCCCAATCTTTGGTGGGCTCCCTACTTCCTCTAGGAAGTACAAATACCCCAGCCTGTGTTGAAGATGCTCCAGAACTTTGCCCCCACCTAGTCCCCTTCAAGAGTTCTACATCTGGCCACACTGGCTACCACGGCTTCCCTAAACACCATACCACCTCCCACCCTGCATTTGCCCAAGCTGATTCCCTGCCTGAAATTCCATCATTCCTTACCTCTGCCTCTCAGAATCTCAGTTTTCTGTGTGGCTGTACTAGAAGGTGACCTCTTTGAGGTAAATCTTCCATGCCATCCCCCTGTCATTGTGAGAAATCTTTCCCTCCTCAGTCTTCTTTATACTATACTTGTTTGTGTTCACGTGTTCATCCTCATCATACAAGAAGCAAGACGTGGAGGGAGCTCAGTCACTTGGCTCTGCATTCCTGATGACCAGAGGCCCTCATCTTCACCTGAGCCACACACATCTCATCCCACAGCCTTTGCTGATCCTGTGCTTGCATCATCCAGGTAGGACTAGCAGAGGCACAGATACTCTAGCAGCCCCATAGCCTCCCTATCCCTTTCCATTTTCTTCTCTGAAAACTGTTAACTAAATTACCCAGACAATTACCCCCACCTCTGGAAAGGGTAAATTAATGAACTACTCTATGATTCCACTCCCCACCTTTGTGACTTCCCAGACCATAACTCCCCTTCTTGAGTACCACTCCCTTTTATGTATTGTCTTTCCTGATAGAATGTGGGCTCTTTGAGGGCAGTGACTGTCTTGCTTTTGTATTTGGATCCCCAGCCATTAGCACAAGACGTGGCAAATAGGAAGCACTTCATTCACAATTTTCATGCTGTTTCCCACTAAAGGAATATAAGCTCTTAAAGGGCAGGGGCCGTTTTTTGTCTTCGTCTTCCCAGTGGCCAAGCACATGCCCTAATTATACACAGCTGGCTCTTAAAAATGTTTATTGGGTTCAACTTGTTGAATAAAAATGTAAATATCTGATCACATTTCCTTATGCAGGGTGTCCCAAAGGTCTTCATGCAGTTTTAAACTTTTAATAACTTAAAGTTGCACTAAGACTTTTGGGACAATTTGTATTTTTTTTTAAATAATCTTAATAAGAAATGAAAGGCAGTGTAAAGTAGCAAAAAGCTATTTTTTTGAGCCAGGATGACATGAGTTCAAATCCCACCTCTGACACACACTCTCAGTGGGATCATGGGTATGTCACTAAACCTCTCAATGGCCCAGACAACTCTCTGGATATCAGAAGAATTCCCCCTCTGTATCGGTACAAAGAGTTCTCCACTGGCAGCTTCCCACACTGATGAAATCCTGGGTACGATTTTTAAAGAGGAAAATTTACTAGAAAAGTAAGGCAACATTTGATAAAGCATTTCTGGTCTTCTCCAATGTTGTGACCAGTCATTGCCTGCAGTGTAGTGAGGACCGTGTGTGTGTGTGTGTGTGTGTGTGTGTGTGTGTGTGTGATGTGTGCTTTATACATGTATGACATGGGTACTACACGTCTACCACATGTATGTCATGGCCATCTCATGGGATCACAGATTGAGAGCTAAAAGGGACTTCAGCAACCACCTAACTAAAGCCTCCACTTTGCAGAAAAGGAAACTGAGTCCAAAGAGTTAGGAGACTTCCCCAAGCAGCAAGTAGCAGAGTCAGGATAAGAACCCAGGTCCTCCAGCCTCAGAGGCCACATCCTACCCCTTGTAGCAATGCAGCACCACAGCTACATGACATTCAAATAGAAACTGGGGCTACTCAGCTGGACATAAAGACTTAGAAAATCACTTATTAACATTATCTACATTCTATTGTATTTTTATTTACATTTCCCACCTACATTCTAATCTGATTCAGTGGACTTTGGATGACATATCTGTTGTATACCCAACAATACCAGCACTACACCTTGGGCAGAACCAGACACATGTGCCACAAGCTGGTCATCTGCCACACACGCTAGCCACTATACACCTACCACATACATGTTACACTCAGCCATGCTACCACCATGCTACACACCTTACACACAATAAAAATAGATCACATGATAGATCCCCATCACATGTGTGCTACATGCTACTCTGCATACCACCTGTGTATGGCACATGCTACATACATATCATATGGTACATGCTTACTATCTAGACCAGCAGGTATTACATGCACAACAAAGACATACTACACACACCAATATTGCATATGCCCCATCCATGTACCTACCACATGCATGTGGCATGTTACATGTATATACACTATTGACTTCACAGACATACATGTTACAAGCATTCCATAGGTGCAATGTACATCCATACAAAAGAGATTCCATGCTGCTGGCATGCCTATCCTGGTCAAAGCTATGGATGGACATTGTAAAAGGCTGGGTGTGCCCATGTCCTGCTTCCTGGGTCTGCTTTTATTAGGCATTTATTAGACATTACATTTTATCATGCTTGCTGGCATAATTCACTCCATTAATGCTGAATAAAAGACCCTCCCCTGGCAGACAAGGACCAAGGATGGGCCTGTCTGTGATCAGGACCACCCCAGCAAACCGACGGCTTCAGGAGAAAATGACCATGCTGTTTCTGCCAGGCTCTCAGTGGCGACTCTCCCCAGGCAAGTTATGGGACGTGGTTGGGAACAAAACTCCCAGATATCTCCACAAAACATGTGGCTACAGTCTGTTACGGAAAGTTCCTTTCCTGGGAACTTAAAAAAAAAATTCACTATTTCTGTACATGGTGCTGGGCTCTCTCGCTGGAAGAGGAATAGGTGAGACCCCTTCCGCCTCGACACTTCCACAGATGATTTTCAGATTCCACAGACGGGAAGAGGCTTCCTGGGCCATGCAAAAGAGCTTTGGGAAAGCTGGGACGTCTTCGCAGGCGGCCCTCATGCTAACCTCGGGCTCGGCGGGAGGCCTCTTCTGGCTGCTGATGTCGCCCCGGGCACATATTTGACCTCCCTTTTATCTGAACTCAGAGAGCAGTTCATGCTTAGGGCCACAGGCCATGCTAGCATTATCCCCTGGTAGAATGGAAGCTTCTTGCGGGCAGGAATTGTTCCTGGATACTCAGCACCTCAAAGTGCCCTGCATACAGTAAGTGCTTAATCAATGTTTGCTGAGTTATACTGAAAGATGCTTATTCACCTCACCAACAAAAGGCAGCAGGCCACTCTAGGGAGAGAAGGCTTCCCCTTCCAATGCTTCCCCTACATGGGTGCCACAGGGAGGATCACACGACTCCCACCCCCACCCCCAGCTCCCTAGTGATTCTAAGTTAAAATAAAAACATCTCCATCTGACACATAGAGCCTTTCACAGTCCATTCCCAGCCTACCCTGCTGGGCTTATTAGGCATTCCTCCCCCTTCCTAGTTTGCTCTCTGGCACAGCCAAATTAGCCAACCATTCGTCCTCCACCTTTGCATGGGCTGTACCTCCTACCAGGCGCACCCTCCCTCCTTACCTCCACTTTATAGTGGTGCTGCTACGGAGAACAAGGGCCTGTGTTCACTCATTCACCCTTCCCTTTGGGCACCATTTTCCAGTGATTCGTTCTCCCGAGGGAAAGCTGAATGACCCCCGCCCCCCGGGGCCGATGATGAAGGAGGAGGAGGAGGAGGAGGACTGGAGCTAAGATTTCACGCGGATTAGGAAATCACCAGTCCAGGCTGGCGCCTTCTCTGCCCAGCCATGAGGCCGGCTGTCTCGCCGCTCTGCCTCTGACTGCCTCTGCCCATCAGAATAACAGCATTATTTGCAGCACCTAATAATGAACAAAGCACTGGCTGTATATCCCCTTGTTTGTAAGGTAGGTGCCGCTGTTATCCCCTTTTTACAGAGGAGAACACTGAGGCAGAGAGAGTTTAAGTGACCGGTTCAAGGTGACACAGCTAGGACGCGTCTCAGCTGGGATCCCAAGCCCAGTCCTCTTGACTCCTGAAGCCCATCCTCTGTGCTGTGCGTTCATTCTAAGACTTTCAAAGGAGAATGACTGACACATATATATAGATATATATTTAAATCTGGAAGCAATCTCAGCATCCATCACTGAAATACTACGCTGTAAGTGAGACCAGTGGATATAAGGAGGAGTCTGAAGAAACGTGGAAAGAACATAATGAAATGTTGGAAAGTGCAGAAAGTCAATTAGAAAAACAGAATAGACGCTGTAGCAATTTGGGGGTCGGGGTCTGGACTTGGGATTTTATCTACAGAGGGAACGCCAGGCAGAAAGACTCCCTCCACCAAAGCAGATCAGCTTCTTGCCTGTAACCCAAGGCCTAAGGGGGGATGCCTGGGACGCAGAGAGCTTTGCCCTAATAACAACTAATGTGTAGGTTAAGATCACAGACCTCCAACTGAGGGGACCTCAAAGACCGTTGGTCCAGACCCTCGTTTTACTGGGGAGGTAGGGGACTTGTCCAAGGTCACCAAGGCTGTGTTCATCAGAAGCAGAATTTGATCCCAGGTCCTCTAACTTTGCACTACAGCACAGGCCTTGCCCACGCTGCCACATTGCCCATGAATGACAATTACATAGCACATCTAGTGAGGGAGCATACTGAAGGCCTCTCAGAGAGAAGGCCTGAAGCAACCACCATATTTTATTCATTAATAAAGTAATTAAAATTTAATTATTAATTGTAATGGAAATAAAACTAGATGAATTAAAAGCCATATTTATTTAAACATGAATAGTTATAAAATGCCTTATTGGTTTATTGATATTTGATACTGATAATAAATTAACAGCACCTAAAGGAACAGTCATTTATTTCATCAGGATGAAAACTCCTCCCCCAATCTGAAGAGTTAACTATGGCAGCTTCCAATTGGAGAACTGCCTCAGAGAAAAGTGACTCAACCCAAAGTCCCTCAGCATTCAGAGGCAGCATTTGGACCCAGCCCTCTGTCCACTGCACCATGATTATCACATTATTTCATTTTTTAAGGTTCTAAAGTTATTTTTAAAGCCACAGTGATTCCCTTGGGCACCAAATTGATTATGTGGGGTAAGCAAGAGTGAGGGACTGAGGATGGGGCCAAGCTGGGAGCCTGGAGGGTGGCAGGGCCCCAGAGGAAAGGCTGCATTGGTCTGAGGATGTGGCTCTGGAGTTCAGAGCTATGTGACTTCTCTGTGCCTCAGTTTCCATCTGGGTGAATTAAGAGGCCTCTGGGGGCTCTTTCAGCTCTAACTCTAGAATCCAATCAATGAGGGGAATTCCGAAAGAATTTTTAAATGCTAAAGCTTCCCGCGTCTTCAGGCTCTGAGGTCTGCCAAATGCTCTCAATTCCCAATCTCCTCTGATCCTTGAGATGGGTACTACAGATAAGGAGACTGAGGCCAGGGGTGGGAAGCTAATGAAGACATCCTTAGAGCTCTCAGCGGAATTCCAAGGAACAACCTTAGAGAACACAGAATGAAATAAACCTCCGTCATCCCAGCAGACAGGCAGGGGACTCATTGCCAGGGCAGCATGCTGTGGGCTAGAGTCAGGAAGACCTGAGTTCAAGCCCTTCCTCTGACATCAGTGAGTATCCCTGGGCAAGTCACTTAATCTCTGTTTGCCTCAGTTCCCTCCTCTATAAAATGGGGATAATAATAGCACCTACCTCCAAGGGGTGTTGCAAGGAGTCAAGGAGACCATATTTGTAAGGACTTTGTAAATCTTGAAGAGCTATAAATACACTAGGCATTATTATTATTAGCTATTGTATTGGCAGACTAGTTAGTCACTATACTGCAGATTTGCTTCCCTGGTTTTCTTTGCTACAAGGGAGGATTGTCTGGCAGGGGTGAGGAGAGGAGGTGGAGGAGAGAAAGAGAAAGAGAGAGAGAAAGAGAGAGAGAGGAAAGGAGAGAAGAGAAGAGAGAGGAGAGACAGAGACAGGGAGAGAAGAAGAGAGAGAAGAGAGGAGAGGAGAGAAAGAGACAGAGAGAGATAAAGAATCGAGGAGGAGAGGAGAGGAGAGAAGAGAGGAGAGGAGAGACAGAGACAAAGACAGGGAGAGAAGAGGAGAGAGAGGAGAGGAGAGA
>NW_020954595.1:2116206-2135700 GCF_900497805.2 Vombatus ursinus | reverse complement strand
ACAGAGACAAAGACAGGGAGAGAAGAGGAGAGAGAGGAGAGGAGAGAAAGAGACAGAGAGAGAGAAAGAAGAGAAGAGGAGAGGAAAGAGAGAAGAGAAGAGAGAGAGAAAAGAAAGAGGGAGAGAGAGAGAGAGAGAGAGAGAGAGAGAGAGGGAGAGAGAGATTTCCTAAAAGGCCTCAATAAATCTCTTTTAAACAAAAATAAGCACACTACTCCAAGTAGCCTCCATTCTCTGACCTCTGAGAAGTATTTTAAATGGATTTATTCCCCGCATGGCAGCACAAGCCCAGAGAAATGTCAGGTATCCAGGGACCACAGACACATAACATCACAGGCTGAGTCAAAGCAAAACCAGAGAAAATAATCATTAAGCACCTTCTCTATGCAGGGCACCATGATGGGCCTTGGGAGAGATCCCAAGTACACATTAGCAGGTGTTGCTGACCTCAAAGAATCTGCAGAGATGGAGGGGAGGCGAGACAAATACAAATAGCCGTAATATAAAATAGGTTGTGCTAAGCGTACAAGGGAAGGAATTCTAATAGTAACTCGCATCTACATAGCACTTCAAAGTTGACAAAAACACGTTCTAAATAACGTTATTTCATCTGATCCTCATAACCATCCTGGAAGGTGGGTGCTGTAAACCCATTTTACAGGTAAGGAAACTTTGCAAACCCTTAAGTGCTATGGAAATGCTGGGAGTGATGAGGATGAGGATGGTGATGATGATGATGATGGAGGGGATATGCCGACATAGTGGTCTTCAAGTATTTAAGTGCATTCGCTTAGAAGAGAAATTAGATTTAGCAAAAGTAGGACAGATGAGTAGAGATTACAAAGAGAATTTTGGCTTAAAGTAGGGAGAACCTCCTCCTAATGAGAGCCATCCAAACGTGCAGTGCAAGGCGCTGCCTCAAGGTGCTGGGCGTGCCCTCCCTGGAGGTCTGCAAGCAGGGGTTGCAAGCCCACTTGTCGTGAATGTTGCACAAGGGACCCTCGGTCAGCCACTGGCTGAACTTGCCGACCTCAGAGCCCTTGGAATTCCAGTTCCAAGGATCCCCAACATTCTGAGCATGGGGATGTTAACATCCTTTGCTTCATTTAAGTTCATCCAGGAGTGACTGTATCAGCTTCTGGAGAAACCAGGCTTAGCCTGGAGGTAGCTAACCTGAATAATATTGCATTATCAATGTGGAAAAATTGAGCTATTTTATATGGACGCATATTCTTGTACTTGTTGCTAATAATAAAGGTTTCCCCCTAGCAGAGGGATTCTGGCAAGCTGAAAAATGTGTCTGCATCCAGATAAATTACCTCCTTTTTATTCAAGATTCTTTCACCGATCTTTAAACCAGCAAAAGTGCACAGACCTCTGTTCCGAGTCCAGTAAAAGCATTTCCAAATCAGATCTTGCAAAGCGCTCTTTCTCCCCCAGATATTTATTTTGTTTTATAGTTCACCAGAGACCTCTAAAGCAGAAAACAGAAAAGGAATCGCTTTTAAGTTTGGGTCTGGAACAGAGCTCACCTATGGAGTCCAGCCCAAATATCGAGAAAATACCTCGCCGAGCAGATGCTGCCGGGCCAGGAACAAAGGCATTATTGAATGGGGAAGGCATTGACATCGGAGCACGCCTTAACGGAATAACTTACTCAGGCCAGGGCTTGTTGGCGGGTTTCCTAATAAGATGAAACGGGCTGGAGCTGTTGCAGGTTTCAAAATGCTTAGGGGGCCACACCAGAAACCTGGCCAGAAGCCAAGGGTGGTGACACATCTCCTGAAACGTTGGCTCCTTCAACGGGCCAGCAAGAAATACAGGATCACCATGATTCCATGTGTCCACTCTACCTGGTGACCAGGTGGGGCTGGAGGTCGGAATCTAGAGTGGGTGAGAGTCAGCAATGGGAGAGGACCTTGAACAACCCCAAAATGTCACACATGACCCTTAATTTTCCTCCTCTTGGTACAAAAATGGAAGTGGGAGGCTATGGGTAGGGAATATTGCATGCTCTGCCAAATAGGGTCATCCCGACAGTCAGTTTTTGCCGGTTTTCCCTTGTTAGTAGGGAGGGTTTTGTGGGTGAGTGAAATATTAGTAAATGATTACAGCCATGGGGTCATGGGGACCTGGGTTCAAGTGCTCCCTCACACATACACACACACACACTCATACACATACACAGGCTGTGTGACCTTGAACTTAACCTTGAACTTAACTTCTCTTGACCTCAGTTTTCTCACCTGTAATGAGAACAATACCACCTACCCAGAAGGGCTGATGTGAGGGTCAAATGAAATAAGCAGTGTTAAGTGTTTTACTAACCTTAAAGTGCTAAGTAAATAGTAGCTATTTTTATCACCATCATTATTATTATTGCTATTAATAATACCCATACATGGTCCCTTATAGTAACATAATAGTAATATGTAGTTTATAGCCTCTAGGACTGTATAAGCAACAGGTGGGTTGATATCTGCACTGGTGGGGAGACTTTCCATGCTGGACGTTCTTTACACCGATCAATCAATCAACAAGCATGTGCCAGGTACTGTGCTAAACCATGAAGCCTGTGAAGTCATGGGTCTGGACACAGGAGCTCCAGGCACTTCTCCAAAATGATAAATTACAAATGAGATACTTCTCCCCACTGGCAGAAAAAGCTTCCACACCAAGAGTTCCCTACACCTAGGAAATCGTAGGTCTGAACATCAATGAAATAATTCTGGTTACAAAAAGAAAGGGGAAGGAATATCTATGAGCATCCATTGCTATAGGGGAGATGGCATGAGAAGAATACAGGATCTCAGATTTTGAGCAAGAAGGGACCATCTGGTCCAATGCCCTCATTTTACAGATGAAGAAACTGAGGCCCAGAAAGTTATTTAAATCACTTGCCTAAAGTCATTGAGATTTGAGCTGAGATTTGAACCCAGGTCCTCTGTCTCTATGTTCAACCACACTGTCTCGCCTCCTACCGCCTCAGAGTGAATGAATGCAAAGAGACTTTGAATTTTCCCTTTAAGGAGGCCCCTGCCAGCTCTGCCCTTTTAATGCGGGTTGAGGGAATGCTGATCTCATCAGGGAAGTCCAGGGAGGCCATTTAGCTGACGTCCCTTTCTCCAGGCAAGACCACACCTGGGGTCCCAGACGGAGCAAGTGCCTCCCCTGCTTTTAAGAACTCTTCTATGCCAACCCAAGAGCTAACAGCCTGAGCTATAATCAAATGCCTCGTGACAGCTCATTTAAATCTCTAAGAGCCCTTTTCAATTTCTGCCTTCCTTGGACAGAGTGGGAAAACAGACCACAAATCTCTAAAACTACCACTAGGTAACAGCTATTCAAACTGAATCCAATCCACTGCCCTAATTCCTGACCCACCCACCATTTTGCCATCTAAATCCTTCAGTTAAATATCCCTCCTGATTCCCCGCCCGATGGGGAGACACATGGTGGGTGTGAGCAGGCTTCAATACATTACAAAAAAGTGGTTATGATGGAGGACTAGTATAAAGGACAGCAGCAAAGAGGTATGTGACCCAAAAAGATGAGCCCATAACGGACAGACCATGTGCTGCAACCCTAGGAAGTAGGTGCTATTGTTGTCCCCATTTTACAGATGAGGAAACTGATGCAAACAAGAGTTAAGTGGCTTGCCCAGGGTCACAGTATTAGTTAAATGTCAGAGACTGGATTCAAACTCAAGTCTTCCTGACTCGAGTCCCAGTGCTCTAGCCACTATACCACCTAGCTACCCCTTTTTTTAGCTAGAATTCTGTCAGTATCACCTTCAAGGGCCCAGGATCCCCTTTATGCCATGATGTGGCACCTGAGGACAACTCGATCTTGACTCAGTGAGATTTAGCAATACCAAAAAATATATATTTATTGTGTGCCCACTATGTGTAGAACACCTTGCTAAGTACTGAGGAAAATAGAGACTTTCACTAAAACATAATACCAATTTCCAAAGACTTTAAAGTGAGGAACCAGACATATCGCCCAAATAGGTCAGAAAGAGAGGGAAAGGTCCCATATCCACTAATATATTCATCACAGCATTTTCACATTGGGAAAAAGGGGCGTCTATAGATCGAGAAATAGATGAATGAGTTGTGCTATGGATACGCAACGGAGAAGCTGTGAACATGAGGGATTCAGAGAATTATGGGAAGACTTAGAGGAACTGACACCAAGAGAAGTGAGGAAACCGGAACCATGTATACAATGACTACAACGAAGGAAATCAATTCAGCAAACATTTCCATGTTGCAGTTGCTGTCATCACTACTAGCTGCTAGCATTTATATGGCAACCTAAGGTTTGCAAAGCATTTTACCTATTACCTCATCTGACTTCTTAAGAATTGAATTATTATAAGAAATGGCTCCTTGTGAAGGGAAAAGGGAAAGATGCAGTGTGGAGGAAATCAAAGTAGGGTGAAAATAAAAGTTATCAATAAAAATCCACTTAAAAGAAAGAATTAAATTGGGTTGAAACGAAATCAAAACCACACAAAAAGGCAGTCAAACTCAGATTGTCAGAAGCTACCTGGCATAGCAGATGGAGCACTAGATTTGGAGTCAGGAGGACCTGAGTTCAAATTCTGCCCCAGAAACTTACTAGCTATATGACCCTGGGCAAGTCACTTAACTGCTACCAACCTCAGTTTACTCGTCTATAAAATGAAGGTAATAATAGAACCTATGACCCCAAGGTTGTTGTGAAAATAAATGAGAATAATTTGTTGCTGTGAGAATGAGTGCTTTGCAAACATTAAAGTATAATATAAGAGATAGTTATTATTATTATTATTATTATTATTACTAATTGTAATGAACAATCTCAATCCTGGAGAATCCATGACTCCTTCTCTCTTCTAGATAGAAAGGTAGGAAACGATACAGAATGGTGCACACGCTATCATTTCATTAGTCATTTTTGGTTAACTTTCATTATTATGATCAAAGACAAGTAATAAATCAGGAAATGACTGGTGTAAAAAAGAAATTGAGAAAACTTTCAAAAATGAATCGTTTGGTATGGTGGCAATAAAATGAGCCTTCCAATAGCAAAGACAAAAGAGAAGGAAAAATGGAACGATGTTTCTTATAAAATTCGTCTTACTGAATGAGTAGTGCTTAGTTCTGAGTAGGGACTTAATACACATTTGTTGATCAATGGATTGATTACTGAAGGTAAGAAAAACAAATGACTGAAGAAAGTAAACCCAAGGGTTCTATCCCTGTTGTTAGTTTTCTTTGGCTAAAACAATAAGAGAAGATACTATTTGAAGCAAGATAGAAAAGAATGTATCACTGAGGTACATTAATCACCTAGCTCAGTCCATATTTTCCCCACTATTAATACTACACACTTAACATTCAGCTTTTTCACTCAATTCAGCATGCATTTATTATTACAAATGATCTTGGGATAAATTATACAAATCCACACCCCTTTCCCCTAACCCGCAAGTGAATAGAGAAGAAGCAATTACTAAAAGCCATCTGGCTTTCCTGACTCTCGGTGCTTGTTCATTTTAATCAGAAGGCTATCACATTTCACTATCATTTATTGTAACATATTAAACATATGTGTGTTTAGAAAGCCATGGCTTCTCCTGAAGTCAGACAGTATTTATTTTCATTCCATAGAGAGTGGGTCTTGAGGCTTTCTAAATCCCACATGACAATTAATAGATGGCTTTCAAGAGGGGTTGAAGTTTATGAAAATTCGTGACGAACTTCTTTTCTTCATGTACATATTCTCGATCTGAGAGGCGGTGAGATATAGGAAGCTGGCCTGGAAGCCAAGAAGACCCGGTCCATGTTTGCTGTGTGACCCAGGGAAAGTCACTTAACCTTTCAGAGCTCTGTCTAGCAGGTGGAGAGAAGGTTCTGACTCGCCCTGGTCAGCAATGGGAATTTCCTCATTAGGGAGATCTCTGAATCAATGAAGTCACAAGTTCAATTTGTAAATCACATTAACCATTTTCAGAAGCACTTTGAAGAGAATCCATACAAATCTTTTTCTGCCATTACACAAGAGATTACTTGTTAATAAGTACTTAGGTGACTCAGTAATGGCCACTAGGGGGCGTAGAGTACTGGCCAGGAAGACCTAAATTCAAATCCAGCCTCAAACACTTACTAGTTGTGTAACACTGGACAAATCACTTCACCTCTGTCTGCTTTGGTTTCCTCAATTGTGAAATGGGCATGATACTAGTACTTCCCTCCGAAGGTAGTTGTGAGGAAAAAATGAGATAATATTTATAAAATACTTAGCACAGCGCCTGGCACAAAGTTAATGAGTATTTCAAAATATTTCCCAAATTAACTTGTATTTATTTTTGTGTGTATTTTATATGCAATTACATTTGTAAATATTTTCTCTCCCGTTAGAATGTAAACTCCATTACATCAAGAGCTCCTTCATCTTTGTCTTTGGATCCCCAACACCAAAGTGCCACACAGTAGGTGTTTAATAAATACTTACTGATTAATTGAAGATATGGCTGATAACTCATGAACTACCAAAAAGAAAATGTTCAGAAATCCAATCTAACCCCACAAGCATTTATTAAGCACTACTATGTGCTAGGTACTGAAGATACAAAGACGAAAATGAAAACATTCCTGCCCTCTGGGAGCTTATATTCTAATGGGAGTGACAACATGTACATGCATATAGGTCTATAAAAGCATACACACAAACTTAATATAAGATAATATATTCTACGAGTAATGAGGCACTCAAAATAAGAAAGGGAACCAAATGATAGATTTCAAATTTGAATGTAACTGGAAAACAAGTAGTAAGGGAGGCAGGAAAAGGGGGGAGGTCTTCAAAAGATTTCCTGTAGTCCAGGGAATCTTTTTCCATTTTTTGTGTCTTAGCCCCCTCGGCCCCCTTGGTGACATCTATGGGCCCCTTCTCGAAATGATGATTTTAAACAACAGAAGGAAATATTTAATTTCAGTTGGAGATTAGTGAAAAGAAAGATGCAATTTTTCCCATCCTATTCCATGGACCCCTGAAATCTACCCATGCCCCACCCCTTGACCCCCAGTTCAGAACCTCTCCCTAGTGTTATCCATCCACTGACTTGTATCTCTCTTCCTGGCTAGGTGGACTCCAAATTAGTGTTAGCATTTGGATGATTGCTGATATCTTAATTTAAAATAGCAGCTTAGAAGGAAAGCTGACCTCTTTAAGAATAGAGCTGGGGTGGGTGACTAAGCTGCTGAAAGCTGACAGAGCGAGGCCTATATTTTGCCTCCTTTTATATCCCCAGCGCTAAGCACAGTGCCTGGCACATAGTAGCTGCTTAGCAAATGCTGACTGATTGATTAATTGACAGTTGTTCTCGTCTGTTCTATGGTCTTGAAGGACTAAAACCAGAGGGTAGGGGCTGAAAGTCTGGAGCAAGGCCTGCATCGTAAGCAGAGAGGTTAGGGATGTTAGGTGTGCTGGGGTCCAGTGCGACTGGACCAGACCTGTACTTCAGAACAAAGAGCCGGGGCAGAACCATTCTAGTGTGGAGTGCCTGACATTCCCAGGGACCCCCTTCAAGGAAGGGGACCGAGATAGTCTGTGGTTAGCACCTGCTCTCCAGGGAGGAGATGTAAAGTTGAAAGAGAAACTTTAGCCCTAATGAGGTAACAAGAATGTTAAGCCCTGATGAGACTCTCTTTAACAGAGAGCCAAACATGGCGGTAAGAAGAGATAGAGTAAATGTTTCTGTATAACAAAGCATGAGGGTCTGGCCTGGGTCAAGAACAGGCAAAGATCCAGAGTCTTTGAGATAGTTTCCCTTGAAAGTGAGAAAGTCTTGTACGTAGTAGGTGCTTCATAAAGGTTAGGTAATTTAACTTCCAGGGGAAGCAATAGATAGAGCATTGGGCCTGTAGTCAGGAAGCCTCCTCTTTGTAAATTCAAATCTGGCCTCAGTAACTCACTAGCTGTGTGACCCTGGCAATTCACTTAACCTTGTTTGACTCAGTTCCTCATCTATAAAATTAGCTGGAGAAGGAAATGGGAAACAATTCCAGTATCTCTGCCAAGAAAACTCAAGATGGGGTCATGAAGAGTCAGACACGACTGAAAAATGACTCAATAACAACAATTTAATTTACATGACATGAATGTGCCACAATTTAAACACACTCCTGTTAAACATTTAAATATAAATTACATAGTTTTAAAAGTTGGGAGAAATATTAGCTGAACCAGATAGCTAATGTACCTCATGGTTATATTCGTTTCTGTCTTGCTCCAAATAGTCTCTTCTCTTAGAGTTTATATGTAGATAAGTAATGCTCAGATTGTGGCTATTCCCTTAATAACAGAATACTGAGGAAAAAGAAGTGATTTCTAAACCAGAATATCTAGAATCAAATTCCAGCTGCTCTGCGTGCATGGTATGTGAAACACAGGCAAGTCGGCCTCCATTTCTTCATCTCTAAAATGAGGGGGCCCCTTTCAATTCCAAATCTGTGGTCTTGTAATCCTGTCATTAAAATTAACAGGAATCAACCTAAATACCCAAAACACAAGCATATGTTTCACTAAATTACGGTCCATTCGTGTCATGAAATATTATCCTTTCTCAATCAACAAAAAGTTATTGAGAGCAGGAGAGACGCAGAAGGACCAGAGACGGACAAACGTTGTCCACCTTAGAGTCAAGAGGTGGGGAGCGTGCTGTAGGCATGGAAAGGCACAGGAGACAGCAAGAGCCCAGGTCCAGAAATAAAGGCTCACGTGGGGAACAGTGAGTGGGCCAATCTGGCTGGAATGCTGAGTGTCTGAGGAGGAGGATTGTGAGATCAATTTGGAAAGGTAGATTGGAGCCCGGGTATGTGTGGCAGGCTTTAAATGCCAGACAGAGGGGCTGATGACAGAATCAGGACTCCTGAAAAATCTCAACCGGCTGGAACAAAAACCTGATGGAGACATCGAGAGAGGGACTGAAAAGTTAATAGGCACTGGATGCCATAAAATAATTTAGTTAAATTATAAAAAATAATAATTGATAATGATAAAGCAAGTTAAAGTGATCATATTGGCATATATGGTTTTTAATCATAACTCAAAGATGGAAGAAGGGACCATAGACTACCTGGTGTTCATTTATCTGGTCACACCTTGTACGAGCAGTGATACAGAAGCTCCTTAAGGCACAGAACCCCCCGCAGGCTGCCCCCATCACTGCGCCTTTGCTCATGTCATTCTCCCCACCCGGGATCCCCTATCTTCACAGCACCTCTGCCTTATGGTGGAGGAAAATAGTAAGATCATAGCACCTCCCAGGTAAAAGGGCCATTTCTGAAGCCTGTGGCCATTCTCCCCCACAAAGTAGATCAAGAAAAACCCATGGGAGGTTTTAGGCCTGAGAAAGTCCTGTGAACATTTAACCTGTATTTTCCCATTCCTTTCCCTTTTCCCTTTGAAGAGAGACTCTTGCACAGCCTGAACATAACTGATAGCAAAAGCTTCTGGCAAATGTAATTCCTGCAAATGTGCTCCAAACTTTTGAAAAGCTCACTCGTAAAGATGCCGAAGACATTTGATGGGTCATCTGAGGGTGAGGAAGGAGAAGACGGGGATGACATTCTGGAGCCGTCCTGGCTTCCTTCTTGTGGAAAATCAACCGTAAAGCTATTTGCTATTCAAAACACCCAACAGTTTGGAAACAAACCGAGGCAGGGCCTGTGGTTATAGTGCAGAAACCCACCAAAGACATGCTCCCAGCCTTCCACCCATGCAGCAGATCACAACCTGCTCATCCCGTGTGACCTCTCCTGAGGTCAGGCACAGCGGTCCGCCCCACCAGCTGAGAGCACCCCGTCCGTGGTCTCCCTGGAGATCACAGGGATTTGGGTGGAGCCACAGGCCGCCTCTCGGTTATCCCCCAGCCCTTCAATGGGACTCGCCCAGCTTCTTTTCTCCTTCCATGCATGTCTTTAGTGACATCCTATACTCCCGTTCTTCTTCAGTGTTTTTTATTTATGATGTTCTGTTCACACCCACCCAACACTCTCCACTGCCCTCTGAGCAAGTTTCATTTGTAATTCTTTGGAGATTGGTTTCGAGGTTTCACCCTGTGAAACCAAGGGGAATGGCTGTAATCCAGACTCAGAGGCTGGGCTACAAAGTCAATTCTTACCATTTCTTGGAACAGAAACTTTTAAAATTTCTGGAAAATGAACTTTATCTTTTGAGAAAACATATATGTTACTTTATTTGCCAAAGGTAGCCAAAGATAGTTATACACAATAGGTGCTTTATAAATGCTTATTGAATTGAACTGGATTGAGAGACAGTGAGTTTGCTTCTTTTTAATCCATTGCTTTTGTCTTGGTTTTCTTTTTCTTAAGCATAAAGCCAGAAAAACTTGGGTGACTGGCACTGAGCCTCCCAATCCCCGCCATCGATTCTCTAAAATTTTAAGTTCTCTCCATATTATCTAATAACAACCTTGATTACCCAGAGCTGTTCGCATATTGTCTCCCCCATCAGACTCTGAGCTCCTGGAGGGCAGGGACTGTCTTTTGCCTTTCTCTGAATCCCCCCTGCTTAGCACAGTGCCCAACACATAGCCAGCACTGACTCACAGTAACACACACTCTGTTCCTAAAATGATTAGCACAAACTGCTCTCCCCAACTTCCCAGAAATTCACATGGACATGTGTTGTCCCCATAGTGCTTCTAAGAGTCTCCTGGCTCCCTCTGAATTTTTGACAGAGAAGTATCTCAAAAATGAAGAGGATTACATTTTTTATTATTTTTCTTATTTTCATTTTGGGATGCAATTAAGATGTTTTACTTGTTGTATCAAATACACTTAAAAAATGTAAACAAGACTTAAAAAGCACACAACTTCTCCCAAGCATTAGCCACTAGTCACTTCAACAAACCTGCTAAGATCACTAGATGGCCAAAGCAACTAGCAAACGTGTTTTGGCCTGGAGTAGAAATTACGAAGACTGTGCTCTAAGAGCCTCACAGGATGAGAGGGTGTAGTTGGGCTGCAGCCTGCACCCAGGAAGAGTCTACCCCCATCAATGAGAACACCCAATTGTCCAGGCATTGACGCAATCATCTCCCAATGCGGCTCAGATACAATTTCCTCTTTCCTCTGAGACCATCAGTCTCCATCTCTGATGAATAGCTAGATACATAAAAAGAACACTGCAGATTCATTAAGAAATACAGAATGGGGAAAAAATTTAATATAGCTGTGTACTCAACAAAGTCTGTGGTATTAGCTTTACTGAATTGGGTTTTACACTAAGCTCCCTCAACAACATCTCTGCTAGCTTTGTTTTCTATAGAAAGTTATAGATACAGATAAGTAATATAATATATATATATGCATATATAATTTCCTCAGAGGTGACTCTTATGCAAATATCAGGAAAGAAGGAAATAGGCATTTATTAAGCACCTACTATGTGGCAAGAACTGTGCTAAGTGCTCTACAAATATTATCTCATTTAATCCTCACAGCAATACTGGGAGGTAGATGCCATTGTTATCCCCATGTTACAAATGAGGAAATGACGCTAGCTATTATGAAACATTTTTTCATCATCATCATCATCATAGCTAGCATTTACATGGTACTTTAAGGTTTGCAGTTTACAAGTATTATCTCATTTTATCTTCATGACATCCCTGGGAAGTGTTATTATCGTCATTTTCCAGATGAGGAACCTGAGGCAGGCAGAGGTTAATTTCATTCATTCCTTCATTTGTGGGAGACAATCAATGACAACTGTTTCAGCTTTTGAGGTCCATGTTCCCATTTCCTTGGGGAGAAAGACCTGTGATTCAGAGAGGCAGAAGAACCAGGAAAGATGAAAGGAATTTGTTACCAACTATGAATATCTTTCTGGCCATCTCCATACTTTTGATCTCAAAAGATTTTTTTAAAGATTTCCCAGCTGAAAGGGACCTCAAAGAGACCCTCCTTAGCAGAGCCAGAATCCCCTATAAGTAAATCCAGCCCCACTGCTTCGCACAGTGCCTGGTCCAGAGCAAGTCCTTCCTCAGTATTTGTAGACTGACTGACTGACTCCATTCAAAGATCTCCAGGTAGGGCAAAGATCCACTCCCTCCCATGACAGCTCATTCCCTCTTTGGATGACTGTCATCTGTTAGGAGACTGGACTTTTCTCCTCCACATACAGAGCTAAAATCAGCCTCTCTGTGACTTCTACCCATTACTCCAATGTTCTGCTTTCCAGAGCCAGACAACGATGTCTGCAGTCCACAAAAATGCCCCCGTCTTGTTCTCGTGAACTAAGTCTCCCCATCCCCATTCCATATTCATGCAATTGATCTCTTGACATCTAGCAGCGTGCATGGCAATGACCTCTCTTTAAATTCACTTCATCATTCCAGCCGGCCAAGACTTTTCAAGAGTCCTGATTCTGTCATCCTTCCCTCTGTCTGGCATTTAAAGCCTGCCACACATACCCGGGCTCCAATCTACCTTTCCAAATTGATCTCCCATTCCTCCCCCTCACACATTCAACATTCCAGCCAGACTGGCGCACTCACTGTTCCCCACAAGAACCATTTCATCTCCCATCTCTGGACCTTTGCCCTTGCCGTTCCTTGTATCTTCATACGCCTGCAACCCACTCCTCCACCCCTCACCTCTTGACTCTAAGTGGATAACATCTATCCATCTCCGGTCCTTCTACATGTCTCTTGCTCTCCATGATTTTTCAACTATCACACTCACAAATTCATTGGGGACACTAAGAGGGAGGCAGAAAGAAACCAACCCTATTACCATTCTTGACTCTTAGTGGTACCATGGATAGAGAATGGGGTCTAGAGTCAAGAAGACCTGAATTCAAATCCTATCTCAGACACTTACTAGCTATGTGACCTTGAGCCAGTCACTTAACCTCTGTTTGTCTCTGTTTCCTGAGCTGTAAAATGGGGTTAACAATAGTACCTACCTTGCAGGGTTGTTATGAGGATTGAATAATATTTGTATAATATTTGTAAAGTGCTTAGCACATAGTAGGTGCTTACTAAATACTAATTCCCCTTTCCTCCTAACCTGAGCTGATCCCAACCCTGACCCTGAACCTGACCCACATCTTTTGTAACATCCTGATGGATAAAAGAGAGTCCCAGCCAAGTTGACCTATCCAGAAAAGGAAATGAGGTCAGTCGGACATGCCTCATTCTTGAAGGACCCATGCTGGCTGGTGGAGATCACTACTTCCTTCCTAATGTAAACAATCCCTTTAATAATTTATTCTGGAATTTTTCCAGGAATCAAAAATGTGGAGCTCACTCGCCTCCAGTCTGAATAAGCTACTTTCTCCCCAACATCTGTCCATCTCTGGTCCTTCTACATTTCTCTTGCTCTCCATGATTTTTCAGAAAATACAGTGGCTCAGCTATCACATTCACAGATTCACTTAGGACCTTAAGAGGGAGGCAGAAATAAGTAAATCTATTATCTGAAGTTGATCATTTCACTTCTAAAGGACCTCCTCTGTGTATCACGCAGGTGCTATGGCTAAAGAGACAAAGATGGAAAAAGCAGTCCCTGGCCTCAAGGGGCTTATTTGCTACTGACCTGGAAACAGCTGTCTTGGATTTCATGTATGGACTCACCGTTCATTGCGGTGGAATTTGCTTTTATTTTATGTCTCCATTTGAAATAGCTGGGACGTAGGCATTATGGGCACCCTCCCCTGCTGACCATCAGCAGGGATATCATAAGGATATTCTTGGGATAGGCTAGATGACCATTGAGATCCTTCCCAACCCTGAGATTCTATGATTTGTGATTCTGCTAAGTTGAGTAAATCTTTTCATACAGTCCAAATCCTCTCCTTTCTATGATTTCGCTGGCCATCAAATGCTGCCATTTGGGGGGAAAGTCTCATCAACACCTATATTCAATATAAAACAGAGAAAAAGAAAATAAATAATCTTAATATAGTAGATTCAGATCTAGAAGCTTCCTGGAAGGTCATTGAATCAATCCCTCCCTGTTATAGATAAGAAAACTGAGCCCTGGAAAGGTACAGTGACTTTCCCAGTCCCTGAGGCAGGATTCCAACCCAGGTCTTCTGGACTGTAAGTCCGATGCTCTATCCTGTATAAGGCCACTCCGTGGTATTGACATTTCAGTGCTTGGGTTAAAGTCATCTGACATCATAAACAGAGGTAAGTGCCAAGCCTAGCAACAGGGAACGAAGAGAACGATGACTTGATTTTTCTCAGAAAACAGAGCAAGGGGCTTCTAGAGTGGAGAAGAATTGTTAGGAAAGAAGCCTGATATTACGCCAAATTCAATGGCGACAGAGCCTGCAAAGAGAGAGATACCCTTTGGGCTTAGCAACGGTAAAGCTGGGGGGTGAACAGTGACCTTTTTTTCCAGCCAACTTTTCTAAATTGCATACTTTTTTAAAAACTTTATTAACAGCCTGGAGAAAAAAAAAAATGGTAGGCTTGAAACAAGTCTGAGAATTGCCCACAAGATGGCACCAGATCCATACCTAGCAAACAAGAAAGGGCAAAACCAAGACAAAGAGGGTCGTGGCTCCTCCTCCAGGGGCATCCTTTATTACTGATCTCTCTTAGAGGACCAGAGTTCATTCGTTCAGGCAGGCAGCTTCCCCTCCCACGTGGAACGGAACAAGAGTCATCCCCAGTCACCCAGTAAGCCAGGACAAAGAAGCCCTCACCATCTCAAGATATCCGAGGGGATGTTCTTGCAGAATCAATGTGTTCGGATTCCAAAAATAAGCACCCCATTTCTTGTGAGACTGAGGGGGGAGAAGAACCCAGGCTGAACTCAGCCCTCAGAATGGTACTTCTGGGAAGCTGATCAGCACTTTCCTCATTTAAAATCATGGGTCTCATTGAGATTAGATCATCCCACATAACACTAAGAGGCTCATTTTATTGGAAATTGAAACAGATTTGCAATTAATTCTTCATGCAGCAGGTTAAGGTTATTATTAAAGAATGATTGGATTATTACCCAACATGATTGGATTATTCCTTCCATGGTCTCATCCAAAGGATGCTTGGAAGGGAGCTGTGCAGGCCGGGATAAGGCTTTGTGAACCCCACAATGGGAAGTTCCCTACTTTGGGCTGGGGTGGTGGGATCAGGGAGCTCAGAGTTAAAAAGCATGAGTCTTGAATGGAGAGCCCTCTGGGAAAACCTTCCATTTGTCCACAGAACAAACAAGGTTGTATGGCAGACTGTTCCCAGATTGCTGGTAACGGGGTCAGAAAAACCTCAATTCAAATCTTGACTCATCAATTCTATGTAGTACCTGTTATCCTGGGCAAGTCATTTAATCTCATTGGGATCCAGTTTCTTTGTCCAATCTCTAAAATGGGGATACCACTTTTATCACCAATCTCACATGGTTTTTGAGGGACTCACAGGGTTATAGATTTAGAGTTAGAAAGGCCCCCTCATTTTACAGCTGAGAAGATTGAGGTACAAAGGATGCTTATTTGTCAGTCTATACTTGTGTAAGGGTCAGAATTGGTCTGAGGGAGAAGAGACTTCTGGTTTCCAGCCTCAAGAGAGAAAAGAGAGGAGAGCGAGAGAGAGAGTGACAGAGCGAGAGAGAGCGAGAAAGAGAGAGAGAGAGAGAGAGAGAGAGAGAGAGAGAGAACCTCTTTATAAAGAGGTCTCTAGGGGGCCAGACTCAGAGAGAAGCTGGTATATCAAGCTATGTCCCTATTTCCAGTCTGCCATACTAGAGACACTGGATAACTTCCTCCTGAGTGAGATCAGGGATTCTCCTCCTCAGCTGAGCTGAGATACTTCCTTCCCAGTGAGACAGCTGGTTCACTCTGTATATTGCCTGGTATACTCCAGTCTGCACACTTACTCTGATTTCGGTTCACTCCCAGCTTGGATAAATGGGTTTATTCTCTATTCACTATTGTAATGGTCTTTGTGTAACTGGCATTTAGTGAGAAGGGAGGCAAGCCTTCAGCTGTAGCTTATGGCATCCCTTCCAAGTTAAGAAACAGCAATCAGAAGGTGACAGGAGCCTATAATTCATTTCCTCTAGACTAGCAATATTTAGCAGAGCAGACAGATACAGTTCTAGTCCAGTACTTCTTAGTGAGGAGGGCAGAAAGAGTCGGTCTCATGGCCAATATCCTGCTTCCTTCCTGGCAGAAATCAAAGTCTACCTTGGATGGGGGGGGGATCAAGATCCTAGAGATGTCTCTTCAAACCTCCCCAGGAGCCACATTTAGACAAACCCACATGGACACATAGAACATCTTTGGACAATATACTCCCTACATGCTGAGCAGCACAAACCTGGTACATTGAGAGATGAGCTCTTGTCCCATCTACCACAGTGAAACATGAGGGACATGTAGGTACACCAGCAACAATTGGGATACAGACTTACTCCAATGCCTCACTGGGATATAAGAGTGGCCCTGGGTCCTTAACAGCCACTGGGAAATGCAGGTGAGAAAAACAAAATATATCAATAAAAAAATCTCATTTTAAAAACTCCTTTAAGGGCAGCTAGGTGGTGCAGTGGATAGAGCACCAGCCCTGACATCAGGAGGACCTGAGTTCAAATCCGGCCTCAGACCAAACACTTGACACTTACTAGCTGTGCGATCCTGGGCAAGTCACTTAACCCCAATTGCCTAAAAACTTAAAAAAAATAAAAAATAAAAAATAAAAAACTCCTTTAAACTCAACTCTAGGTTTTTCCTGATTCACACAGTTTTGTTGTCTCCTCCTGCTTCCTACACGGAGCACCAGTCAGGCCTGCCAGAGAACAATTGGTGCCAATTATTTTCCACTGTAGATGAGAGATTACGTGACCTTGTACCCTAGGACACAGCCCCAGGACCAAAAGGGAAGGCCGATGGACCCTGGTCACTGGAAGCACTCAGCAGTGGACTTCTCGCCCACCCATGTATGACTCACTTGGTCAATTTAATTTAAGTCACCAAACATTTCATAAGCATCTACCATGAGCCAGGCAATGTGCTGGACATCTAGAAATACAAAATACAAAATGACACCTGCCCTCAAGGAACTGACATTCGACTGAGAATCTGAAATACTGACTCTACTTCACTGCCCTTCCATATGCGGCAAAAGGAAATTGTGTTTTTCAGATACACAATACTCTTCACCTGTCCTTTCTGCACATAAACGCATTTTTGCTCCCCAGGTATTTAAATGCATTCCTAAATTAGCATCTTCATAACATTTCCAAAGTCCATCCACCCTGAACCCTCATTTCTATAGGACTTGACAGTTTACTGGGCTCATTCTTTATAATTAAGGAAGCCTTTATTAAGTACTTACTGTGTGCTGGGTAGGGAGGTAAGCACTGGAAATACCAATAGAAAAGCAAACATGGTCCCTGCCTGCAGGGAGTTTCCATTCTAATGGGAGGAGATAACAAACATAGGGGAGTAGTGGCCAGGGACAGGTAATTTGGGGATCTGGTGAAAATCATTTCATACTCATTTGATGATCCAGAACAATAATAATGCTGGCATTGTATAGCATTGTAAGGTTTACAAAGTGCTTTACATATGTTATCTCATCTGACACACAACAATCCTGTGAGGTAGGGGGTTATTATTATTATTCCCATTTTACAGATGAGGAAACTGAGGCAGGCAGCAATTAAGTGCCTTGCCCAGGGTCACACAGCAAGTAAACGCCTGAGGCAGGATTCAAACTCAAGTCTTCTTCTCTCAAAGTCTAACACTCTCTCCCCTGTGCCAAATCATTTTGGGGCATCACAGTACCAGAAGACCATCACTTTGAATTTAAATTAACACTATAAAGCCTAGAGATTGGAGGTATAAAAGACTGGGTTGCATCAATAGATTGTAAACTCCCAGAGGGCAGGAGCTGTTTCTTTTTTGTCTTTCCAGTCCTGGGACCTACAAAAGGGCCTAGCATACAGTCATTAATAGATGCTTCTGGGCTGAACTGAATGGATCAGTGCCTATGCGAGCCTCTTAGATTTAGATCAAGAAAGGACCTTGGCAATAATCAATCAATAAGCATTTATTAAGAACCTACTGTGTGCCAGGCATTGTGGGATAGGAGCTGGGGACTCAAATCCAAAGAAAAAAATCATTGCTCGTTAGTCACAGGGAGCATACACTCTCATGAGGGAGACAAAATGGACATAAAGTGAATAAATACTCATTTATACAAGGTCGTTTGGGAGGAAGGGCATGAGCAGGAGGGGAATACAAAAAGACTTCATGCAGAAGGGGTGCCTCCACTGCATCTTAAAGGAAGAGAGGAATCCTATGAGACAGAGAGGAGGGACTGCACCCTAAGCATGGGATCTCGTCCAACTTTTTCTTCATTTACAGCTAGGGAAACTGAGGCCCAGAAGAATGAAGTGATTTGCCCAAGATAAAGCAGTATGCTCTTAATAAGTCATTCCCCAAAGGCAGTGGGTTTATTGGTTATTTGTGCTTTGCAGACAAAGAATGAAGAACAAGCTTACCTCCCATTCATATTCCCTTCCCATCCCCCCTCCCCTAAAAAAAAATCAATTCTCTCAGCATTTGTTTAATGGAAGGAACACCAAGGCAGGATTCAGAAAACCTAGACTCCACTTCTGATACCACCAGTGACCAACTGTTTATGCCATTTTTATGGGAAGATTCTTCTTTTATTTCATGATGAGCCAGGCCAACTTCTTCCATTTTCCAATTTAAAACAAGAATATGTGGTTAGTTAGAAGAGTGATATGGCCACAACCTCCAGAGGGCTTCTAGGGTTGTTATTACTAAGTTTCATCTTTCCACAATGAATAAAACACTGTCTAACCTTTGTTATGATTTTGTAATAAATGAAGACTTAACCTCAACTACAGAATGTGGGAGCTGAGACCAGATGGACTCAAAGGTGTCTCCCAGGCCTCAAGTTCCATGGCCACTTGAGCTTTCCTCCATATGTGGTCTCTGAGCAAAGTATATTTAATAAGTCCACAATTTGTATTTTACAAACCCATCCTTCCCTGGGAAAGCAAGCACTGACCCTCTGCTCCCAGAGGGATGGAATAAACATAATAAATCCATACCATAGGCTGAGCAATGAACCTCTCTCCAATTTGATTCAATTGAACAAATGCCTGTGAAGTCCCGAGGGTGAGCAAAGCCCTGTGCTAAGCACCAAAGATGCAAAGATACAGACAGTCCTTGTTCAAAAAGGGCTTGTACATTACAGGGCTGTGGGGGGAGAATAGATGCTCACAAATATAATAAGGAAAAGTATCATGTAAAAGCTGGGCTTGGATTTGTATCAACCCAGAAAGAACAAGAATTTGAGGGAACAGCTAATACACCAGTTTAGCTATAATGTAGAACATATAAATGAATGAATGAATGAATGAATGGATAGATGGATGGATGAATGGATGGATGGATGGATGGATGGATGGATGGATGGATGGATGGATG
>NW_020954595.1:2113355-2116196 GCF_900497805.2 Vombatus ursinus | reverse complement strand
ATGGATGGATGGATGGATGGATGGATGGATGGATGGATGGATGGATGGATGGATGAACAAATGAAATAATGAATGAAAAAAAATTTAAAGATTTAAAGTATCCATGAACAAATATGTGAGATATGGGGGTGGTGAATGTAGGCTAGAGCCAGGTTATGGAGGTCCTTAAATGGTAGGGTTAGAAGCCTGTATTTTATCCTAAAGGCAATGGGGGGGTCACTGAATTTTTTGATCAGGGGAGTGACATGGTTAGAGATATGTGTTGGGAAGATTTTGGCAGTTGAGTGGAAAAAAGATTGGAGAGGACAGACACTGGAAGTAGGGAGATCAAAAGGGGGGCTACTATAAGAGATGATGGATGATGAAAGTTTAAATTCAAACGGTGACCATGGGAGTGTAGAACAGGGGACAAATATGAGAGAGGTTGTGGAGGAGATACAAGAGGTTTTGGCAACAGATATGGAAGGCAGGAAGACAGGAAGGAAGGAAGGAAGCTCTTTGGGACTCCAAGTCTGGTAGCCTGCCCACTCCTCCATGCTGCCCTTCAGTTGCCCTGGGTGATTGGAGAATGGGGTCTTCACAACAGAATTGGGAAATCAAGAGAAGGGGCAAGCTTAGAGGAGTAATAATGAGTTCTATTTTGGATTCATTGGGTTTGAAATACCAAAGAGATATCCATGTATAATTGTCCAGAAGACAGATGGTGATGGGTGAAGATGTGGATGGGCTTTGAAATATGGAGGAGTGGAGATGAGGAAACTCAAGATGGGTGGTTTCAATTTTCTCAATAAAGTAGGAGGCAAGGCCATCTGCTGAGCAAGAGGGAGCTGAGATGGGGGTGGGAGATAGAATTAAAGCCCCAAAGAAAAAGGAACAGATTTGGAATAATCGGTGTAACAGAAAATGATAGAGAATTGGTCAAGGGTGAATAAAAGGATCGCCAGGCAGCAGTGAGGGCCCAGTTGAGATGAAATAAAACACGAATTGAGAGGCAGTGTGGCATAATGGCTAGAGGTATGAGTGGGAAGAAGGTGTGAGAGCAGGAGGTACCATGGTGAGGAGGTAGTGAATGGGGGCAGCACTCTCTTTCAATGATTATTCACTGAAAAGATATGGGTTATGATCTTAGTGCTTATGCAATTTAAAGTGCAATTTAAGAGGTAGTTGGCACAGTGGATGGAGAGCAGGCCTCAAAGTCAAGAAGACTTGGATTTGAGTGCTGTTGACACAACCTTATTACCTCCAAGTTCAAATATAAACTCTTCTGTTTGGCTTTTAGAGCTCTTAGCAACCTGGCTGCTTCCTACCTTTCCAGAATTCTTTCCAATCACTCTACAATCCAGCAAATACATCTCACACCCTCCCAGACCTGAAATCAAGAAGATGTGCATTTAAGTCCCAGTTTTGCCCCATTCTAGCTGTGTGGCCCTGAATAAGTCATTGAACTTCTCAGCACCCCTGGCAACTCTCTAAAATGTAAGTCACAAAGCAAGTGCCCATCTCCATTGGGAGAGGCAGAGTCTTCATCAGGAGTTTCCTAAACCAATGAATGTCTAGATGCCAACAATAATAATACCTTCTACGGTGTGGTACAATTCAATTTAATTCTGTAAATTGATTTGTTCTTTCCTCAAACTAGCCCTGTGAGGTAGCTAGAGCATCACTACCTCCATTTTAGAGATGAACAAATTAAGGCTCAGAGGGCTTGAGGCAAAAACTAAGGTCACACCACCAGTAAGTGGCAAATCCAATGGTCAAACTCAAGTCCTCTGATTCCCAGACCAATAACCCTTCTCCAAAACCACAGCTTTCTATGGGATGCGCAAACAGACTACAAAGAGGTGCCAATCTGGCAAAAACAATGGAGTTCAAAGGACAATACAGTATATAAAGTGGAGCTGTAATAAGGGTAGGGAAACTGAGGCACAGCCACAGGTGCATACAATAAATATATGAAATCTGTGTCTTCCGTCACATTAAGAGAGGAAGACAAAATTTTCCATCCTTTGGGCACACATAGGAGCTGATATATAGTATCAGGTATATAGTATATAAACATGTAGAATATAATACATGCCTGTTCATTGTTTGAGACACACACATACATAATCTTATAATCTGGGCATATGTAATTTTAACAACAACATCCATATGCACGCAACATCCAGCCCCACTCTACTATAAAACATCTTTCACTCTAGATTCACACCTTACCATGTCCAAGGAGCTCTCTTTGTAAGGAACAGGAATTCACTGCATCCTAATAAGAGATGCTATTCATCCAAACTGGGCCCAACGTTCATTAGGAAGACCTTGTACATGGTAGGTCTTCAGCCTATCAGCTTAAATGAATTGCATGTACAGAATGAAAATCAATGCACCAACAAGCATTTATTAAGCCCCTACTATGTGGCAGGCACTAAGGTGAATGGTTCTCCTGCCATTCTCTGCAGAGCCTCAGCCCCATCTGACAAAACGAGATCCCCTCATTTCATCCCTTGCCTGGGACCTGCCTAACCAGTTGCCCTCTGTCCAACTCTTCAGTGTTCTACCCTCAGACGCCATTAGGAAAACTGAAGGGGAACAGGTTTGAAAGTCAAAGAATTGAGGTGCTAGTGTACTCACCCCCCAAGACAATGATTCTGTAATTCCTATAATACATATTTTGTATTGACTTATCTGGGCAACCAGCCAGTCCCTCCCACTAAGAGAATGCCAGCTCCTTCAGGACAATGACTTATTTCCTTGTGTCTTTGTATTGCTGGGTAAAGAAAATACCTAGAAACTGTTTGGGGAATGAATGAATGAATGAATGAATGAATGAATGAATGAATGAATGAA
>NW_020954595.1:2100898-2113345 GCF_900497805.2 Vombatus ursinus | reverse complement strand
GAATGAATGAATGAATGAATGAATGAATGAATGAATGAATGAATGAATGAATGCAAAACAGAAGAGGTATTAAAAAGTTCTGGGCAGGTGGCAAGAGATGCTTTCCAGCAAAACCTCTTCAGCTCCTTAAACAGTAGCAAGAGGGAGTTAGCAAGGTTCCTTAATGAACCATTTTGGTCATAAAAAATAACAATAATAATGATCATAATAATGACCCAACTCTAAGGGTTTGGTGGGTTGCTTCACCCTCTCCCCAAGATGTCAAGGCTAAATTTTAAATGCTTTGTCCTCAAAACTACAGTATGGTTAGGAACATTTCTCAGTGAAGATGCCTCTCAAAGTCCCCAATCTGTGATGTGCACCTGAGAATTCCACTATTCTAAAAACAAGTCACTTTAAGAATCTGCAGAGTTTTCAATCAGCAAAGGACATTTTATTATGGATTCAATTTTCAATTTTCAAAGTTCGATTCAATCCAGTTTTCAAAATTCAATTCCAATTTCAAACCACAATTGGTGGGCTCCAAAACATCAGAATTACTATCCCTTACTGTAAAATTAGCCCTTCTTATAAGTTACCTAAACCTCTGAGCCTCAGTTACCTTCTCGGTAAATTGGGAACAAGGAGACTTCAGTCCGTATCTCACAAGCTGGCTTTGGGGCTCAAATGAGATAGCCAATGTAAAGACTTGGCAGTCTGGGAAATGCCATATAAATGTCAGCCATTCCTCTTTTTCCTCCATCCCACAAACCACAGTACAATCATTTGCTTTACTTAGTCTGGTGTGCATGCTGGGAAATTATAAAATACCCCTTAAGATTAGGTAAAGACCAAAAAAAGAGAGAGAGACAGGAAGAGATTCCTTGCTTCAATACTCCCCAGCCTCAAAAGTCAGCATGACCTTTTTTCTGAGAATATCTTATAGGATAGTGTGTTATTTCTAGCCTTTTCTAACATGGGGATTTATCTGAGTAAACATACAGAGAGAGAAATGGGCATTTCAAATGTCACACGGAACAAAATAAGCCTTGAAATGTCTAAAATCAACAGGTTGCCATCATTCCCTTCCCCTAAATACTGTGGCTCACAGAAATAAACCAAAAGAATAAACAGAGAGGCTCCTAGTACCTCTAATGACACCCCGGAAATAAAGCACCCCAACTTGTCCGGCCTCAGGCATGATGCCGCTGTCTCAGCCTTGACCAGCCCATCCCCATCCCTTCCTTTTCTCTCCCAAGGAGGAGGCCCACAGCTCTGGGGTTCTTCTCAGGCCTCTGCAGTGGGCTCTGGTCAGCCCAAAGCTCTGAATTCCTGTAGCCCAGGAATCCTCTGTCCAGCCAACATTGCCCCTTGGTCTGTTGGACAGCGCTCTATTGGTCGATACTCCTCCCAGACGCTTCCCTGGACTGCTCCCCTTCAGTCAATGTCCTCTGCTGGGTCATCTTACAAGTCCTGAGCGGCATGGAGCCGTGGGTATCATCCAAGACTCTGGCCTGGGCCCTCTTCTCTTCTTTCTCTATATTCTCTCCCTGCATAGTCATCCTGAGTTGATTATCCTCCCTGCATAGAAGACAAGATTCCCAGGTCTACACAGCCACAGCATCTCTTTCTAGAGTTCAGGATCACTTCACCAACTGCTTGCTAGACATCTCCACCCGGATGCCCTGGTGCCCACCATGACAGGGTTCCACTAGGCCTCTTAAAGTCCCTCCCAGCTTTCAGTCTTAAATTCTAGGACTCCTTTTCTCCCAGTTGTTCTCAGGAATTTCCACTAAGTTAAAGAGAGACAGAGAGAGAGACAGAGAGAGAGAGAGAGAGAGACAGAGAGAGAGACAGAGAGAGAGAGAATCATTTGGAAGGGTTTTTTAAGCTGTTTATTGTAAAGCTTCAGGAAGTGAAGATTCTGCCTGAGAGTAGCACGAGAGGCCTCGGGAAGTGTCATTTTGTACCTTGGGAAGATTAGCAGAAGGAACAGAAACTCTACAGAGCTGAAAAGGAGAAGATGGTGGGGAGAGGGAGGATCTTTTTAAAGTAATATTTACAGAGCGGGTGGTTCCAATGTTCCCTGTGACACAAATGGAGTAGGCCCAGGACACCCATGCCCGAAAGGTGACAGTGAAATTACTACCTGATTTGGTTGGAAATTACCCTCCTGCTCGGATAACCTCCACCTTCAGCTCTACCACGGAGAAGGTTTCATTTACATAAGTATACCATTCCAGCACATCCCAGGGCACAGACAACCTCCCCCAGCCCTTGGGACTACCCTATTTACAAAAGAAAAGCAAACTGGCTCTATAATTACCAGACGGGAACAGGGAAATCATGGCCTTGTACAAACAGGAGTGCTATTTTCCACCAGCACCTGACCGTCTCTAGACCAAACTCTGATTTAATAAATCATCTCATTATGAAAGAAGGAAGAAGAGAAGAAGGGGGCAGGGGAAGAGAAGAGGAAGGGGAAAAAGAAAGAAAAAAGAAGGAGGAAGAGGAGGAAGAAGGAGGGGGAGGAGAAGGAGGGGGAGGGGGGAAGAGGAGGAGGAGGAAGAGGAGAAAAAGAAGAAACCTTCACATGTTTATTAATGATATTTTATATTATTTATTATTAAAATAATTATCAATATTAACTGACATTTCTTGAGCAGTTTAAGGATTGCAAAGCGCTTTATGTATATGAGCTCACTGAAGCCTCACAACCAATCATCCTGGAAGGGAGATGTCATTATTATTCCCATTTTACAGGAAAAGAAACTGAAACTCAGAGACAGGCAACTTCACTGCAATCACCTGTCTAGCAAGATTCTAAGATAGGATTTGAACTCAAGCTATCCTGGTTCCAAGCCCAGTGCCTGGCATACAGTAAGTGCTTATTAAATGCTTGGTAACGGATTGACTAATGATCTCCCATTCTCCTCTCTCTCTCTCTCTTCCTCTCTCTCTCTCTCTCTCTCTCTCTCTCTCTCTCTCTCTCTCTCATCACCTCTTTCCTTCCAGTTTAGAAAGTATATCCAGAGAGCCAACTGCATTCAGCACTTCGGAAGTGTTGGATGATGCAGGAGTGTGCCAAGCTCTTCTAGTCGTCTCCTCTTACTTGCCCTTGTTTCTGTCTCCTGCACATATCTCTATAAAATCCAGGTTGCTGTGGGAATGCCAGCATCCCATGGATGTGAGTAACCGCCTCCATTGGTGCAGATCCTAATCCGTCCTTTCTGACCTGGCCCGTGTCCATTCAATGTGCCAGCAACCTTCCTTGTGTTTTCTTTATAGTGTATGGATGAATACCAATGGAGTTGGCATGTGTTTTCTAGCTATCATCTCATAGTCTTACCTAAAATGTCTGGGACTGAGTTACTCAGCAAGCTAACCTTTATGAAACTTTGGTCAAGAATAGATAAATGAATGAACGAGGCATTTATTAAGTGCTGACTATTCATAGGGCACTATTTAAACACAGTGGGTACAAAAAAAAAGTAAAATGGCCCCTGCTTTCTATGTCAAGACCTAGTAAATAAGCAGTAAAGCCTTCTGAACAACAAAACAGATGCATCCAAGTCTGCCTCTAAAGTTAATACATTCGTCTTATACGACGATCCCTTAAACACTCATGCCAAGCTTATTGACTCCTGCTTTGTGCACAATTTTAGCAAGTTTGTTCATTAAGCTACCAAAATTTATCTTACTAGACGTATACATCTAAAGGGAAAGAGGTATTATCAGGAAGTCTCATAGTCAATTTTTTAAAAAGAGAGTAGGTAATAGAGAGTAGAGAGAAAAATGATAATTAAAAAGCAGGCAGAAATATTTACAGAGCACAGAAATCCGGGGCCATTTGGTATAGAGGTTCCAGGAGGAAACGGCCAATCAGAAGAGGGGGATGAAGGGGGTGGGGAGATATTCCAGGATAAGAAGGCTACCGAGGATGGAGGCGGAAAGTCTAGCAAGTCAGAAGTCAGGCCCAAAGAGAAGTAAAGGAATCATCATGGCAGGCCTGACTACTTTCTATAAAATAGGGGCTCTGGGAGGAAGTGGCCAATCGAAGGGAGATCACCTGGCTAATGGAAAGCGTGGAGACCACGCCACATAAATCCTTTTAACTGGAGATGTTGAGATTCAGGGGAGATTCCACAATCGTGCATTCCAGAAGTATGAGCTTCAGAGATGGAAAGGACCTCAGAGGCCAACTAACGCCCTGTCCTTATTTTACAGGTGAGAAAGTTGAGACCCAGAGAGACAGGAAGGGACTCACCCAAGGTCACACAGGTAGCAAATGGCAGAGATGGGATTGGAACCCAGGTAGTCTGACCCCGGAGCCAGGGGACTGGCTCCAGAGACGGAATCATGGAATCTCAATATCGGAAGAGTTGTCTGGTGTAATCTGTACCTGACTAGGGAGCCCCTCAAAGAGTAGACCCCCCCCCTCGCCTTCTAGCAAGGACATCCAGCCAGGAAAAGCCAACCTCCTCCCAAGGCAATCAATCAACCAAGAGGCATTGATTGCTGCTGTATGCCAGGCACTGTGCTAGGCACTGGTGATACCAAAACAAAAGAAGCCATCTGTCCCGCTCTGGAATAACGCTGGTTTTTGGAAATGTTTCTTCCACCAAGGCTACATCGCATCTCTCTCACCTCCACCTACTGGTTCTGCCAAGTAGAACAAATCTATTCTCTCTTCCAGATGACAATGGGACACTGACTACCTACACTCCAGGCTCTGTGCTAGGTACCAAAAGACAAATGCAAAATGGAGAGAGTCCCTGCCCTCAAGGGGCTTACTTGGGGGGAGGGAGGGCAGGGAATAACACACTCACAGATCAGTGAATGCCAAATACACACAAACAAACAAAGCAATTTCATGGGGCAGGGACGGTGGGGAAGAGACAAATCAGAGGAGGCTTCTTGGAGGAGAGGGTCCAAGAGTTGAATCTTGAAAGAAGTCTGGGACTCCAGGCAATGCAGCTGAGCACAGAGACCTCAATTTCCTCATTTGTAAAATGAGACATTTGAAGGAGACGATTCCTGTGGCCCCCTTCCAGCCCTAATATTTTCATACATGAAGCCCTTCTCCACCTCCCCAGCTGGGGCTACAGCATCTCCATCCCAGGCAATAAGCTCTGGGCTCCCAACTTTGCTGACTGACAGTTCCGGACACAGCACTGATGCATTTTTCATGGGGTCGGTCAATATTGGGCAGATGAATCAGATCGAGGCTGCCTGAAAAATCTTGATTTAATACCATTAATTAGCTTGTATAAATAAGATACAAGGAATCTGAGAGTGGTGTGATACATTTTAATTAACCTGGGTTCACAGAGACATAAACTTTATCATAGATAATTTTATTTTTCAAATATTTTCATAATAAAAATAACATCAAATAATAAAACAATATTTAATAGTAAAATATTTTAAATAATAGCTTATTTTCAACCACTGGGTGTCAAGTAAAAGCAGAAAGTAAAACCTACCAGACCATACGCTCCTTAGGGGTGTAGATGATGTCTTTTTTAATTGTTATTATTTTTGGATGCATGTCTATGGCCTGCAGTGTGTCTACCTGTTATTACTGGGAATTATTACTTGATTCCAATGTAATAATGCCATTTTGGTCCTCTTCAAGTATAAAGGACAATGACCTAATTACAGAGAATATATCTGGAAAAAAAGACTATTGCCCAGAGAATAATGGAGGAGTGTGAGATGGGTGGGATCAGGCTGGAACATCTTGCAGAAGAAGAATTAAAAGGGATAAGGGGAATAAAAGATACGCCACTCACTCTTCCCCTTCTGGCTCACCCGCTAGCCTGTTTCACTCCCACTTCACACCAACTCCCTGGCCCCTGGGGATAGCTCTCCCCTAAGGCCCTCTCAGAACCGCCATATTGGGAGAATGCCTAGCCATGCTGTTCACTCTCCACTATTCGGGTCTAGTCTAATAAATGAGATAATATTTGTCAAGCGCTTTGCAAACCTCAAAGGCTATGTGTGTTACTTACCATTTTCATTACCACTATTCTTTTTTGGAGTCAATTGGAGTTAAATGACTTCTCCTCAGCCCAGATTTGAACTCAGGTCCTCCTGACTCCAGGGCTGGTGCTCTATCCACTGAGCCACCTAGCTGCCCCATTACCACTATTATTATTATCTTTGTCAGACTTTACACAATAATTTGTTTATTAGTTTAACAAATGGCATTGATTATTACAAAGTCCAAAGAAAGTGTCATACAAGCAACTTAACTTTCTCCCCTCTAGCAAAGGGCAGCAGAAGTAGGCCAATTTCAGAGCAGCGGGTAAGCCAAAAATCATTTCTGTTTCTAAAAACAAGGCAGAGGGATCTCACATGGGGAGTAGCAGAGTCAGGAAAATGGGCCATCAAATTCTGCCTAAGCTCTTCCCTCCCTCACTGTATGGCCTTGGGTAAATCATATAACTTCTCTCAGACTCAGTTTCTTCATCTGTAAAAAGGGGATGATAACAGGCTCTACCTCCCTGGGTTGATCCCAAGATCAAATGAAATAATTTACAGAAAGCACTTTGCAAGCGAGAGTACCACTATATACACGTCAGCTGCTAACATTTATCTTTCAAATGCACAGCCTGGGTCTGGGGCAAACACTGATGCTGCCATGGGATCATCAGAGAGGGTTGCAGCTCTCAGCTTGTGCCTCCACTATGCCTGGTAGGAGAATTATTCCCTCCTAGAATAGCCTCCACACAGAGTACTGTGGTTCACAACTGAAAATAGACTGGGGTAAGGGAAGGTGAGGAATTCCAGCAGGCAGGGGCTGAGGATCTTTGCAAATGACCTGGTTTTGCCTTGTTATCTATTCTGAGCCACTAATAAGCTGTCCCATTTCAGAGGAAGGAACCATAGAAGGGCTCAAAAATGTCACCACCTGACGTGTGATTTTTTTATAACTCTAAAAACGGCTAGAATCCAACAAAACCGCTCTTTACGGCCCTTCTAATTTATAGATCCTTCTTTTCTCCAGACACGCTTGATTCTATTTTTTGACACTAATCTGTCCTATCAAACCACTTCATTCATATAACATTTCTGCTCACATTTTCCCCTCTCTACAGAAACTCTGGACCTATTCTTTCAATTACAGGATCAAGTGAGCCCAGTGACAACTAGCTTAACAGAGCAGAGAGAGGTAAAAGATGTCAGTAACATGGAGATCACAAGATCGTAGCTGGAAGGGTCCTCTAAGGTCACTTAGGCCAACCTTTTCATTTTATAGATGAAGAAACTGAGATTCAGAGATGTTGTGACTTTCCCAAGGTCTTATAGATGGTAAGTGGGGAAAATTCCTTGACATTCCCTTAAAAAATGACAGGTTGGAAGCCCTTCCAACTCAATCCAGGAGAAACTCTTTCACATTTTATAAAAGGGTAACAGGGTTTTAACATCTCATTACCTCTGATAACCACACCTTACTTTCTGTGATTACATCAAGAGGGAGAATCACGTGGTCAGAGAACAGCTCCCCTTAATGCTAACTGTATATTGGATTCAGAAGGGACTTTAAGTTACCACAGGAAGAATACATTAACACGTACTTAACAGGAGCCCACAAACATTCATGACAAGGGAGTGCCACCTTCACTATTCAGCTCGCCAAATGCATATTGCATTCTGTGGATGGGACCTTTCCAGAAGACAGATGCACTGTGGGATATGAGAGACGCAGCTCTCCTTTCCATCAGACCAGAGCTGTCCCAATCACAAAAAAAAAAAATTCAAGGCAGGAGTAGAAGGCAAAGTTCAGGTTTTCTCTTCCTAACTGTTGCTGTCCCCTATTACAATGTTCTTCCAGCCCCTAGAACACTTGGGTGTTCTCTCTGGAAGGCCGGCCAGCTTCACAAGTCATGAAGGGCTCAACAGAGAAACCTCTACTCTGTCCTAGAGGCAATAGGGAGCCATTCAATGTTCTTGAGCAGAGGAATAACCATCAGACCTGTGCTTTGGAAATAGCAGTTTGGTATCAATGTGGATGGATTTGAAAGTGAAGAGATTGGATTGGAAAGCAGGAGACTCAATGAAGAGAAATAATTCAAGAGGCTATTATAACAGTCTCAGCAAGAGTAATTAGGTCCTGAAATGAAGTGACTGTGGTATGATTCAAGAGATGAGGACAGAGGTGAGAGAGACTGAGGCTGTCAATTCAGTAGATTAAAGAGTGATTGGCTATGGGGGAAGGGAAGATGAGTGAGAGGAGAGTTATGACTCCAGGCTTATGAACCTGGTGGGTGAGAGAGCGGTAGTACCAGGAAAGAAACAGGCAAGTGAGGACAAAGGTAGGTGCAGAGGAAAAGATAACTGATTTTCGACATACTGAGTTCAAGTTGCCTGAGGTCTATCCAGGCAGAAAGTTCCAGTTTGCAGCTAGGATGGATGTTTTGCTGTGGCTCAGGAGAAAGATGAAGGCTGTAGATGTAGCGCAATCAACCAGTCAACAAACATTTATCAAGTACCTGCTATGTGCCAGGCACTGTGCTAAGCTATGTGGTTACAAAGAGGCAAAAGACAGTCCCTGACCTCAAGGAGCCTACGATCCAACGTGGGAGACAACATGAAAACAAATACATACAAAGCAAGCTATATACAGGACAAAAGGAGAAAGCACCAGAAATAATGGGTGTTAGGGAAGACTTCCTATAGAAGGTGGGATATTAGTTGAGACTTGAAGGAAACTAGAGAGGTCAGTGGTCAGAATGGAGGAGAGAGGGTGTTGCAAACATAAATCTCAGAATCATCTGCATAGAGATGAGAGCTAAATCCATGGAAACTGATGAAATCACCAGGACAGAGAACACGGACAGGACAGCAGAAACCCAAGAACAGAACCTTGCATTTACCCAGGTATAGGGGGCAGGACATGGATGAGGATGCTGGAAAAGAGACTGAAAATTAATCAGAAAGTTTGGAAGAGACCCAGGAGAAAGCAGCATCAGGAAAACCTAGCAAAAAGGGACCGTCAAGGAAGAGGGTGTGGTCTGCAGCATCCAGTGCTACAGAAGGGTCAAGCAGGACATGGCCTCTGAATTTAGTAATAAAAGGAAGACTGGTGGCCTGGGAAAAAGAACTGAAACACTACCAACAGTGGCTGAGCCATCACATTCCTCAGGGGGGATGTTGGTATACCAGGATGTAATGTGCAGGCTCTTAATATTTACTGAATCAAATCCCAGAATTGCAGTGGTGGAAGAAACCTCAGAGGTCAACTTAGAATAAGCGTTAAGGCTTCCAAGATCACCATATTGAAGTGAACCACTTTCATTTGGGTATATAGATGTTTTGGAACATTTGCTTTAAAATCAGCAGCACAGTTCTACAGTCCCACCTCGCACATCAAAGCAAAAACAGATCATCATGAGGATAATCTGAAGGTTGAGGCTTCTTGAAGGGCAGCTAGGTGGCACAGTGGATAGAGTGCTGGGCTTGGCATCAGGAAGACTCATCTTCCTGAGTTCAAATATGGCCTCAGACACTTCCTACCTGGGTGACCCTGGGCAAGTCACTTCACCCTGTTTGCCTCAGTTTCCTCATCTGTAAAATGAGCTGGAGAAGGAAATGGCCAACCACTCCAGTATCTCTGCCAAATAAACCCCAAATGGAGTCACTGAGAGTTAGTCATGACTGAAATGACTGAACAACAATAACAAATAAGACTTCTTAAACTTTTTTGGGTCATGGATACTTCTGAAAGTCTAATGAAACCTATGGACCCCTTCTCAGAATAATACTTCAAATGTACAAAATAAAATACATGGGATGACAAAGCAAACCAAAGGTGAAAATAAAGATATTATTTCTTGCCATCCAAATTCATGGACCAACTCCTTGAAATCTGTTCATGGAACCCTTGGAGGGGAGGGGGTATCTGTGGGCACCAGGTTAAGAACCCTCATGGTAAGACATCTTTCAAGTTTAAATTCTGTTATTTCTTCCCATATTTCTTCCCATAGCCTCTTAAATCTCTTCCTAATTTCTCCTCATGCTCTCCCATGGATTGGCTACACTTGACTTTCAGCACCGAAGATCAAGCCACAAAAATCCAGAGATGTGGTAAGACATCTCTGCCAAGCCAACCATTAGCTCTGGGCCCAAATTCCAACTACATAGGCAGGAGAGAAAGGACAAAGATTTCAGAAGGGCATCCAGTCAACTCATATTCATTGGGCCATGGTGTTGGTCTGGATTCAAGTATGACATGGAGCAGATAGAAATACAGGGTTCATGAACAGTATGACAACCATGTGGATATACCTACTCATACAAGAAGGATCCAAGGAGGCATTTGTACAACTGCTTCACTGCTACACACTGGATCCCCATCTTTGACTGACCATCAGGGTAATGAAGCTTCATGTACAATGTCTCACAGGAAATTGGTGCCATCCAGACCCCAGCCAGACCACCAGGTGGCCCACAGATCGTAGAGGATTTTAGTCTCATGCTGAGGTAGACAAAAGGGGACTGAATCCTCCAGTCTAGGCCAAGCAAACTCTTGCCATCTTTCAATATATAAGTAGGTCAGTCAAAGTTAGTGTAACAACAGCCACCCCGTGGAGCAGGAGTTGTGATGAGTCTGCACCCTTGTTCATTCCAGTACGATCAGACCATGCGCCCTAACCATCTGCTGAAAGGTTCCAGAATGGTCCATGGGTACCCCCTCCTGTCCTGAAGAGTGGGGAGGCCAGAGAAGCCTCCACCAAAAAGGACTATTCCCTCTCTTCCAAATGGGTGGCTTGGAACTCTGACAGGGAGAGCAGGGAGACTTTCATTACATAGTAGCTAATCTCTCTGTCCCAGGACCCCCATCCTAGTACAGTAGGAAGGAGGGGAAGAGGAGGAGATATAGACACCAAACAGAAAGCTGTGGCCACTAGCCCCCAAAAGGGTTGGGACAGAGGCCAGTCCCCATGAATGCTCCATGGGATGGCCACTGCTACCTTAGTAACAAAAACAACAGTAATAGCTCCCATTTGTAAAGCGCTCTAAGGTCTGAAATGCACTAAACAAACATTGCTTCATTCGATTTTCAGAACAATACTGTGAGGTAGGTGTTATGAAAATTCCCATTTTACCAATGAGGACACTGAGTCTCAGGACAAGTAAAATCACTTGCATACTATTAAACAGCACTCATGAGCATGCATTTATACAGTGCTTGAAGGTTGGCAAAGCCTTTTACACAGGATATCTCATTTGCCTAGAGTCAAACGATCAATTAACCAGCACATATTAAGCACCAGCCATATGTAGGAAACTGTGCTAGGGAATCAAATAGGGAAAAAAACAGTCCCTGCCCTCAAGGAGCTTATATTCTAACAGGGGAGACAAATGCAGGTAAACAGATTTGTACAAGACACATGCAGAGTAAACTGAGCCACTCGGCTAGTAATTATCAGAGCTGGGATTTGAGCCCAGGTCTTCTAGACTCCAAACTCAGGATTCAATTTACTGTATCTCTCAAACACAAAGGTCAGTAGAATTCCTTTGGAGTCAGACGTTGCACTTGGGGATATTTATCTATTTAAGGCAGGAAGGGATTTTAGAGGTCAAGCCCCCTAATTTTATAAGATGAGGGAATTGAGACTGAGGCCCAGAGATGTGACATGACTTGCTCACACCGAGAAGAGAGTAGATGACAAAATCAAGATTTGAACCCAGGTCCTCTGACTCCAAATTCTGTGGTCTTTCCATTGTATCATACCGCCTCCCCTTTATTCATCAGTCATTGTTGCTGTCCCTCCAGGGCTTCTCACAATGCCCAGCATATAGTAGGTGCTCAACAAATGTGGATTGATTTGCATATCCCTCTCCTTCTCTGAACGATGAGACCTTACCTAACTACCCTGCACTGATTGTGATACAGGAAATGAGATCACAGACCAGCAAAGGACCAATGCCCATGGAGAAAGTGCAGTCTAAGGAGTTTCTGTGGAACAGAAGCAGCCTCCTTCCTATGCAAGACCTGGGATGAGGAGAATGAATGATCCAGGCTTCTTGGGATGCAGGGCCCCAACCGGACTGAAGGGACCCCTAGAAAAGAGGTAGAAGAGTCTCTTTCATGTAAAAGTGATGACATGGAGATCAAGAGATCTAAAACCGCCCAGGAAGCAGGGGTGGGGAAGACAATGGGAAGTTCACCAATGCATGAGAAAGCATCCCTAGAGTACTCAACAGAGTTATGGTCTCAGGAAGACCTGGGTTCAAGTCTCACCTCTGACAAATACTGTGGAGTAGCCATGATGATGGGATTTTACTAGGTTATCAAGGACTATGGACTGGAGAGATTCCCATAATGCATTAAGGAGAGAAAGAGATAGACACAGATAGGTAGATAGAGTAAAAGAAAGAGAGAAAGGAAGGAAGGAAAGAAGGAAGGAAAGAAGGAAGGAAGGAAGGAAGGAAGGAAGGAAGGAAGGAAGGAAGGAA
>NW_020954595.1:2087388-2100888 GCF_900497805.2 Vombatus ursinus | reverse complement strand
AAGGAAGGAAGGAAGGAAGGAAGGAAGGAAGGAAGGAAGGAAGGAAGAAACAGCACATAACAGAAATCTGTGATTTCCTACATATGTATTATCATACAAATCCTTTAATCATTCTTCCTCGTCTATTGGAATGTGTGTTGGCTAATGATTGCTAAGCTTATACTAAAATAGATTCCCTCTTTAAATAGGTTAAGTTGACTAGCTGAAAGTCACAAGTGGACCTTAATGATCTCCTATTTTCTATCAAGCACTGAGTGGGGGAGTGGAGGGTGGCTCCGTTCTACAGGACAATTCAAAAGAAAAGAAAAGAACTTCGTTCCCGGTGAAGCTTATGAAGTCTGACACTGGAGGATTAAATAGCTAATGGGGGGGAAACTAAAATTAAGGCTGAGTATCTTTCTTAAGTAGAAAACAGCGGAGTGCTTGACACAAGTCACCAAAAAACATGAAGAAAAGAAAAAAAACAAAAAGAAGGAAAAATTGTGGAATAACAAAAGGGACACAGGAGGAGGCTCTGAGTTCAAATCCCGAGTCTGCAACCTACTATGTGCATGACCTCAGACATGTCACTGAAGTCGTCTGGGCTTCAGTGGCTTCTGGTGTAAAACAAGGGGTAGCATCAGATGCAGGCTAAAGGAAGTCCCTCCTAACTCTTAATCCTGTCATCCTTTAAATTTAGTGGAAAATCACAGGACCAAAGAGCATTATGGGACCCAATGACTCAACCCACTCATGCTGCAAATTGAGGAATTTAAAGTACCAGAGAGAAGGAACGACTTGCTAAACATTGTTATTATTATTAATCATCATAAAAATGATTAGTCAGTCAGTCAATAAACATCAATTAAGGATAACAGTGGAAAAGGGACTTCCTTGAGAACTTTTTCTATTGGAATGCCACCAATTATACATATGTGTGCATAAAGATGTATATATGTATATATGTATATGTGTATGTGTGTGTATACATATATATACAGAGAGAGAGAGAGAGAGAGAGAGAGAGAGAGAGAGACATACATACATATGAGTAGATACATCCCATTAGAATGTGAATTCTTTGAGAACAGGAACCATTGTTGCCTTCTTCGTATCTGAAAAGTTCAGCACAATTCCTGGTACACAGTAAGTGCTTAATAAATGTTTCTGGGAATAATAATAGTACTTTCCTCCCAACAATGTTGTAGGATCAAATGAGAGAATTTTTGCAAACCTTAAAATCCTCTAGAAATGCTAGATATTATTATTATTCATTTACATAAGATGACAAAATAAGATAATCATAGCTTACATTAGAGGCAGCCAGGTGGCTCAGTAGATAGAGCACTGGGTCTGGAGTCAGAAAGACCTGAATTCAAAACCAGCCTCAGATACTTACTAGCAAGTCACTTAACCTCTTTCTGTCTCAGTTTTTTCATCTGCAAAATGGCCTCCCAGGGTTGTGAGGAGTAAATGCCACAACAGTTATAAAGCACTGGCTCCCCGTGAGCACTATGTAAGTGTCAGTATTAAGGTGTGCAGAGGATGTCACCGTCCTCATCACTCGGGATCACTGGGCACCCAGCCAGTTAATGGCAGAGCCAAGACTAGAACACAGGCTTTCTGATTCCCAATTGACCATGTTGCTTACTTCTCAGCTGGCAGCCCTAAAATCACCTATTCAGGGTCCTTCTTGAACACCAGCCATTGGCCCCTCAACCTTTCAGGGAGCTGGAGGAAGAAGGATCCGCCCTCTTAGATGATGAGACTCTGACCTGGAAAGGACCATGGAAACTCTCTCTCTCTCTCTGCATGTATGTATGTATGTATACACACACTAACATGTATACATATGTGTATATATATACACACATATGCGGACATATCTATACCTACATATATACATATATATGCAGTTAGGGGTTTGTGTGTATGTATACTTGTGCATATGTATACATGTATGTAAATATGTCTTGTGTATATGTGCGTGGATACATGTATATATATACAGATAACCATATTTGAATATAATTGGTCTCCTTTTAATCTTATGTATTTTATCTTATGCATTTAGAACATCCTTCTGAAAGGGAAGCCATAGGCTTCACCAGACCACCATGACACAAAAATTGTTAAGAGCACCTACGAATTCAATTGTCCCATTTTACAGATGAAGAAACCGAGGCACAGAAAGGTTATGAGTGGCCAAAAATCACCCAGATAGTAAAAGATAGGAGGAATCTGAGATCCCTGGGCTCTTGGGGAGCCCAGGCAACACAGGTGAGAAAGCACCTGCTACAACCTTTTCTAAGCCAATGTATCAGCTTTGGGAGCAGGCTCCTTCTAATCAGTCCAGTCTCTCCCAGTTTCATTTTTTCCCACTGTTCTGTGGGTGTTGACACTGAGACTCAGATTTTTGTGTTGCCCTTGGAGAAAATGCAAACAATTACAAGGAAGGCTTTCTGAACAGGCACCATTTTCTATTTATGTCTATAAGCAGGTGCCTCCAGACATATTTTCTGGCAGGGCCCGTCCTCACCCACAAGAGAGGGGGCCTTGAAAACTTGGCTAATGAGCTCAGCTGCTTGCAAGGATAGAAACCTACTCTGGTGAGCAGGGGAGGTAGCAAGATACAGTGAAAAGAGTCCTTGGTTTGGAGTGGGTTCAAATTATGGCTTCACCACTTTAACTTCCCGTGAGACCTTGGAAAAATCACTCCTTCTCACTCTGGGCATGAGTTTCTGCCTCTAAAATAAGGGGTTTCCACCTACAGAACAGTTTGTAAGAAGCAGAGATGGGAGAGCGTGGGATAGAATGGACAGAGTGGTACCCTGAAATAAAGACAGGCCTGGACTCAAAGCTGACACTTTATTGGCTGTGTCTTTGGGTAAGTCACTTAAGCTTCTTTCAGCCTCAGTTTCCTCATCTATAAAATGAGGATAGGGAGCTAGGAGATAAGTGCTAGGTGGCACAGTGGTTAGAGCACTGGGCCTGGAGTCAGGAAGGCTTGAGTTCAAATTCTGCCTCAGATACTTACTAGCTTGTGCATATGTATACATGTATGTAAATATGTCTTGTGTATATGTGCGTGGATACATGTATATAATTGGTCTCCTTTTAATCTTATGTATTTTATCTTATGCATTTAGAACATCCTTCTGAAAGGGAAGCCATAGGCTTCACCAGACCACCACGACACAAAAATTGTTAAGAGCACCTACGAATTCAATTGTCCCATTTTACAGATGAAGAAACCGAGGCACAGAAAGGTTATGAGTGACCAAAAATCACCCAGATAGTAAAAGATAGGAGGAATCTGGGAGCCCAGGCAACACAGGTGAGAAAGCACCTGCTACAACCTTTTCTAAGCCACCTTTCTAAGTTTGTGTGACCCTGGGCAAGTTACTTAAACCCTGTGTGCCTCAGTTTCCTCATCTGTAAAATGAGCTGAAGAAGAAAATAGCAAACTGCTCCAGTATCTTTGCCAAGAAAACCCCAAACGGGGTCACAAAGAGTTGGAAACAGCTGAACAACAACAACAAAAATTGAGGATACTCACACCTTCAGTGTCTCTACTTCAGTGTGTCTACTCTTGGGATTGTTGATAAAAATCAACAATTTTTCATCAACTTGTATACTTACTTCCTCAATAGAATGTAAACCCCTAAAGGGCAAGAACTATTTGGCGTTAGTCTTCTGGTACACTGCAGATGCTTCATAAGGGTTTTTGGAACTGACACAAACATCAGTGATTATTTTTATCATTAGACATGCCTAAATGGATCCCTCCAGACCACTAATTCCTAACACCTTTGGAGACAGATGCAAGATGGTTGAGCTATTGTGGATGGAAGCCATATGCTAAGGCAAATGGCCCCATGCAGAAGAAACTGACATGACTGTAATAAATGAGAACTCTGTGTGATGCTTTTTATGAAAGAGGGTGTTTCTGATGATGGTACCTTAAAAAACAAGGGGAAAAGGAGAAGAGCCTGAACAAAGAGGAAACCTTGATTAAAAGTGCAAAGCCTGGGAGTCTTTGTGGTGAAAAATAGACTTATAATGACTACACCCATATATAGCAAAGCAAATTCAATATATAATCATCTTCCTAAGGCACAAGTCTGACCATGTCAGTCTTATGCTCAACAACCTTCAGGGGCTCCCTATTGCCTCCAGGATCAAATATAAACTTGACTTGCTGGCACTTAAAGCCCTTCACAATCTGACTCCCACCTACCTTTCCAGTTTTCAACTACCCCTCTTTATGAACTCTGCATTCTAATCGATCCTTATTTATCTATTTATTACTAACCATGTCCCAAATTTGAAGACCCATCTCTTGCCTCTATGCAATTTCATAAGCTGTTCCCCATGCCTGGAATACAGTCCCTCCCCATTTCTGCTTCTCAAGAATCTTTGTCCTTCTTTCAAGATTCAACTCGAGGACAGCCCCTTCCACGAAACCTTCCCCTGATCTCCACTCCCTAAGTGTCTTCCCAACCATCAGCTCCAAACTATGCTGCCTCTACTCTAGCCTTCATCGTCACTTCATCCCCACAGGAATTTTGGACTCCAACCAAGGAACTACCCTGAGCTCTGTCAGGTGACCTTCTGTCTTATCCTGCCCAGAACCAGGCCTCCATGCCATTTCTGGGTCATCTCTACACCAAGCCACCACAGATCCCCGCACAACTCCCCTTTATGTGTTCTTTTCTCCCATTAGAATGGAAGCTCTTTGAGGGCAGGGACGCTGTCTTGCAGACACTTGTATTTGTCTCCCACAAAGGCAAAAACTGAGGATCACAAAGGTTGTAACTTGCTCAGGGTCACATGAGGCAAAATTTGAACGCAAGTTCTGTCTAAAAGTCAAGCTTTATCTTTGAGGTCAAACTTTCTCTACAAAGTGCTTTTATGCCAAGCTACCCTACACAAAATAAGCACTAAATAAATACTCGTTGGATGATTTTAAAATTAAATGTGACTAAACTATTCACAATATAACCAAACAACCCAAAAATCTGGAAGTTAGGATTCAAGCCCATTTCTGCAATTCAAGTAATCATATGCTTCTTGTGCATCTACTCTGCCTCTAGCATAAATCTAATGAAATGAAATTTAATTGGGATAAATATAAATGGAGTCAAGAAATTAACGGCACAAGCATCATAATAAGAGCAGATATGGTGAGTGATCAGCTCACAGGAAGAAGACTTGGAAGTTTTGATGGACTAAATAGATGCATATATACACAAATATATATATATATACACACACATATATACATACACATATATATATAGAGAAGCAAAATGATAGGGCAGCCAAAAAAAAGCAATGTAAATAATGAATGAATGAATAAATATAAGAGAGGGTCTGGAACAAGGGAAATGATAACTTTGCTACCTTGCTCAGACCACATGTGGAACAATATGGCCAATGTTGAGAACCATTGTAGCATGTTGAGAATCAGAATGGACAAAGTAGGAACATGTAAAAGATCGTGACCATAACAAGGAAGGGATTCAAGTCCATGATGTGCAAAGGGAATTGAAAGTGTTGAGCCTAGAGCAAAGTAGAATTAGTAGAGGACATGACTGGCTGTCTTCAAATATCCGAAAGAGGAATTAGATGTATTCTCTTTGATCCTGGAGGACAAAGCTGGTGGGAAGGAGTGAAAGCTAGTCTCGGAGATGACAAATTTCAGCTTCATGTAAAGAGAAATTTACTAGGATGGTCCGTAAGGAGAATGGGCTGCTGGGGGAGCCACAGAATTCCTGTCCTAGATGCTCTCCAGCCAAGATGAGATGGCCACTTTTTGTTGGATTCCGACTAGAGGGGAGCTGACTTCCCTTTCAGTTTGAAGGAGCTATGATGTGTTTGGTATTCATCCTTCATTTGAAGAGGACCAGTGACCTCATGGGTGATGTCTTGATTTGCACATGAACCAGAATGAAGTGCGACATAGCTGCACAAAGGCATCAGCCTCACTCTCCCAGTCATCAAAGTCCAGCGGCAAGACAAAAGTCAAGATGTGATTGAATGCAACATAACCTAGCATTAGAATTAGATGTGCCCTAGAGAAGGGTACTGCCTAGCTAGTCAAGAAGCTTTGCTTGAAAACTCCGAATGCAACAATGGCAACATCCCCACATTCTTCCTAATATTGTAATCCTGCTGACTGCTAAACAGTTTCCACATGCTTCCATTCAGATGATGGGAGAAGGTCCAGACCATTAAACGTTACTATTAGTGGCATCTGGGTGGCTACATGTGAACTGGAGGGGAAAGCACATGGAAAATAGCCAACAGAAAGACTTGCCTAATGGTTTAACAAAGAAAACTGGATCACTGCAAATGGAACCCAAGTTTGATCCATACAGTTTATTTTTGCTGTTACATCTATGCTAATTAGATAATGGTAACACGCTTTTTACAAGTAAAGTACTGCATACAGCAACATCTATAAACTCCTTACCGTCTCAAGTTACCAAGGCTTTAAAAATAGCTTTCTATTAGCAACTGTCTTTCCAAATATTTGAGGGAATTATGATGCCAAATAAATTAACCTCAGACTTGTTCCATCAGCATTTTAAGCACAATATTAATAGAAACTTAACCATGATACATTTTAAATCGTATCAGTTCCATACAATTAGCCTGGTTTCCATATGCTAATGTTCTTTTTAAAAAAACAGTTATCAGCAAATCATGTTAAGATTTTTGAATTCTTTCTTAAGTAAAGCCAACAACTTATTAATAACACACCAAATCACATTTTTATATACACTCAACTTTCATTTACACTTCTTAGTGGAGCCAATCTGTGGCAGAGATAATCTAAAAAAGTACACAATCTGAAATGCATTTAGGCCACATTTGCCTTTGAAAAGTACTTGTTATAGTTACTAAGCATGTTTGGTTGGTTTTAATAAAACATTTAATTTGAAAAAGTTTAAAGTCAAGAGTATTAATAAAAACAGATGCTTATTGTATTTGCCTTCGAAGTAAATGTGCTTGATCATAACTGACCTTTGCATGGTGCTAATTAGAGTTTGCAAATATTATGCAAATCATTTCATTTGAGCTTCTACAACAACCCTATGAGCTGAGTGTTAGAGGTATCATTTATTCCCATTTTATCAATGAGGAAATTGAGGCTCTGAGAGGTTAAGTGGTTTACCCACTGTCACCCAGCTCATCACTTAGGGGATAGAGAATTGGCCTCAAAGCCAGCTCAGGAAAATCTGATTTTTAAGTTCCAACACACCACCTGTGGGACCCTGGGCAAGTCACTCAATCTCTGCCTGCCTCAGTTTCTTCAACTTTAAAATGAAGATAGTAACAGCACCTACCTCACAAGGCTCCTGTGAGAAGCAAATGAGATAATATTCGTAAAGCACTTAGCACAGTGGCTGGCACATAGGAGGCACTTAATAAATGCTCATCCTCCTCCCCTTCCCCATCAGCACTGTCAGCTCCAGAGAAGGCAGTGGCTTCAGCAGCCCTTTCCAAGTCTCATCAGTCTCCCTCACATACTCTACTTAATGTACCTTGACCTCAGGTCTCTATCTCCTGACACCACACCTTTGTACAGGCGGTCTCCACTCTCATGTCTGGAACACTCTCCCTCCTCAACTTTACCTCAGAAATCTCTAGCTCCCTTCAAGGTTCAGGTGAGGAACTCTCTCCTATATGAAGCCTTATCTGATCCCCCTCCCAGTTGTTACTGTTCACCCCACCTCTAGCCCAGGAGAAATTATGTTGTGTATATTTTGTGGTTACCTCTCTGTGTATATGATATATCTCCCAATGGAATGTAAGTTACTTGAGGGAAGAAATGGTTTGGTGATGGTCTCTATCTCCCCAGTACCTAGGACAGAGCCTGGAACCCCATAAATGCTTAAGAAACATTGAAAGGATTGAATTGAGGGACATGTCAGGTGGAATGACCCAGAATTCATCTGCAAATGCTGCTTCCTGTCTGCAAGAGATGCTTTCCTTCAAGATGACTTGATGGAACTTATTGGGAAAATTTCATTTTGGTCTACCTATGGAAACCTTCGCTGAATACCCTCCCAAAAAATAATATTAATTGTACAACAGAAAAGGCTCCAGAAAAAACTCACTCACAAAAGGGAAAAAGGAGAGAGGGCAGGAGAGAACAGCTCAGGAGGGAAAAGCCCTGAATTATAGGTTTTAGAAAAAGGGAGAGATGGAAAGCCGAAATCCATCACAGAGGGAATAAGCACCAAAGACGGTCCACAAAAGTGCATTTGACCAACAGTCCCATTACGGAGCATCCATTTGGGATGCTCTCGTACCTTCTACATGTTTGCTTATTGAGGCCAAGGAGCAGATATTTGAAACCACAAATAATTTAACTTAGGCAAAGTCCCAAGCACAGACTTGAGATCCAAGTGCATAAATGACATCCAGATATAAAAGCCTGGCTCCCATGTCCTCTGCACGGTAATATCAGACCTACAGCCACAATTGATTATGGTCTTTAAATAGAATTCACAGAGACATCCTTTCTCACATTAGATCCAGAAAAAGCTTGAGAACACACCACCTTAAAAATAACAATGAAGATCATGGATTCTGCAGATACACAATCTGGGCAAAGGTTTTAAAGCCATCATGAATGTGATGATGCTGCTGCTGCTACTGATGATGATGATGATGGTGATGGTGATGATGAATCAGAAATCATCCATCCATCCTCTAGACTTTGCCAGTGGAGTGAGGAAGTATGACCCAATAACGAACGTGAATGAGAAGACCTCTGGGAAACAGCACGGGGGAGTGGGGAAGATTGCTAGGCTCAGGAGGAATCTGAGTTCAAATCCTACCTGGATGCTTCAATCAATCAAGCATTTATCAAGTGCCTCCTATGTGCCAACCACTGGGGAGACACAGACTAGAATGAAACAATCCCTGCCCTCCAGGAGCTTACATTCTACCAGGAAATGTAACCTGTACCCAGGCTAAGTCAATACAAATGACATACAGGGGGATTTCCCAGGAGGGATGAGGAAAGGCCTCACAGAGGAAGAGGAGGCAGCTTTGCAGGAAGCTGGAGATTCTGAGAGGCAGAAGTAAGGAGGATGGGGGGGGGGGGATTCTAAGCAGAGGAAGCAGCCATCCAGGGCACAGAAACACCTCTGCTGTGCAGCCCAGGGCAAGCTGATCAACCACAGCTTCCTTCTCTCTGAGCTGGGATACTCCGAATTCCTGTAGCACCTTCTCCATGAGGCTGTTGCGAGGTTCAAATGAAATGATCCACCTACAATGCCCTTTCCGGAGTTTCTCAGCAAGAGGATAGAGGACGGAGGGACGGGACCTTTGGTCCGTGGTCACTTCGGGCTGGTGGCAGCTTGGAGAAAGATGACAGGAATCCCCACACTGGTCACCACCCTCCTCACCCCAAGAAGGATCTTGACCATGCAAGGAAGGGCACTACCAGAGGAAGAGCAGAAGCAAGAAATGGTGCCAGCAGAGTTTTCAAGCAACCCCTCTGGGGAGAAGAGAATGGATACACTGTCCATAGAACCCAAGACCTAAAACTGGAAGGAACCTCAGAGACCATCTACCTCACTCCCTCATTCTACAGAGAAGGAAACTAGGCCCAGCAAGGGCTCATCAGTGACAATGTCCAAGGTCACTCAGGTAATAAACACCACACTGCTTCCCTGCATTGGGAAGAATAAGAAGTGGACGTGGGGGGGGGGGGGCAGAGCAGAGCTGAGCAGGACCAGGGTAGAAATCAAGGAGCAGAAGATGACCCAGAGCAGACACGGTGTGTCTTGTGGTGAGGAGCTCATTCCACCTTGTGCCTCAAAGCTTCTCCATGAACTATGTCCAAAGGGCTATAAAACTGTGCATGCTCTTTGATTCAGCAATACCACTTCTAGGTCTGTAACCCAAAGCAATCATAAAAGGGGGAAAGGATCTACATGTACAAAAATATTGATAGCAGCTCTTTTTGTGGTGGCCAAGAATTGGAAATTGGGGGCAAGCCCATCAATTGAAGAATGGCTGAACAAGTTGTGGTATATGAATGGAATGGAATATTATTGTGTTATAAGAAATGACAAGCTGGTGGATTTCAGAAAAAACCTGGAAAGACTTACATGAACTGATGCTGAGAGAACTGAACAGAACCAGAAGAACATTATACACGGTAACAGCAACACTGTGACATGACCAACTTTGATAGACTTAGCTCTACTCAGCGATGCAATGATCTAAGACAATTCCAAAAGATTCATGATGGAAAATGCTATCCACATCCAGAGAAAGAACTATGGAGTCTAAATGTAGATCCAAGCACACTTTTTTAATTTTTTTGTTTTTTGTTTTTTCTTTCTCATGATTTTTCCCTTTTGTTCTGATTCTTCTTTTACAATATGACTAATGCGGAAATATGTTTAACATGATTACACATGTATAACCTATATCAGAGTATTTGCTGTCTTGGGGAGGAAGGGAGGGAGGGAGAAAATTTTGGAACTCCAAATATTATAAAAATGAATGTTGAAAACTATCTTTACATGTAATCGGAAAAAATAAAATATTATGTACAAAAAAAAAAATAAGCTTATCCATGACTCCAGGGAAGAGAAAGAAGCCTTACTTTTCTCTCATGGCTGGTTCAGATTCAGCTCTTTAGAATTTTCTTTTGTATAAATCCACTTTAATCTCTATGCTATTAAAACCATGGTGAACTGTTCAAATGTGCATGTTAATGCTATGTGCTATGTGAAATGGATGAGTGGACAAGCACCCAGAAGGGAAAAGATCTAGAGGACTGGGGTTTATTTCTATAAACTGCAAGTTAGCACCAGCAGAGCAAGATTTCAGGCTGGAGGCTCATATCAAAAGCACAAAAAGAAAGAATATTTTCATCAGTTACTCCTTCCAGGCATACAAACAGGCCAGAAATACTGTGGGAAGCTAGCTAGCTGACATGGAGACAGGGCACCAGCCATTTCCCATTCCCTGTCTGAAAGGAAGCTTTTCCCACAGAGGAGACTGAAGAAGTGTTTTGAGAAAAAACCATTCTCCAAAGGAGGAGTAATTCACAGGGTAACCTGGCCCCTACAAAAGCCAGAGGAAATGAAAGTCACTTACAGGTCTGCCTGCTGGTTCACCACTGTAGGTAAGTAGATAAGTAGATAGATAGATATATAGACAGACAGACAGACAGACAGACGAACGGACGGATGGACGGACAGACAAATGGACAGACGGACGGACGTATGGATGGATGGATAGACAGATGGATGGATGGATGAATGGGTGGATGGAGGGATGGATGAATGGATGGAGGATGTAAAGATAGGTAGATAGATGGGTAGATAGATGAGTAAATAGATGTATAAACAGAGAGATGTATAGATATCTACACGCTTAAATAGATGTTTATATAGATATCTATATCTATCTATATTTTTACACACACACTCACATACTTCATAGAATGTAACATCCTTGAGGGCAGGGACTATTTTATTCTTTGTATCTGTGTCCCCAGCACCTAACACAAAGTCTTGCACATAGTAGGTGCTTAAAAACTGCTGAATGAACTAAATTGAATGTGTGATTTTTCCCTGAGGGATTTTTAGCTAATGCTTCATGCAGGCCTCTGAAGTCCTGGCCATCTCTAAATCCTGTAACTCTGCAGTATGGTTTTATCAGAGACTGCTACAAAGCCCTGGTGTTTAGATTCCCTGATCCTGGCAGACAGAGATAAGCTCCTAAGTCCCTGAGCTACGGGACAACAAGGACAAGCAGGAGCAGCCTGTCCTTCCAGGAGACCATAACAGCTCCCACCAGGAGAACGCTTCTGACTACTTTCCTTACAACGTGACCTGAGGTAGACAGTGGGTTAATATCTCGATTCTAAAGTTGAGAGTATGAAGGCTCAGACAGGCTGTGGCTTGGTCAAGGCCTTAAGGCTGGCCATTAATAGCATTCCTGGCCAGGATTCAAACCTAGATCTTTAGAGGACTCCTCCTTCCAATAGACTCACAAATAACTCGCCTACTTCTATAGAATAAGTACCAGGGAGTTGTTTTTCCCAACAAGAAAGATCAAATTGGGCTACCACAACTGAGATCTCCCTACTAGGACCCTTTAGAGATACATAGTTTATACTGTCTGTCTCAAGAGAAACAGGTTGATCAAAGAGGGAATAACATACTCACTCAATTGGGTATAGAAATGTCTTCCTTATCTTACAGGAAAGTAGGAAAGAAAGTGGATAAGAGAAGGGGGAGGTGATAGAAGGGCAGGCAGATTGAGGGAAGAGGTGGTCAAAAGCAAAACACTTTTGAGGAGGGACAGGGTGAAAGGGAAAAGAGAATAGAATAAATGGGGAATAGGATAGATGGAAATACAATTAGCAATAGTAACTGTGAAAAAAAATTTTGAAGCAAGTTTCTCTGATAAAGGCCTCATTTCTCAAACATATAGAGAACTGAGTCAAATTTATAAAAATAAGAGCCATTCCCCAATTGATGAATGACCAAAAGATATGATCAGTTTTCTGGTTAAGTAATAAAAGCTATCTATAGCCATATGAAAAAATACTCAAACTCACTACTGATTGGAGAAATGCAAGTTGAAACAACTTTGAAGTGCTACTTCATACCTATTAGACTGTCTAATAGGGGTAAATGATAAATGTTGGAGGGAATGTGGGAAAAATGAGACTTCAACGAACTGTTGGTGGAGTTGTGAACTGACTCAATCATTCTCTAGAGCAATTTGGAACTATGCCTAAAGAGCTATAAAACCATGCATACCCTTTCACCTAGCAATACCATTACTAGGTATGTATCCCAAAAGAGAAAAAAAATGAAAAAGAAAAGGACCTATATGTCTAAAAATATTTATAGAACCTCTTTTCTGGAGGTAAAGAATTAGAAATTGAGGAGATGCCCATCAATTGGGGAATGGCTGAACAAGTTGTGGTATGTGATTATGGTGGAATACTATTGTACTATGGGAACTGATGAGCAGGATGCTCTCAGAGAAACCTGGAAAGCCTTGCAGGAGCTGATGCAAAGTAAACGTACTGTGTACAAAGTAACAGCAATACTGAAAGATGATCAGCTGCCAATGACTTAGCCTTGCTCAGCACTACAATGATCAAAGACAGGTCTGAAGGACTTATGATGAAAAATGTCATCCATTCCCAGAGAGGGAACTGTTGGTGTCGGAGTACAGTTTGAAGCAGACTTCTTTTTTACTTTCTTTATTTTTCTTGAGTTTTTTTTTCTTGTCTATGTTTTCTTTCACAACATGACTATTATTGATATATTTTGCATGACTACACACGTATAACCTATACTGGCCTTCTCAGTTGGGGGGGGGGGGAAGGGAAAGAATTTGGAACTCAAAGATTTGAGGACAAATGTTAAAGATTGTTTTTGTATGTAGCTGGGGAAAATAAAACACTAAATAAAAGCTGAGAGAGAGAGAGAGAGAGAGAGAGAGAGAGAGAGAGAGAGA
>NW_020954595.1:2077425-2087378 GCF_900497805.2 Vombatus ursinus | reverse complement strand
GAGAGAGAGAGAGAGAGAGAGAGAGAGAGAGAGAGAGAGAGAAAGAGAGGTTGGTATGGAGTGAGGGGATCCAAGATAAAGAGGATCAGGTCCATTATGGACATAACAAGTCTGAGAAACTGACAGGGACAGCCAAGTGGTTGGTGGTACCAAGGAAACAACTGGCAAAGGAGAGTTGACATTCAGGAGAGAAGAGCAGAGCTGGAGATACACATAAACATGTATACACACGTGCGCCATGCACACACACAAATGTATGCACAGTCAATCCATCAACATGTGCTTATTAAGTGCTTACTATGTGCCAGCCACTGGTCCAAATTCTGGGAATACAGAGAAAAGTAAAAAAACAATTCCTGATCTCAGGGAGCTCACTTTCTAAAGGAGAAGGCAACATGAAAAAATCAGGTATGTACAAGATCTAGACAAAGTAGATGGAAGGCAATCTCAGAGAAGAAGGCACTAGCAATGAGGGAACCCAAGAAAGGCTTCCTACAGAAGGTGGGACTGAGCTGAGTCTTGAAGGAAGCTCGGGAAGGTAGGAGAGACATAAGGGAATGGAGTGCGAGAGGCAGTGTGGCATAATGGGTAGAAAGCCAGCCTTGGAGTCAGAAAAACCTATGCCCAGGTTCTTCCTCTGACTCATCCCGGCTGTGTGACCTTGCACAGGTATCCCCAGGCAATTCACAAAGACTCAAACTTGAAGACAAAGAGCCAAACTATATTGGGGGTAGTCACTTCCTCCTCAAGAGCGAAATCACAAATCTAGTCCTATTCCAAATACTTGTGTGTACATATGTAGATATGCACAGATACGTATACATACATGTATACATCCATACATGTGTATGGATGCTTACAGTACACATTGTTATACATAGACAAAGAAATGCCTATATATCACTGTCATAAATATATCAAGCATTTATGTACTATACACTTTGCTAGAAACAGGAGATGCAAAGACAAATTAGAACCAGGCTCTGCCCTCAAGGAGCTACTTTCTACTTATTCATTCAATAAGCATTTATTACAAAGTCCCTACAGGCCTGGCACTGTCCAAGTGCTGAGCATACAAAGATAAAAGGGAAGCAGCGCCTTGCCCTCCCGACACTTACATTTCACTGGGAGAGACAACACGTCCAATGTATATGGACAGTGTGATCATGGAACCTCCAGAAGTAGAAATGCATCCCCATGGGAGAGAGTGTAGTTAGAAATAAACAGCAGCGTCTCCAGGACACAGTCCTAGAGAGGACAGTCACACTTAGGAGTCCAAGGTAGCAACTGAGCAAGTGCTATTGGGAAACAGACATTCCCCAGTAGAATAGAAACTCCCTGAGGGTGGGAACTGGCATGGATTTTGTTCTTCATCTCTGTACACCTGGTGCCTCGCACACCAGAGGCTCCTAATACATGCTTCTTCAATTGAATACTCTTTCCTTAAAACTGGTTTTAAGTTTTCAAAAAAGACCTTTTGAACTCGCCACCCATCTTACAAAGTCTGACCATTCATGCAGGATTCAGGTCCCAGATAAAACCACAAACACTTATTGAGCACCTACTGTGTGCAATACCCTTTCTCAGGCACTGGGGAAATGGAAAGATGTGCACGGTCTCTGTTTTCCAATGCAGCAAAACGAACAGCACTTACTTGAGGACAGGTAGAGGTCAAGCCAAGTCAACAGCAACAAAGAATTGCCATTATCAGAGATTAACGGCTCCCATTTTAGGCAAAATGTTATTCCCCTCAATGAGTTCTGCAAATGAACTTTTGGGATACCTAGAGACTAGGTCAGGGGTGGAGAACCCGCAGCCTGGAGACCACATGTGGCCTTCTAGGTCCTTGGGTGTGGCCTTTTGACTGAGTCCAAGTTTTACAGAACAGATCCTTTTATGAAATGGATTTGTTCTGTGCAGTTTGGATTCATTCAAAGAGCTGCACTTGAGGACCTAGAGGCCTACATGCAGCTTCGAGGATGCAGGTTCCCCACTAGGTAAAACAGCCTTTTCTTGAGCTCAATTGTGCATTCCAACTCAATCCCAAAGTCAAATCTATATGCAACTGCCTACATCAGAGGCAGGCCCATCACTGCCAGAGGGAGGATTTTTATTTCAGCTTTGTCTGCTGATCCCTACCATCCCTGTGTGTTCCCATACACCCCAAAAAAGGATATCAAATAGGAACAACGATGATCATGGCAGACATTGATTCATTTGATGAGCCTTCTCCTTTCTAGAGAAATATTAAGTCAATTTCTAAAGTGCTGAGGGCACCCATTTAGGCTCAAAGTCATCATCTCACCCCGACTCTGTCATTTGACATGTGAGCAAACCAAGGCCCAGAGTATGTAAGTGATTTGCTTACGGCTGCACAGGCAACAAGTGGGAGAGGCTTGGGGGTCATAAATTATGAACTCAAAGGGTCTTTAAAGACCCCTGAGTCCACATCCCCCACTTTACAGAAGAAGAAAGGAAGGCCCAGACAGGTGGCAAAGGTGAGATTCAAATCCAAGGCCTCAGACTCTAAGCCCAGTGCTTTTTCCACACCACTTTAAAGACTTAAAAAAAAAAGCTTTCATTTAATTCACAAATAATAATTAGCACTTATATAGCCCTCTGAGGTTGGCAAAGTGTTTCATATATGTTATCTCATCTGATCCTCACAACAGCCCTATGAAGTAAGTTAATATTATTTTACAGATGAGGAAACTGAGGCTGACAGTAGTTAAATGACTTGTCCAGGGTCACATAGTTAGTAAAAAGCTGAGGCAGGATTTGAATTCAGGTCTTCCTGACTCCAACTCTAACACTCTATCCTCTGTAACACCTAGATGCAAATTCTCCTTTTATGAACACTGTGCTAAATATTGGGTCAGGATCAAGGTCTGAAGACAAAAATAAATGTCTGGACCTCATGGAGCTTATATTCTTCTAAGGGGAAGCTTCCAAGTAGCTCATTCTAAGCATTTCTGACCAAAGGTCAACTCCAGAGAAAGCAAAGTACCAAGTAACCGGTAGCCCCTTGGAGTCAGTCAATTAGCCATTCAAATAAATGATCACTGAGTTACAGATCTCTCACCATAAGAGCCCTCTGTCAATTGAATTCAACCCTCTCATTTTCCAGATGAGGACACTGAGACCCAATGCCTTGCCCAAGATCACAGAAATACTTTGTCAGAGTCAGGGTTCAAACCAGGTCCTGTGATTCCAGAGCAGAGTTTGATCTGTCCATTCGCTCCAGGCTTTTTATCCTTCCTGCTCAGCACCAGTGGGCTCCCTGAGGAACAGAATAAATCAATTTAAGCTGCACTCGCTGCCCTGAGAAATCTGTAAGAGATGAGACCAATTCACATGGAATCTCCCCAAACGATAAAGGAGTGAGTAGTTAAGTGTGAAATGTATGACTTAGAAGTCTAAAGAGGCCAGCAAAGATGGCTGTGGTAGAAACACAGATACAGAGATGGAAAGGAGGGAGGAAGAATCAGAGAAATTCTCCCAGAAGATATCAAACTTAGCTGTAGGAAAAATGAGATCTGAATAAGCGGAGGAAAGAAAGAGAGTTTTCCAGGTGAAGAGAAAAGGTGAGAAGGCAGGAATGAACATCTCGTGGGCAAGAAATGATCATAATAGTTTGAGTCAAGGAGAGGAGTAAAGTAGGAAAGGATTGGGAGGATGGCACCGGATAACCAATCATAGCCGGGGGAGATCACAGATTTAAAGCTGGAAGGGAGCTCAAAGGGCATACAGCCCAATGCCCTCATTTTACCAAAGAGGAAAATGGGTCCCAGAGAGATTGTGAGATCATAGGATCATTGATTTAGAGCCAGAAAGGATCTAGAGATTAGCTTGTCCAAACCCTTTCATTTCATTTGGGTTTTTTTGAGTTTTTGTTTTTGGTGAGGCAATCAGGGTTAAGTGACTTGCCCAGGGTCACACAGTTAGTAAGTGTCAAATGTCTGAGGCCGGATTTGAACTGAGGTCCTCCTGACTCCAAAGCCAGAGCTCTATGCACTGTGCCACCTAGCTGCCCCTCTCCTTTCATTTTAAAGATGAAGGAATGGAGGACCATCAAGATCAAGTGACTTGCCCAAGGTCACACCAGTAATAAACGACAGAAGCAGGCTCACAGACAGCCTTGAAATGAAGAGAGAAGAGTTTAGGACTGGGGCAACAGGGAGACGGCATGATCATTTCTTTAAGCACAGCATGGATGGGCAGGGGGAAAGAGGTGCCTGAGAAAACCAAGACCAGCAGCATTAAGCAGGCCAGATTGGGTGAGAAGAGCAACAGGGATTTCAGCTGGAGGGGACGAGGAATCTCAGGAGGAGAGGCCCCAGGAATGGAACGAGGAGGTCTGACGGGAAGCTGGGGCTCGAGTGAGCGGCGGGTGATATTTATGACAAGAAGAATATTACCGAGGTGGCGTATAAACTAAACGCCTAAAGCCGAAACAACTATTTTTAAAGTATGAATTTGTGCGCTCTTAATATAATCCTCTAAATCTGCCTGCTACTGACAAGCTGGAAATAAATTTGCTTTTAAGAAGAGTTAATCCACAGGCCTGCTGCCTTTGATTTTAAGTGAGGCGCGACTCAAAATGTCAACTTCAGATATGCAGCTCAAGCCCCCACAGCCATAAATGACAAATTCTCTTCTGGAAACAGCCGAGTCAGAAACAGATGCTAATGATCTGCGTCTATTTTGGTGGGTGAATACTGCTTATGATCTGCCTGGTTAACCAACTGGTGATTGTTTTAAAAGATAACTGTACATCAAACTGGACTAACCCACACCCACAATCAAATGAAATCAGAGAAAAATAGCATGGATAAAAGAAAATCCTCCGCCTGGCATTTAAAGCCTTCCACATTCTGGATCCCGCCTACCTTTTCGGTTTTATTTTGTGTTGCATGTTACGCCCCTTAAAACACTCTCCACTCTAGTCAAATTGGCCTGCTAGCTAGGACATTCCACAGCCCTCCTCCACACTCCGGCAGAAGTGGTCCCTTGTGTCTGGAATGCTCTCCATCTCCAACCTCATCTCCCTAGTTTTATCGAGAGCACAGTTCAGGTGTCAACTCTTACTTAAAATCGTTCCCCGATCTACCCTTTTATTACTAGCATGAGATCACCCTTTTTGTCTCCCTCTCTGTCATCATCTCTCTCCCATTGCCTTATTCTTTCTCCCTTTCCCTCTCTCTCTCTCTGCCTCCATCTCCCTCTCTTTCTCTCCCTCTCTCTCACTTTGTATATGCTTTATGTATTTTCTACTTACCTGAATACATGTTATAACCCCCTCCCCAGAAGATAAGCTATTTAAAGGTAGAGACTATTTCATTTTGCCTTGGCATCCCCAGGACCTAGCACATACAACTATAGGCACCAAGAAATTACTAAACTGGGTCATCTGCTAAAGAGACTGTTAACTACTAGTTCATTCAGTCCACTTTATAAATTTATAACCTATTGATCCCTAACGTGCCAAAGAGCCAAGCTAGGACATGTTTCAGGACATGTTTCAGGACACGTAGAAAGAAAAAAACTAGAATGACTGAAAAGTGCATGAGTGCAACCCTTGATGCCAAAGGAATGGTACAACACAGATCATTGCACTTGAAGTCATGAGACACCTGACTTCCAAATCTGTCCATAACCCTTACTGTATAGCACTAGGCCAGTCACTCTGAGCCTCATCTGTAAAATGAAGATAATAAGTAGTACCCACAGCATGAGTGTTTGGGGATAATGTGTGTGAAAGCATTTTACAAACCTTAAATTCACGTATAAATGGAAGCTACTCTTCTTCATGGTCAACCCTTATATTTAATCTTATCTGACCTATTCATAATTGGCCCCAGTAGATGTGTACTCCTTGAGGGCAGGAATTGCCTTTTTTCTTCTTTCTTTTATCCTTAGTTCTAATCACAGGGCCTGACACATAGTAAGTGCTTAATAAATTCTTGGTGAATGACTGACTGACTGGGGTCTGCTCACCTTAGATGAGCACCTTTGTAAAATGTTCCCTTGGTATAATACCCCAATGGCCTTGGGCCACTTCAAATTCAGAGAGAGATGATCCTGAATCAGTCTATCCTTCCTGCCAATGTCATGGACTGTAGTTATGTGGGTAGCTTTTTTTCCAAAAACTAGAACAAGATGAGAACATGACGATAAAAGTAAAGTGGGAATCCTTCTGTGTATGAGAACATGCTTCCTGTAGTTGGTCTACCATTAACAGACCCTATGATGATATGAGAGGTCAGTTTCCCTGGGCGTCATATCTGGAGAATAAAATTAAGGGATGAGAGAGGATTATACTAGGAGAAGGAAAAAGGGAAAGGTAGAACGGGGTAAATTATCTCACAAAAAAAAAACAGAAAAGAAAAGGCTCTTACAGTGGAGGGGAATCGGGGGAAGGTGAGAGGAAATGAGTGAATCTTATTCTCATAGGATTTGACTTAAGGAGGGTATAACATACACACTCAATTGGGCATGGAAATCTGTCTTACCCTACAAGAAAATAGGAGGGGAAGGGGACAAGAGAGTAGGGGGATGATAGAGAGGAGGGCAGATTGGGAAAGGGGGTAATCAGAAGCAAATGCTTCTGAGGAGGGACAGGGTCAAAAAAAAGAATAGAATAAATGGGGGGGTGGGATAGGATTAAGGGAAATAGAGTTAGTTTTTCACAGCATGTCTACTATGGAAGTGTTTTGCATAACTGCACATGTATAGCCAATATTGAGTTGCTTGCCTTTTCAATGATAGTGGGTGGGGAGGGAGGAAGGGAGAAAATTTGGAACCCAAAGTTTAAAAAACACATGTTTAAAAAAGAATGTCTTCACATGCAACTGGGAAATAAGAAATACAGGAAATGGGGTAAAGAAATCTATCCTGCCCTACAGGAAAATAGAAGGGGAAGTGGGGGGAGATATAGCAGGGAAAGCAGACTAGGGGAAGGGGTATTCAGAATGCATGCCATCTTGGGGTGGGGGAGGGGCAAGATGGGGTGAAAATTTGGAATTCAAAATCTTGTGGAAGTAAATGTTGAAAACTAAAAAAAATAATAATAATAATAAAATTTTTAAAAAATCATCATTAATCCCAAAAATAAATTTGGAGTCGGAAGGACCTTGGTTCAAATTCTGATTCTCCTGTAAGTTAACCTATGTGATCTTGGCTAAATCATGTCCCTTCTCTGGGCCCCAGTTTCCTTGCCTGTAAAAGGAAGGTATTGGGCTAGAAGACCCCTAAATCTATTATATACTGGTCATTGGTTGAGACTGCAATGCAACTCTGTTCCGAAATCTGGAATTTATGGGTAAAAATTTTTATTCTAGAAATTTTCAATTGTAGGGATTCGGGAAAGTAGAAATACTACAATAACCATGAAAATGAACACTAATTTATAGTGCCTAAAAGGAAATTCCAAGACTGATGAGGAAGAGATATAATGAGAATTAAGCAGCAGGCATATATTACTAATAGTAGGCAAGTGGGTAGTTCCACTAACATAGAAATAATCATATCTGACCAGAGCTGTAACAGGCAAGACAACAAGAGATTTTTCCAGGATGTCAAAATGTAGAGGGCACTGACAGTAACTGCAGTTCTAACATTAAAAAAAAAAAGCCCACCCTTACCTTAGCATCGGTTAGCAGAAATAATGAGTTAAAATAGGAAGCTCTTTGTCCCTCCCTCCAGTGACCACCTAGTTGAGCTCCCCCATCCCATTCTCAGAGTCTCAAGCAGTGGATTTGTGGTGACCCAGCCTTGATTTCCCACCCTGGAAAATCCAGGCCACTTGCTACAGGCACAAAAATGGTTATCTTTACCTCTTCATCTTTATCTGTAGGTTTCACTTTCACAAACAGTTAACAGCAATACAGATAAATTCTCTGGCTACTCCTTGCCATGCCTTCTCTATGTCTCACCTCCACCATCTCCCCACAACCCCTTTCCCCTCAGGGAACCTAGACTCTACCCTTGAGTCCACTGGCTCTGATGTGCAAGCCTTTTGTCTTATCTTGCTTGAGCCCAGGCTTCCCTTCCACCTCCTGGCCCACCCCACTGATGCCAGCACTCATACCATACCCCCCCAAACCTCCCACCTTTTCTAGCTCCCCTCAACATGTTGTCTTCTCCCACTAGCTCCCATAAGTTCTTTATGGGAAGACATTCCTTTCTTGCTTGAATCCATATCCCTAATTATTTAAACTGTGCTTAGCACATAATAAGTGCTTAATAAATTCTCTTTCTAGCTAACTATCTTTCTATTAAATATGATCCAACAAGCAGTTGTTGACATCAAAAAGTAGAGCTTTAAATATGTTAACCAAACAACAGTAACATGCTTCTAAAGACCATGGACAGCAGCAAAGTTGTCCATCTAACAGGCAAGGTCATTTAAGTTCCTGGAGTTATCTACTGTCACCTCATCTTTCACACAGGGCAGCCAAAGGAAATATCATATGTATATCCATTCTATCAACATGTCATACCCCACATTGGCTATTTGATGGCCCAGAACCCAAGCCCAGTTGGAATCACATGAAAAGATGTCTAACACTAGAAATGGACATCATCCTGGGTTCAGATACCACCTCTGATGTTTGCCACCTATTTGACTTTAAGCAAATCTCCTAAGCTCCTACACCTCAGTTTCTTCATCTGTGAAATCAGGGGGCTGGCCTAGATCAGTGGTGTTAAACTCAAAGAGAAACAGGGGCCATTAAACTATACTGAAGGATCCCCGCAGGCTGCATATTGACCTAAAAGACTACATATTATCACTATGTTCTATTATATTTTTATTTATTTTGTTCCATATTCCCTAATTCCATTTTAATCTGGTTCTGTCCCCCTTGGGAGTGTGGCTGCTGCTTTTTTGATACCTCTGGATGTGGTGACCTCTAACAGCCCTCTCTCCAGCTCTTAGATCCATGATTTTCTGACCCTATGGACAGAGGATATCCTTCTTGCACCTCCATGAATAGGTTCCAAGGCCAAAGAGCAAATAAAGTTCACTTTGGTTTCCCTCATCTCATCAAAACAACTCAAAAATATGGAGTTTTCCAAATCCTTTAAGCAGAGGAAACACAACAGTGGGAACATGTGAGATATAACAGTGGGAAATGCCATTTTCACTCCTTATGCTTTACCATTTCCAAACTGCCTCTGGTACCTGACTTCATGAAGGGGGCAGGTAGATATGCTGCCCTCATTTTACAAACGAGGATATGGACACTCAGAGAACAGCAGTGATTTAGCCAACGGGGACTTAGCTGGGAAGCAGCCCAGCCAGAATCTTCTGCTCATCGACCTAGGGCTGGATGGCAGCTCAGAGACTAGAAAACCCAACCCCTTCATTGGACAGCTGGAAAACCAGAGACCCAGGGAAATGAAGGAACTTGGCCAAGGGCACAAAGGCAAACAGCAGGAAGAGGGTTTGAAGCCAGGTCCCTGACTTTAGCCTTGGCCTTGGAGCTCTTCCGCTGGGGTCACCCCATGACCTTTCCAGCTCAAACTCAGACCTGACCACAACAAATCTCACCCTCATTCTCACCACTACACTACGAGGCCTGGCACCCAAAGAAAAGGATATTTACATATGTATACACACACGTAGTATTTCATTCACCTTTAGATCAGCTCCCCACCTTCGCTAAGGATAAATCATTAATTTTTGAAAGTTTCCATGGAGACCACAACTCCTGCTCTCTCTCCTTTTGTGTCTTTTTCCTATTCCTAAAAAGCCAGCATGTGGGAGGCAATGTGGGTTTCGTTATGCTTACACCTGTTAAGGGAAACATTCCCACTTTAAAATCCAATAATCAAACAGACTTGTAGAAACTACCACCACTCTTCCCCAAACAAGAAGACTCATCCTCAAAGTTTTTTAATGTTGTTCTTTCAAGGAAGGAAGGGAAGGAGGGAGGAAGGAAGGAAGGAAG
>NW_020954595.1:2072593-2077325 GCF_900497805.2 Vombatus ursinus | reverse complement strand
AGGAAGGAAGGAAGGAAAGAAGGAAGGAAGGAAGGAAGGAAGGAAAGAAGGGAGGAAGGAAGGAAAGAAGGAAGGAAGGGAGGAAGGAAGGAAGGAAGGAAGGAAGGAAGGAAGGAAGGAAGGAAGGAAGGAAGGAAGGAAGGAAGGAAGGAAGAAACTGCATAAACTAATGAAATAGCTAGCAATGAAACACACATACTTGCACACAGAGATGTTGTTGACAGAGCCTTCCTCAGATTCAGCAGGACCTGAATTCAAATCCTGCCTCAGAAATGCACTGGCTGTGTGACTTAGGGCAATTCACTTAACCTCTCAATGTCCCCGGGCAACTCTGTAAGACTCTAAATTGCAGAGAAGGTGCTGACCTGCATTGGTACAAGGCTTTCCCACACTGGGAGCTATGTTGATGTTGATGAAATCACCGGTCAGAAACAACCAAATAAATAAAAATTAAAATGCCCCAGATCACATGACTAATAAGTAACAGAAGCAGGATGATTCAGGCCCAGGTTCTCCAACTCCAAAGCTCCTTCTGCCAGGCAGCACTGCTCTAATGATACTCAGGAATAATTCTTTTGGAAAGCACTGTATGGAGACTGCCTCACCAGAACATTTACCACTAACACATAATGTATTAACCTAGATTTTTTTAGATAAATATTTTTGCCATTCTTTATTATCAACCAGCACTGGGCTCTGAGTGACCAAATCAGCCTCATTTGTCTTTAAAAAATGATGTTAAATCCATCATGATTCACTACATTTTTTTAGAAGCCTGCCAGAAATCTGGAATCATCACTAATTCTCCTAGGGAAAATAACTATCAATTTGAGAGGGATCTGCACCAAAAGGAAAAGAATGGCTTTGCCCCTTTTGAGGTCAGATTCAGGAGAGTGGTTCAGGTAAGAAAGAATTCACGTAGACATTCTGGGTATTCAATGGGGGCTTTGTTATGTGAAAGCATGTGCGAACCTTTTACTTTAGCCAGGGGGCTGAGTAAAAAGGTACTGATATTTGGAGAACTAGGCTTATATGGATAGAAAGCTATACAGCCTGTAGATGTTCAGGACGATGATGTAATATTAGGGTTTTTATGGGGGTTAAAGATTAGGGATAGGATAAGGAAGAATTTTATGACACAGGATGAGGGAGATGGTTGCTTACAAGATTAGGAGGAATTTTGTGACACAGGGTGAAGAAGATGGTTGACAGGATAAGAAGGACAGGGGGATGCAGGATAAAGAAGAAAAGCAATTCTTTTGGGTTTACAAGATAAGGAGAAGTTCTATGGTATTTCAAGATAAGGGGAAAAGGACTTTAGCATGATCTCAAGCTCAAAAGAGGCTTCACAAAGTACTGAAAAAGCAACCCTTAACATTCTTCTTAACCCCTACGATACTATTTGTATCCCCATCACCCCTGGCACACAAAAGTAGAAAAGGAAATTTTAAATTCCCAATTTTTAAGAGTTAACTGCTAAGATGGGAAGACTTAGATGAAGTGACACAGGGCAAGGTAAGTAGAGCCAGTCAGTCAATAAGCATTTATTATGGCAGGCACTGTGCTAAGCCCTGGAGATAGAAAGAAAGGCAAGAGACAGTTCCTGCCCTTGGGGAGCTCACAGTCTAATAGGGGAGACAAGATGCAAACAACCATGGACAAACAAGCTAATGTAAACAAGATAAACAGGAAATAATCAAGAGAGGAAAAGCACTACAACTAAGAAGGGTTGGGAAAGGCTTCCTATGGAAGATGGAATTTTAACTAGGACTTGAAGGAAGCCAAGAGATAGGGACCAGGAAGGACAGAATTCCAAGTATGTAAGACAGCCAGAGAAAACAATACATACAATGACTACAACGTAAACAGGAAGAATCCAGGAAGCCAAAGCAAATACTGCATGACTGGAATGGCCAAGTTTGGTTCCACAGAAGAGACACCGATAGTGTAAACAGCCTAAGAAAGGGAGAGCAATCAACAATTAAACAAAACGAAAATATGATCCACAAAAAGAAGTCCAGAGGGCTACACTTTTTGTTTAATGCATCATCTTTCCAAATCTTCAGTACCGATGAAGAAATGTCATACTCATTTTTATCAGTCTAAAACAAATCTAAATCACTGATTCATCAGGTTTCTTTACATTTTGTTTCCAAATAGAAGCTATCAAAATTTCGAGTCCCATCTCTTGGCATCATTTCACATGAAAGGCACATTCCTAAATTTACTGCCGGAAACCGTAATACCCTTGGTGTGAGTATTCTTAGCACCTGCACAGATTGTAATCCCTTTAGGAGATCTTAGACTACAGCCTCTAGTAGCTGGCCTTGGTAAACTATGGTGGCCAAAGAATTTATCTCCCTCCACTCTATCACTGTGGTGATGCCTCCAGTTAGGCAGCCTGGTCCTTAGATAAGAGACCTGAGGCTCATCCTTAGCCCTGCTCTCAAATCTTTTTTGTCTTGGTAGAAACATCTAGAGCTTATATTCCATTTAAATAGCATTAGCTAATACAAAGTCACCTCCACAAGCCAATGAAGCATCAGAAGAGGCTTTTGTGGAGACCCTAAGCTTTTTTGTAGGGGTAAGATAGACAAGGACTTTTCTATCATATTGTTTAAAATCACATCCTAAAAATTACAATTTTTAATATCCCTCATTCCTTCCTTCATTCAGGCATAAATTGCCTACCATCTGCAAAACACCAGCCGAGGATCTGGACATACAAAGGGAAAGGTGAAAAGGTACCTGCTTTACATCATTTTGGAAGTCACTGGAAAGAAAGGAGAAATAAAAACTAAAAAAATATATAATAATAGCCAAAATTATGATCCAAGTAACTATGGGACTTCTATTATAAAGAGAAAAAAGTATCAACATTCTGTTAAGTCTGCACAATCTGACATAAGCAGGGGGGGAAAAGAAAGAAAATCCAAATGTTGGGAATAATAATCATTCTCATTGGCAATAAACTCCATTTCCTCAAAATATGAGCCTTCTAACATTTTGCTAAATTGTGAACATTTAAATTGCAGCTGACTCTCTGAATGATGGTCTAAATTAGGACAGGGCATTTAATGATGAGAAATCATCTCTTTTCATAACTTCATTTTCTGTTCTAAACTGGTTAGGGGCAGCCAACAGAAAATAAGCAACCACATTGAACATTGGAATGGAATAATGTATAGTTACAATACAATCTTGTCTGTTTTCCACAGCCTCACTCATCTTGGCATTCGATGCCCCTTAACTATTTGTTAATTATCTCATTAATCATGTATATTTTATTTAACACAAAAAGATGACTACATTTTTCAGGACTCTTCCCAAGACACTGTATCTCGTCCCCATTGCTGGTTTCCTGTTACAGCTCTAGTCATTGTGAACAAAAACAGAATTTGGGAGGCCTTCCCGTTACCTTTTTTTTCCCCTTCTTAAATATGTTATCAATGTTCTCTTCTGTAAAAAAAAAAATCACTATTGAATCTCAAAAGACTTCCCACAACCTCTAGAGGAAGCTTCTCATAACAAATAAATATAATCAAGACAAATCAAATCAACACTGTTACCATGTCTAAAAATGACTAATTCTGCCACTATAGTTCACCACCTGTATGCCAAGAGATGTGTGGCAGGCTTTCCTTTCAGTCTTCAGAAGTTATAACCAGTCACAGAGTTGATCAAAATTTTACAGCCTTTCAATGTTGATCTCTTGCACATCAGTGTAATCATTGGGTAAAATGTTTTCCTGGTTCTGCTTACTTTGCTCTACCTCAGTTCATACAAGTCACCCCAAGTTTCTCTGAATTCTTCCGATTTTTATAGCACAACAATGCTCCATTTCACTCACTTGCCACAATTTGTTCAGCCCTTCCTCGGTTGATAGGTTCCTATTTTCCTTCCAATTCTTATCTAGAATAAAAGTGCTACTATAAAGCTTTTTTAAAACATGGGATCTTTCTCTCTATCTTTATATTGCTTAGAGCATATGCCCAGTAGGGGCATCATTGGGTGAAAAAATATTGACATGTTTTAGGTGCCAGTGGGTCACACAGAGGAAGATATCCAGTGGGTAGGTAGAAGTATGGAAATTGAGCCCTCAGGTTAGGTGGGACTGGAGATTTGGGAAAAATCCACATAGAAGAGAGAACTGAAGCCATGGAGCCATGAGATGACAAAGAGAAAGAGACCAGAGAGAGGAGAGAAAATGGGTGAAGATGAAGCTTTAGGAGACACTGACATTTAAGTGATGGGAGAAGGACAAAGAGTAAGAGAGGAAGATGAAGAAGAATCATAAGAATATGAGGTCACAGAAACCAAGGGATAGGAGAATATCTAAGAGGAGAACCCAAATAATTAAATGCTTCAGAGTGGCCAAGAAAAGTAAAGGCTAAAATGAAGGCCAGAGATGCTTAGGGATCTTGGAGAGGAAGGTTTCAGTAGAGATGTGGGGAAGAAGGCCAAGTTACAAGGGACCAACAAGTGAGTAGAAGAGAAGGAAATATAGGTCAACCTTCCTCTCTAGAAGTTGGGTAATCAATGGGGGAGTGGCAGAGGAAATATCTAGAAAGATGAGAAGGGTTAAATGAAGATTTTTGCTTCAAGATAGGAGAGTCTTAAGTATGATTATAGGCAAGAAGAAAATCTAGAGCTTAAATATGCACAAAAGGGAGGGAGGGAGGGAGGGAAGGAAGGAAGGAAGGAAGGAAGGAAGGAAGGAAGGAAGGAAGGA